>NC_133327.1:467806986-468151986 GCF_042186555.1 Aquarana catesbeiana
GGAACCGGCTGGCCATTATCCCGAAGGTCTTCTCCATGACTCTTCTGGCTTTGGCCAGCCGGTAATTAAAAACCCACTTCTAAGGGTTAGTGTCCTCTGGGGGAATGGCCTCATCGTGATCACCCAGACCAAATGCTTCATCAGCTATAAAAACAAATGGGAGTCCTCCCACGTTCTCTTCAGCAGGTGGCAATCCCAAGCCACCACTCTGGAGATGTCCGTAGCACTCGGTCTGGGCAAAGACTCCACCATCCGGCCATTCTTCCCCCACGCCCACATAGAGAAACTCATGTTGCCGACACCACCGCCATTAACACGATACTATGAAATCCCCCTTATAGTTAAAATAGTATGACCCCGAATGGGGTGGTGGGACGAGGTGGACGTGTTTCCCATTGATTGCCCCTTCGCAGTTGGGAAAGTCCCAAGGATGAGCAAAATGGGAGGCCACAATTTGCCATTCCTGTGGCGTTGAAGGAAACTGTGGAGTCAAACCAAAAAAAAAAAATTGTAGTTTTGCACATAAACATTGCAAGCAGATTAGACACAAACATTCTTGGCCAACATCAGTATAACATTTATTTTAAGGAGTCTTTTACAGACAAAAACATAAGGTCCACTTATCAGATTCCTCACCCCCTCTGATGGCCCATTGTAAAAATTTTAGGGGGGGGCCTAAATGAGTTTGAGAGCCAACAAAAAGCCTCTGGCACTCTGCCTGAATTTAAGGACAACAATAACATTTGAACACATTTTAGGGGGTGTTTAGGGTATAGCACTACAATGGAGCTGACAAAATACATTTTTAAGTGACTAGGCTAGGTGTATATGGGCCCAGGATAGCATGCTGGGGAGGTTAGTGAAGGCAAATCTGTATGAAGGACAAAAAAGGAGCATTAAAAGATTACAGCATGCATGAGGATAAAGAGGACATCCACAGCATATTACAATCAAGGTAATTATGGAATGATGAAAGAAATGCAATACATTAGCAAACATTAAATACATATAATGTGATGTTAAAGGAGAAAACTTACCATAATATATTCCTTCTGCAGGACCCGAATGATGGCAGAACAGGTCTTTGGAATAATGATCCCCAGATCCTGGGGGGAGATGCCTGTAGAGAACTTGAGGTTCTGTAGACTTCTCCCCGTCGCCAAGTACCGCAACGTGGCGACTAGCCTCTGCTCAGGAGTGATGGCTTGCCGCATGCAGGTGTCCTGCTTCGTAATATAAGGGGCGAGCAAAGCCAACAAACAGTGAAAAATGGGGTCTGTCATCCGGAGAAAAATCCTGAAATCCAGGGTTTTTCACCTTGATCTCCAGCAGCAAAGGCATATGAGAGAATTGGTCACACTGGAGTAACCAATTCTTGGTCCATGAACTCCTCCCCACCCTGTTCGTGGACTGGGCTTGGGTCAAAGTAAGAACCCTAACACAAAGCCCCTGCACAGCACGAACTCTACGACGCGTACCTAACCGAAACATGGCTTCAAAACGGTCGACTGGTCAGAACGAACTAAATAGAACGCACTAAAGAACAGCAAGGCCTGTGAAGAGCGAGCTGAAAATCCATAACGAGTGGACAAGAAAGCACTGAAAAACAGATACGAACTGACTACATGCACTGAAAAACAGATACAAACCCACAAGCACAAACTGAACAGCATTAAAATGATCTGAAAAGCGCAAATCGTCTCTCGCCAAACTTCTCCTAACACAAGATAAACATGAGATCAGCAGAAGGAGCCCAAAGGGTGGCGCACTGGGTATTGAACTTCCTTTTTCTAGTCCCGTCGTACGTGTTGTACATCACCACGTTCTTGATGGTCGGAATTTGGTGTGACTGTGTGTACGCAAGACAAGCTTGAGCGGAATCCCGTCAGAAAAAACATCATAGCTTTTTCCGACCAAAATTCCGATCGTGTGTTAGTGGCATAAGGCATCTATCTGTGGTAGCGCCATCATTAAAATGTAATCCTCCATGCTGGAGAGATGTGGGTCCCCTATATGGGTTTGTTTAGTCCACGAGGGCAGGCTATACAGCTGAAAGTAGTAGTGTCGGAAGGCGGAGCGTTGCTTATCTTTTGCTGATTGGTGGTGCAGATGTGTTGGATGGGTCGATGTGGTGGACGTGGGTGGAGGACCCTCGCCAGGTGTTGCCCACATTTGTTGGCTAAAGTGTAATGACGGTTACATCCTCTGTCCCTAGCTATGAGGGAGTGGGAATCCAGTATAAGGAGTAATTCCCGACCGGCGTTAGAGAGGTCTGCATATGTTATAGGGTCTGGGTCCTGTTTATGTTCGAGTGTAGCTATAGTGGACAGAAGTCGGGCTATGTCATCGGATCTGGCCGGAACAGATACGACGCAAGGGCAGGGTACTGCATCTCGCGCTCGCTGTAATAGGAAAAAACAATTTTCCTATTGCGGCGAGCGCGGGGCATACCAGGCCCTTAGGTCTGGTATGAATTTTAAGGGGAACCCCCTACGTCAAAAAATCAGTGTGGGGGTCCCCCCAAAATTCATACCAGACCCTTATCCGAGCACGCAGCCCAGCTGGTCAGGAAAGTGGGTGGGGACGAGCAAGTGCCCCCCCTCTTGAATCGTACCAGGCCGCATGCCCTCAACGTGGGGGGGTGCTTTGGGGGAGGGGGGCGCCCTGCGGCCCCCCCAAAGCACCTTGTCCCCATGTTGATGAGGACAAGGGCCTCTTCCCAACAACCCTGGCATTGGTTGTCGGGGTCTGCGGGAGGGGGGCTTATCGGAAATCGGGAGCCCCCTTTAATAAGGGGGCCCCCAGATCCCGGCCCCCCCACCCTATGTGAATGAGTATGGCGTACATGGTACCCATTCACCTAGGGAAAAGTGTCAATAAATAAACACACTGCACAGGTTTTTAAAGTAATTTATTAGACAGCTTCGGGGGTCTCTCTGGTTCTTCTCCGCACTCTCCAGGTCTTCTGCCAGGCTCCTCCGCTATCTTCTGCTCTTTTGCTAGCAGGGGCCCGGACTTCTGCCTTCTGCCTTCTTCTCTTCTTGCGATGTTGACACGACGCTCTCTCTGGCTGGAATGCTCTCTGAGCGCTCCGATGTGACTTATATAGGCGGTGACCCCGCCCCCTTATGCCGTCAGTCTCTGGGCATGCTGGGACTGTGACATTTTAGGGGGCATGGTCAACATCACCCGGTGACCTGCCCCCTTATGCCGTCACAGTCCCAGCATGCCCAGAGACTGTGACGGCATAAGGGGGCGGCGTCACCGCCTATATAAGTCACATCGGAGCGTTCAGCGAGCATACTAGCCGGAGAGAGCATCGTGTCAACATCGCAAGAAGAGAAGAAGGCAGAAGTCCGGGCCCCTGCTAGCAAAAGAGCAGAAGATAGCGGAGGAGCCCGGCAGAAGACCCGGAGAGCGCGATGAAGAACCCGAGAGACCCCCGAAGCTGGAAGAAGACCCCCGGAGCTGTCTAATAAATTACTTTTAAAAACCTGTGCAGTGTGGTGTTTTTTTTTTTTTTTTTTTTTTTTTTTTATTGACTTTTTCCCTAGGTGAATGGGTAGGGGAACCATGTACCCCATACTCATTCACATAGGGTGGGAGGCCGGAATCTGGGGGCCCCCTTATTAAAGGGGGCTCCCAGATTCCGATAAGCCCCCCGCCCGCAGACCCCGACAACCAACGGCCAGGGTTGTCGGGAAGAGGCCCTTGTCCTCATCAACATGGGCACAAGGTGCTTTGGGGTGGGGGGGGCCGCAGGGTGCCCCCCTCCCCCAAAGCATCCACCCCCCATGTTGAGGGCATGCGGCCTGGTACGGATCAGGAGGGGGGGCACTCGCTTGTCCCCACCCCCCTTCCTGACCGGCCGGGCTGCGTGCTCAGATCGGGGTCTGGTATGGATTTTTGGGGGGACCCCACACTGTTTTTTTTTAGGCATAGGGGGTTTCCCTTACAATCCATACCAGACCTAAGGGCCTGGGATGCCCCGCGAAGTTGCTCGCAAGGTGTCAATCTCGCCGATAAAAGCGGCGAGATTGACTTACTTTTCTAGTCTCGTCGTGCCCAAGTCACGTTCAAAATGAATGACTTGGCCATGTGTGGGCAAGTCTGTTCATTCTGAAAGTCTGCCGTAACTCCGGCGAAAGTCCGTCGGGAAGACCGGCGGACCTAACCTGCCGGAAAGTCCGGTCGTGTGTAGGCAAGTCCGTCCGTTCAGAATGTCCGACGGGAAGAATGTCGGACCTAGTTTCCCAGAAAGTCCGGTCGTGTGTACGCGGCATAAGAGTTGTGGGCTACAGTGTAACCGCTGTAATCTCTCTCAAATGGGTGCTGCACTCACCAGGCATCCACCAGTTGAGGGGAATGCAGGAGTGATTTGATGTGCGTGAGAGTGGAGTGGGGGATGGAAGACTTACCCAAGGAAGTGTCCACAGCCGGAGAAAGGGTCACTTTGAGGTCTCCACCTAGAATGAACCGGGGACCGCCAAAGGAGAGTAATTTTGTTCAGAACCATGGACAGGAAGCTCCCCTGGTCTTGGTTAGGTCCATACACGTTAGCCACTGTGAAAATAGAGGAGTTTGATTTTTAATTTGAGAAAAAGGAAACAACCTAAAGGATCAACAAGGGAGTCTAGAACCTCCGGGTGGAAAGATTTATGGAAGGCTATAGACACCCCTTTTTGATTTGGCTTGGGGGTTTCCAAAAAGCCTTTTAAATGTTATTCAAACTGTGTAGATCACATGACATGAACTAAAGAAATTAAATTTACCTTTTTAACATTTGTTAACCTGTTTAGGAGCACATTTATCAATGATATAACCCAAAATGTGCCCCAAATTCTTTAGTGAACATTCACTTACATCATGCCAATTAGTAGAAATTCATAGACATTCCATATATATATATATATATATATATATATATATATATATATATATATATATATATATATATATATATATATATATATATATATATATAACTACATTTGCCTGATTTGAGTTGTCAGTTCATTGAATTTTCTATTACAAATATAATGATTGTCAATGGCATGTGCTACACCTATGTTTAATACAGATTCAGAACTTCCATTTATTTTATTTATTTCAGGTACTTACAACCCCTGGCAAAAATTATGGAATCACCAGTCCCTGAGGATGTTCCTTCAGTTGTTTATTGTTGTAGAAAAAAAGCAGATCACAGACATGGCCAAAAACTAAAGGCATTTCAAATGGCAACTTTCTGGCTTTAAGAAACACTAAAAGAAATCAACAAAAATAATTGTGGTGGCCAGTAACAGTTAGATTTATAGAACAATTCTGAGGAAAAAATTATGGAATCACCGTGTAAATTTTCATTACAAACACTAACACCTGCATCAGATTAAATCTGCTTGTTAGTATGTAGGTAAAGAGGGTAAATCATCACACAGTGTTGCACAAGATGTTGGTTGTTCACAGTCGGCTGGGTCTAAAACATGGACCAAATACAAACAACATGGGAAGGTGGTTAAAGGCAAGCATACTGGTAGACCAAGGAAGACATCAAAGCGTCAAGACAGCAAATATGCCTTGAAAACATAAAATGTACAACAAAACAAATGAGGAACAAATGGGAGGAAACTGGAGTCAACATCTGTGACCGAACTGTAAGAAAACGCCTAAAGGAAATGGGATTTACATACAGAAAAGCTAAAAGAAAGCCATCTCTAACACCTAAACACAAAAAAACAAGGTTACAATGGGCTAAGGAAAGGCAATCGTGGACTGTGGATGATTGGATGAAAGTCATATTCAGTGATGAATCTCAAATCTGCATTGGGCAAGGCGATGATGCTGGAACTTTTGTTTGGTGCCGTTCCAATGAGATTTATGCAGACGACTGTCTGAAGAAAACATGCAAATTTCCACAGTCAATTATGATATGGGGCTGCATGTCAGGTAAAGGCACTGGGGAGATGGCTGTCATTAAATCTTCAATAAATGCACAGGTTTACATTGAAATTTTGGACACTTTTCTTATCCCATCTATTGAAAGGATGTTTGGGGGTTATGAAATCATTTATCAAGATGATAATGCATCTTGCCATAGAGCAAAAACTGTGAAAAAATTCCTTGAAGAAAGACACATAAGGTCAATGTCATGGCCTGCAAACAGTCCGGATCTCAATCCAATTGAAAATCTGTGGTGGAAGTTATAGAAAATGGTCCATGACAAGGCTCCAACCTTCAAAGATGATTTGGCAAAAGCAATCAGAGAAGGCTGGAGCCAGATTGATGAAGATTACTGTTTATCACTCATTAAGTCAATGCCTCAGAGACTACAAGCAGTTATAAAAGCCAGAGGTGGTGCAACAAAGTACTAGTGATGTGTTGGAGTGTTATTTTGTTTGTTTGTTTTTCATGATTCCATAATTTTTTCCTCAGAATTGAGTGATTCCATAATTTATTCCCTGTGCTTGTTCTATAAATCTAACTGTTACTGGCCACCACAATTATTTTTCTTGATTTCTTTTAGTGTTTCTTAAAGCCAGAAAGTTGCCATTTGAAATGCCTTTAGTTTTTGGCCATGTCTGTGATCTGCTTTTTTCCTACAACAATAAACAACTGAAGGAACATCCTCAGGGACTGGTGATTCCATAATTTTTGCCAGGGGTTGTATATAGCGGCGTCAATTTACGCAGCGCTTTACATATCCATTGTACATTCACATCAGTCCCTACCCTCAAGGAGCTTACAATCTAAGGTCCCTAACTCACATTCATACATACTAGGGACAATTTAGACAGGATCCAATTAACCTACCAGCATGTCTTTGGGGTGTGGGAGGAAACCGGAGTACCCGGAGGAAACCCATGCAGGCACAGGGAGAACATGCAAACTCCAGGCAGGTAGTGTCGTGGTTGGGATTCGAACCAGCGACCCTTCTTACTGCTAGGCGAGAGTGCTACCCACTAGACCACTGTGCCGCCCATACTTCCATAGTTTGTTTTAAATATAATTTTTTATATTGTTGAAAAAACAGCTTGGCCCCTGCCCCCCAGTACTAGTTGGCCTGAATGGTATCTCTAGCTGCAGCCCCTGCTGTCTTATTAGTCCATTTGTGAGCAATGATGTCACAGGTAACACTAAGCATGGGGAGGAGGGGGTATGCAGTTCTGTGTTAAAACTGTGTATATGTGTATAAACAGTTGCAGAACTGTGGAGAGCAATTGTTGTCACATTTGTTTGCAGGGTAAATCCTACTCTACATGTGTTTCAACGGCTGCTGCTTTCGCCTGATGCTAATTTAGGCTACAAGTACAGTATAAGTCTCACATATAAATTTCAGCACAATGTGTGTGTTACAATAAAGGTTACAACTGCAACCTAAACCAGACTCTACTGCCTAAATCTCACATGTAATGTATACATATATGGAAATACAGCTTTAATGTTTGAATCTTAGGTACAGCAGGGATATAACAACATACATCAGGTTACTGAGTCATGCGGGGAAGAAATGTCAGTACTATAGACTAGTCTCCTGAGCCCAAAGATGCCAAGGTAAGAGGGCTGGATAACCATCTATTCCATATTTTATCAAAGAGGAGAGGTGGCTTTCGTATCTCAGAAGTGAGCTTCTATAAGGATAAGCTATTTTTAATCAGTTGAACCCAGGTGGTTACAGTGGGCCGCAAGGTCACGTTCCAGCTCAGAATAGTTTTTCTGGCGAAAAAGCATAAGATGCGTTGTAATCGTTTAGTGCAGTGATTCTCAAACTGTGTGCCACGTGAGATTTGCATGTGTGCCGTGGGAGTTTTGAAAAATATTTAAAATTGCTAGCGTTTTGAAACCTTGAATATATTGAAAAATTATATTGGTAAATCAATGTCGCAAAAGTTAAAGTAACATATAAAAACACAATCTCTACCTGTCTGTCATTCATTGTTTCCTTTCGCGAGACTTGTGTGAGATCCCAGGAGAACTCAATTGCTCTAATTATATTTTACCAGGGCTCGACAAACCTGGGGCGCCAGGTCGCATTTGCGACTAGAATTAGCAACCTAGCGCCTGGGGCGGCACACCTGGGGTATCCTGTCTCCGTGCGGACCCTGACCGCCCCCCGTGCGATCGCGTCGGACGGTAATTGAGGCCGCGGCCTTCTGCAGTCCTTCTGGAATCTGGCGCCATCTTGTGGTGGCCGTTGGTATGACAACACAACCAGCAATGCTAATGGAGCTTCCCCTGCCTGTTTTCATTGCCCGCCCATCTCCTTCCCAAAGTGGAGAAGAGAAGGAAGTGATTGCGGGTGTCATCTGGCGCCTTTTGCCTAATGGTAAATGTGGGGATAGCCTTTTTTTGCGACTTGCGTTGCTCCGATTAGAACGGTTCCATTGTACAGAACGGGATGCGATTTGTCAGGTGGCTAAGTCGCCTGACAAGTCGTCCCAGTGTGAACCGGCATTAAGTGTGTGTAGAAACAGTTCACCAAAAATACCTAATAAACAATTTTTAAGGATGTAAAATATTAGAGACACAGAGGACAGTAGATAAACATGATTCAACTTCAGACCAGAATGAAGTAACTAATGGACAGGACCAGAAGCAATGAATGAAGTTGTATGCAAAAATTGGATAGGGAATCCACGTAACGGAAATAGATAAAAGGCAAAAATGTTGGACTGCTGCCCTCACACACGCAATCTCCACCGGAGTGGAGTGAGCGAAAGAGTAAGTATAAAATGAGGAGTGAGTGTGGCGCCGTCCTAAATACTGTTATCAAAGAAAAAACCTCCTATGTGATTAACTGTGAACCAGAGAAAATATTAAAGTGCTATATTTCATAAAAATAAAAATGTAAATAAAATAAACAGGATTAAATATATAACACGTGACATGCAGCTGTGTTGATCAAAACATAAAAATAAACGCTCCCGTAGACGTCCTCTGACGAAACGCGCGTAGCCTAATCTGACGCCTTGCACCATCTCCTTGTATCTGACGTTTCTCGGATTTTTTACTGCTTGTTTAAAACCATTTAAAATGTGAGTACCGCTTGTCATCTAACGCAAATAAAATTGTTAATGGTTTTACACTATGGAATTCTCCTCTCTCCTTCATGTCCAAATGGCATTCTGATCCTGATCCTGCCAAGAATTGCCGCACAGTGGCATACACTGTGACTGCATGTTACCCCTGCAGGGGCTAAAAAAGCTGGTGAGTGTCTGCACGATCACAGCGCAAGACACAAAGCACTCGGTCACCTTAATATAATAGCAAACACAAGTGGAATATGCCTGCCTTGGTTTAAAGGGAAATACCAGGAAAATTTATAGAGACTGTTTGATCTTCACCTACGGTGCACTGAGCACACATCAGGGCTGGTTTAACCAGCATATGAGTGATCACAAATCACATCGTTGAATAAGACTGTTTAATTACCACTCAGTATATTATTTATGTGTGATTATAAAACAACATTTTTTTAATTTTATTTTTATGTTTTGATCAACACAGCTGCATGTCACGTGTTATATATTTAATCCTGTTTATTTTATTTACATTTTTATTTTTGAAATATAGCACAAGTCACTTTAATATTTTCAATATTATTTTTTTTTTTTTAATGAAATATAGCACTTTAATATTTTCTCTGGTTCACAGTTAATCACAGGTTTTTTCTTTGATAACAGTATTTAGGACGGCACCACACTCACTTCTCATTTTATAATGAATGAAGTCGGCCTCACCTCCACAACCTCTAAAGCATTCCGATATGGAGCGCAGTCCCATTTTACACTTTCAATAAGGGGTGCGATGACTATGATGAAATCTTTGTTTGTATAACTCTCCGGTCTGGAGGCTGTGACCAAGCTTTTATAGGTATCCACAATTTTAGTCCAATCATCAGTAAATTCAATGTCTAAAGCAGCCCAATGGGTCTGTGCAGCCGTAAATCTCAGGTTAGAATCCGCCATTAATCTGCAGAGTAGTATTGAGAGATCTATTTGGTATTTTCTGAGTAACTTCTCTAATGGGGCCATCTACAGTGGAAGTGAGAGTGAGCCAAATTGTGCTCCCAGAACATGGTGAAGCTGAAAAAAACAAACAAAAAAAAAAAAAACAAAGAAGGGGGAAGGCTGAAATCCTCTCAATTGGGACTTAAGGCCCTGTTCAGTGTATAAATGGCAGAGGTATTTAACACCCCTGACAATCCAGTACTGTAGATGAGAAATCGTGAGCAATTCATTGAGTACAGGATTATTCCAAAGTGGATTGTTAGGAGAGGCAGCCCATGTATCTTTAGAAATATGAGTCACTATGGTAGTAAAGAGAGACTGTGTAGTTTTGTATCATTGCTGCTCCCGGACTGGCTGGTACTTGTCTACGGTATATAATATTGTGCAAGGTCTCGAGTGAGGAGACTATCACTGTGATGGACCCCCGTACTCGAGGAGTATGTCTTTCTGCCGTATAAGCTTTTCTCGACCAGTACCAACATGGTCCAAGGTCCCTTAGCCCATCCGGTCACTTGTCAAGACATCGGTGTAGGGTGGTAACAAACGTAAGACTGTTTACTCAAACACAGGCACAAAGAGAGATACACCCAGGGGACAATCCCCCTTCTTTGCATAATGACACAGGGCTGGGTAAACTCTACCTCCTCCAGTAACATGACACACAGGTGTATTCAACTTTCCAACACTAGACCATATTTAGGAGGGGCTGCTGGAGAACCCC
Organism: Aquarana catesbeiana; assembly: GCF_042186555.1. NCBI lineage: Eukaryota > Metazoa > Chordata > Amphibia > Anura > Ranidae > Aquarana > Aquarana catesbeiana. The sequence goes on from NC_133327.1 coordinate 467,817,712, forward strand.
CCCCCCCCCCCCCCAGTATCTAATCTACATCCCTATACACATATAAATCCCATTATATTTTGTTCCCAAGGCAGACACAAACAATAGAACAATGGGATACAGGCACTTAACAAACACATAAAAACCCCCACCCCACCTCAAACTATTTAGCAATGGTCTGAGACGAAAAGTGGAATTTATATTCATATATTTCTTGAGGGATTTTGTTGAGAAATATCACTATCCCAAGTGAAAGAGCCCCTTCATTCTTTCAACACAAACCACACATATAAGACCCAGGATAACGTGTAAAAGGAAATGCTGAGTTCGGTGTTGTTGTACGGTGAGTTTGGTTAGTGCAGACCCGACTTGGGTTCTCGGTCACCCTGTGACCCTAATAGACACAGGGCTAATTACACATATGAGGGGACGGGGGAGCTGGACAAGGAGTTTCCAGAGCTCTCTAAGGTAAGCTGGGTTCCACAAGCCGCCGCCCAAAGTGACTCCCATCACAATCGTGGCTTCAGCGGTGGTGCAGGCATTATGCGGAGAGGAATGTAACCAGTCAGCATCCCAGCTAGTTGTGGTACATAAGTAATTGAGGTAAAAGCATGGGAAAGCTAAGCCAGCCAAATGAGGACAATTTCAGGATTTCCAGGGTCGTTTTGGGAGCACGCTGGTTCCAAAGGAAACTCTTGTAAAGAGAACCAATTTGTTTAAAAAGGGATATGGGGAATTTTACAGGGAGCATTAGCCATTACATATAAGAAACAGGGAAGGAGAGAAATTGGGACTTTAAATGAGGCCCGTCATATCAAATAAAAATGGAATAAGGACATATATGTGTATGTATAAATTAGTTTATTATAATCTAAAATTTATACCAAACTCTTAAATAGACATTGTATTGAATAAATTGGTAGTCACATGACTTACACTTAAATTATACTGCTCATAGCATGAAATACATGTAATGAGTTGACATGATAGACAGACATGTACAATAAAATAGATGCATAAAAAATATATATACATAATGGAACCAGATATATCTTGGTATCTAATAGCACTTGACGTGTTTCATGATATTACAGCCACTCCTCAGGAGTGTAGTGCAACAGTATACTGTAAAGAAATATCAATATTTAGAAGTGCCCTCTAAAAAGGGGAGAGGTTATTTTCCCAAAAATTGGCGACAGGTCAGTGACTTACAACTCTGCCAAAAGGCTGGGCCCAACCTCTGCACAGGAACTTGTGGGGATCTCAGGTAGGGCGTCTCCCCCGGGGTTGAGGCAGGAAAACCCTCCAAGGACCAAGGAAGGCAGACAAAGGAAGGCTGGATGACCACAGCACAGTCCAAGTGTGATATGTGTGTACTTATCGTGCATGGTGTCCTACAGGGAATGTATAAGAAAAAAGTAAATAAATGAATGGTAATGTGTGAATGTGAAAGGTCATCTAATGCCTCGTTTCCACTGAGCGGATCGGTTTGGTACGGTACGCTATTTTGGGTGTTTCCATTATGAAAGCGGCCCATACTGAACCGAACCGTTCCATTCAGGGTCCTGCTTCAGATGTGGGGCCATAGAAAATGGAACGGTTCGGTTAGGGCGGAGCTACGACACATTCCACTGATTGGTGGACGTGTGACGCCATGCTAGGCATTTTTTCTAAACCCACGTATGGCCCCTGTCGGTCCGACTTGCAGTGGAAACGCTCGCCTGAATAGGCCGGACCATTCTAGGCCTTCCAAACTGATCTGACCCGAACCGATCCGCTCGGTGGAAACGAGGCATAAGTATTCCCTTGAAGGGACTACATATGGGGTGGTAGTGGGTGTGAATCTGCCCACTAAACAAATTGGATACTATCCCACATATGGTGCAACCCACCCAAAATAAGCGTGAAGGAGGTGATGAATTAACCCCATTAATTACCTGTGCTATATGGTGCATAGATAAACTCATGTCTAAGTACCCTCCAAGTGATCGGATCATGCAAAGTGAACCACCGGCTAGCTCAGGCTGATATATACCCCCAGTCCAAAGCAGAGTTTCGCTAATTTCTCTCCTTTCCTGTAACCTATATCAGGGATGGAGGCCTGCCATTTAGCTGTGCCATGTCACACCCTTTTCAATTGTTCTACTAATTGGGTGGAAGACACCCGCTTTAGTGACCTGTCTCGCCTAATATCTCCCAATTATCGAGTATCTCTATATACTCATAAACTTTAGTTTTTTTGCCTTTGCCCCTTTTATGTCCAGTAGTTTAATTGGTTTTTTTTCTAGTGACTTCTTTTAAAATACAGCCTCTTTTCTAGTTGGCCGGCCCAGCCCAGGGTTGATGGGGATCGGATTGTGTTTTGCTTCCGGGGTTGCGATGTGCGGCAGTTCTTTCCTCCTCCTCATCCGATGGTGGGGGCGGGGATTGACCTCCTGCACATCCACTGACACCACGCTCGCGGCGTCAATTGACGCCTCGATGTCGTGGATGTTCTTTTCCATCTCGCACCGCAGACGAGGTGGGCGTGGATCCACTGCTGGTCGGAATGCTGCATGCAGATGGGATCCGCTTCCTCGCCTCTCTCGTGCTACATTGGCTTGTTCAGCATGACGTTGGCGGGACTCTGCCTTGAACTAGGGGTATATATCAGCATGAGCTAGTCGGTGGTTCACTCTGCATGATCCTATCACTTGGAAGGGTACTCGGACATAAGTTGGTCTGTGCACCATATATCACAGGTAATTAATGGGGTTAATTCATCACCTCCTTCACACTTATTTTAGGTGGGTTGCACCATCTGTGGGACAGTATCCAATTTGTTTAGTGGGCACATTCACACCTACTACCACCACATATGTAGTCCCTTCGAGGGAATACTTAGATGACCTTTCACATTCACACATTACCATTCATGTATTTACTTTTTTCTTATACGTTCCCTGTAGGACACTATGCACAATAAGTGCAGACATATCACACTTGGACTGTGCTGTGGCCATCCGGCCTTCCTTTGTCTGCTTTCCTTGGTCCTTGGAGGGTTTCCCTGCCTCAACCCCTGAGGGAGATGCCCTACCTGAGATCCCCACAAGTTCCCGTGCACAGGTTGGGATCAGCCTTGGGGCAGAGTTGTAAGTCACTGACCTGTCACCATTTTTGGGAAAATAACCTTTCTCCCTTTTTTATAGGGCACTATTATTGATATTTCTTTACAGTATACTGTTGCACTACACTCCTGATGAGTAGCTGTAATGCCATGAAATGCATTGAGTGCTATTAGATATTAAGATACATTTGGTTCCATTATGTATATATATTTTTTATGTATCTATTTTATTGTATATGTCTACCATGTCAACTCAGTTGTAAGTCCTGTGACTACCAATTTATTAAATACAATGTCTATTTAAGAGTTTGGTATGAACTGTAGATTGTAATAAATAAACTCATTTATATGTACTTATTCCATTTTTATTTGATATGACGGACCTCATTTAAAGTCCCAATTTCTCTCCTTTCCTGTAACCTATAGCTGGGATGGAGGCTGGCCATTTGGCTGTGCCAGGTCACACCGTTTTCAATTGCATTACATATGAGTTTTGGAAGAAAAATCATCTTCAATAAATTGACTCTACCCATAAGGTCTAATGGGAGATTCATCCACTGGTCCATGAGTGCTGTAGCTGGGCAATGATCGGACATACAGTCATGGCCGAAATTGTTGGCACCCCAGAAATTCTTCCAGAAAATCAAGTATTTCTCACAAAAAAGTATTGCAGTAACATGTTTTGCTATACACATGTTTATTCCCTGTGTGTGTATTGGAACAAAACAAAAAAAGAGGAAAAAAGCAAATTGGACATAATGTGTCATAACTCCAAAAATGGGCTGGTCAAAATTCTTGGCACCCTTAACTTAATATTTGGTTGCACACCCTTTGGAAAAAATAACTGAAATCAGTCACTTCCTATAACCATCAATAAGCTTCTTACACCTCTCACCCGTTAATTTTGGACCACTCTTCCTTTGCAAACTGCTCCAGGTCTCTCTTATTGGAAGGATGCCTTTTCCCAACAGCAATTTTAAGATCTTTCCATAGGTGTTCAATGGGATTTAGATCTGGACGCATTGCCGGCCACTTTAGAACTCTCCAGCGCTTTGTTGCCATCCATTTCTGGGTGCTTTTTGACGTATGTTTGGGGTCATTGTCCTTCTGGAAGACCCAAGAAAACCCAGCTTTCTGACACTGGGCTCTACAGTGCGACCCAAAATCCTTTGGTAATCCTCAGATTCATGGTGCCTTGCACACATTCAAGGCACCCAGTGCCAGAGGCAGCAAAACAGCCCCAAGACATCATTGAACCGCCACCATATTTCACTGTAGGTAATGTGTTCTTTTCTTTGTAGGCTTCATTCCGTTTTCGGTAAACAGTAGAATGATGTGCTTTACTAAAAAGATCTTTCTTGGTCTCATCTGTCCACAAGACTTTTTCCCAGAAGGACTTTGATTACTCAAGTACATTTTGGCAGACCGTAGTCTTGCTTTTTTATGTCTGTTTCAGTAGTGGGGTCCTCCTGGGTCTTCTGCGTTTCATTTAAATGTCGACGGATAGTTCGCACTGACACTGATGCTCCCTGAGCCTGCTTGAATTTCTTTGGAACTTGTTTGGGGCTGCTTATCCACCATCCGGACTGTCCTGCGTTGCAACCTTTCATCAATTTTTCTCTTCCGTCCACGCCGAGAGAGATTAGCTACAGTGCCATGGGTTGCAAACTTCTTGATAATGTTGCGCACTGTGGACAAAGGCAAATCTAGATCTCTGGAGATGGACTTGTAACCTGGAGATTGTTGATATTTTTCCACAATTTTGGTTCTCAAGTCCTCGGACAGTTCTCTTCTCATTTTTATATTGCCCACACCTGTTACTTTAAAGGAGCATCACATGCTTGAAACAATCTTATTTATCCACAATTTTGAAAGGGTGCCAAGAATTTTGATCAGCCTATTTTTGGAGTTTTGTGTGACATTATGTCCAATTTGCTTTTTTTTCCTCCATTTTTTTTGTTTTGTTCCAAAACACACAAAGGGAATAAACATTTGTATAGCAAAACGTGTTACTGCAATACTTTTCTGTGAGAAATACTTGATTTTCTGGAAACATTTCTAGGGTGCCAACAATTTCAGTCATGACTGTAGATTACTATGACAGAGTGAATGGGAAGAAGGAATACCCTAAGGAACCTTCTGTATGTTGGACACAAAGTGTCTGGTACCACATCCTGTAACAGAAATTGCACAAAAAAAACTAGAAGCTAAATTAAGGACTTTAATGGTACCACTTGAATAAAATATCAAATATTATACAAAATATAAAATCATGTAGACAATGAAAGGACTCGTATCAATAAAACCACAGACATGTACACAAAAATAGTATAATACTATATGTTGATTTCCTCATCATCTCTACTGAGACTGAGTGATGGATTGCTTGCTGTGACTTTGACGCATTTCACAGATCGCTGCCCGCTTCATCAGGATGAGAATTTCAGCCAAGCTCTATAATAGGAAATATACATTTTGTCAACTTCAATCATTTGGAATATTAACCACTTAACAACCGGCCCATAGCCGAATGACGGCTGCAGGGCGGTTGCTTAACTCTGGGAGGACGTACTATGACGTCCTCCCGGAATTCCCTTCTCGCGCGCCCCCTGGGGCGCGCACCCGAGCACATCCGTGACCGTCGGGTCCAGAGGACCCGGCGCATCACGGATCCTGGTAAATAGCCGCTTATCACGGCCGTTTACCATGTGATCGCTCCGTCAAATGACGGCGCGATCACATGTAAACAGACCGGCGTCATCTGATGACGCCGGTTCCTCTCCTCCCCTCCTGTGTACCGATCGGTACACTGTGGAGGAGAGGGAGATGGATGGATGGCTGCAGCGCTGTGGGCTGGATGTGTAGTGCCCACAGCGCTGCACAGAGACATCCAGCCATCCATCCATCCATGCTCAGCCATCCCTTCTGCTGTGCAATACTCTGCAAAGCCCACATTACTCTGCAATACCCCCATAATACTCTGCAAAGCCCACATTACTCTGCAATACCCCCATAATACTCTGCAAAGCCCACATTACTCTGCAATACCCCCATAATACTCTGCAATACCCCCATAATACTCTGCAAAGCCCACATTACTCTGCAATACCCCCACATTACTCTGCAATACCCCCATAATACTCTGCAAAGCCCACATTACTCTGCAATACCCCCACAATACTCTGCAATACCCCTACAATACTCTGCAAAGCCCTGCCATACTCCGCCATACCCCACAATACCCCGCCACACTCCACAATACCCCACCATACTCCGCAATACCCCGCCATACTCCGCAATACCCCACCATACCCAGCCATACCCTGCCATGCTGAGCCATGCTCGGCTGTACTCGGCCTCTGTATGTGGCCAGGCTGTGGAAGTCTCACACATGTGGTATCGCCGTACTCAGGAGGAGTAGGAGAATCTATTTTGGGGTGTCATTTTTGCTATGTACATGCTATGTGTTAGAAACATTGTATAAATGGACAACTTTGTGTTAAAAAAAAAAAAAGCGTTTTAACCACTTCCCGCCGGCCGGCCTTCATACAACGTCCTTGACTTTGTGCGGGGATATCTGAATGATGCCTGCAGCTACAGGCATCATTCAGATATCAGCTTTTTCAGCCGGCGATTCCCTACACCATAAGAACGATCATAGCGGGTTTTTCCACTGCTTGATCGTTCTTACGGGAGGCGAGAGGGGATGTCCCCCACTCCCGTGCTTCTACCGACTCACAGCTACGATCTAAGCCAGGATCGTTTTTTTTTTTTTTTTTTTTTTTTTTTTTTAATTTCAGGCTTCCCAGCCTAGAGGTGAGATGTGGGGTCTTATTGACCCCATATCTCACCGTAAAGAGGACCTGTCATGCCATATTCCTATTACAAGGATATTTACATTCCTTGTAATAGGAATAAAAGTGGTCAAAATTTTTTTTTTTTTGGAAAAAAAGCATCAAACTAAAATAAATTAAAGTAAACAATAAAAAAAAAAATAAAAATTTTAAAGCGCCCCTGTCCCTGTGTGCTCGCATGCAGAAGCGAACGCATACGTAAGTCCCGCCCACATATGAAAACTGTGTAAAAACCACACATGTGAGGTATCGCTGCGATCGGTAGAGCGAGAGCAATAATTTTGGCCCTAGACCTCCTCTGTAACTCAAAACATGTAACCAGTAAAAAATTTTAAAGCGTCGCCTATGGGGATTTTTGAGTAGCAAAGTTTCCAGAAGCGCATGTAATTTTGAAGGGGGACATGTTGGGTATCTATTTACTCGGCGTAACTTCATCTTTCACATTATGCAAAAACATTGGGCTAACTTTACTGTTTTGGTTTTTGTAAAGCACAAAACAGTTTTTTTTCCAAAAAAAACGCGTTAAAAAAATTGCTGCGCTAATACCATGCGAGATAAAAAGTTGCAACGACCGCCATTGTATTCTCTAGGGTCTTTGCTAAAAAAACATATATAATGTTTTGGTGTTCTATGTAATTTTCTAGCTAATAAATGAGGATTTTTACATGTAGGAGAGAAATGTCAGAATTGGCCTGGGTGCTCCAGAACGCCTGAAGGCGCTCCCCTGCATGTTGGGCCTCTGTATGTGGCCACGCTGTGTAAAAGTCTCACACATGTGGTATCGCCGTACTCGGGAGTAATAGCAGAATGTGTTTTGGGGTGTAATTTGTGGTATGCATATGCGGTCTGTGAGAAATACCCTGCTAATATGACAATTTTGTGGAAAAAAAAAAAGTAAAAAAAAAACTTTGATTTTGCAAAGAATTGTGGGATAAAATGACAACTTCAAAAAACTCACCATGCATCTTTCTAAATACCTTGGAATGTCTTCTTTCCAAAAAGGGGTCATTTGGGGGGTATTTGTACTTTTCTGGCATGTTAGGGTCTCAAGAAATTAGATAGGCCGTCAGTACTTCAGGTGTGATCAATTTTCAGATATTCGCACCATAGCTTTTGGACTCTATAACTTTCAAAAAGACCAAATAATATCCACCGATTTGGGTTATTTTTACCAAAGATATGTAGCGGTATAAATTTTGGCCAAAATATATGAAGAAAAATTACTAATTTGCAAAATATTATAACAGAAATGAAGAAAAATGTATTTTTACAGATTTTTCAGTCTTTTTTCTTTTACGGCGCAAAAAATAAAGAACCCAGCGGTGATTAAATACCACCAAAAGAAAGCTCTATTTGTGTGGAAAAAAAGGACAAAAATTTCATATAGATACAGTGTTGCATGACTGAGTAATTGTCATTCAAAATGTGAGAGCACCAAAAGCTGAAAATTGGTCTGGTTAGGAAGGGGGTTTAAGTGCCCAGTTGTCAAGTGGTTAAAACGTGCAATTAAAAGGTGCGCTGAATACTCTGCTTGAATTGTGCTAAAAAAATTAAATAAAATTATATGATTGTGCTCTGATTACTTAATTGATGAACTTATCATAAATAAATCATAGCAAATATAGTCCATAGAAACAACCTTGCAGTGGTCTTTCGGGAAATCACAGGTCCACCTACTGCATTGTGAATGTTAAAACAAATGTGGTGTGGAATACGGATAAGTCAAAGGAAACTCAGGTTGAATAGATATCTCCTTTAAAGTTCAGCATATGTTACAATTGCACTCTCTGTCAGCTCACTGTTTATGCTGGTAATCCGCTGTTAATCATCTTCAGTATTGTATTTCAATCATGCAATCAAAAACAGAAAAACATTCATTGCGCAAGGTACCATTAACTATTCTCCTGGAAATAAACTGGATGCACTCACTTGGATCAATCTAATATCATAGCGCATAGAGCAGTCAGCCGTCCACCGATAATCTCCTCGTGCTGAGCTGCGAGTAACACTACAGCACTATGGATGACGTCACTAGGCTCCTCCCGACGCGTTGCGTCACATCACATGACTTTATCAAGGGTAGCCATGTGACGGTCGGGTTCCACACTTATAGCGTGCCGGTTACCATAGCGACTACGGTGGTTGATAAAACATCATACTGGATCTGCGCTTTTTCTTTATTATATTAAAAACAACTCTTATCACAAAACACTGATCAATAATAGAAACACTGATCCATAATAAAAAAACAATCATTAAAATTAGAATTAACTTTGAGTATACTGTTTCATTCTGCATGTTGCTTTAGTATCACATAACTCCCTCTAGTGGCAAAACATATATGGTTACAATTTGCTCCATAGCTAAACATAAATAATGCTTGTATGCTACTTCTTATACATTATCCTCGCATGCAAATACATGCTACAGCTACTGATACATATGACTCAATATTATACTCCTAGTTTGTAAATATACAAACAGTTATATTTATAGGTAATTAAAAAATTGAATGAAATTTTTTTTTTAAATTAAAAAATACAAATACTGCATCAATCCCCACTTCTTTTTCCATTCTCTATCAATATTATATTTATATCATATATTCCTTCAATATGAATTGTGATATGTAAAACACATGTAGTTTACGTTATGAGATATTGTAATCTGCTATACTAAATCGTTAAATTAAAAATTCCTTAAAAAATATGTTTAAAATGTTTAAATTTTTACCAGATATTTGTTATTAAAAATCAGAGATAAAACAATTAAGATCAAACTCAATATTTAAGCCTTTAGGGGTAAAAGTGTCTGCCTCAAATATCCATCTGGACTCACTTTTACTGAGTCCTTTTATTTTATTGCTTCCTCTCCAATGGGGCTTATACCTTTCTATGGCCCAAAATTTGAGTGACGTGGGATCCTTATTGTGATGGGAGGCAAAGTGACGTGACACGCTGTGTTTTGGGAACCCACGTTTAATGTTCTGTATATGTTCCCTTAACTATATAATTTTATTTAATTTTTTTAGCACAATTGAAGCAGCGTATTCAGCGCACCTTTTTTTTTTTTTTTTTTTTTTTTCAAATATTTTTTATTAAAGATTTTTCAAAAAACAATTCACAATATTATACCACACAAGGTATTTTCAGACATGGTATAACAATTGAACAAGATCAGTTAACATATCCTCATAAGATCTTAAAGCGATAACAGCATCTTATGTTTAAACAAACGTTGATTGATTATAATCAAAGAGAAAAGAAAGCATTATTAATGGAAAGGGTAGGGACTCTGGCTTCCCATCACAAGAAAAGAAAAAAAAGAAAGTACACAAAAAAAATGTATGCAATTTGTCTAAATCTAATCCAAGGATCCCATTGTTTATACAAACGGGGTGTATTTCCCTGCATATTTGCCATAATCTGTTCATATTTATAAGCTTCATCTACTTTTCTAACGACATCGCTAATATTTGGTGAGCTGTTAGATTTCCATTTGCTAGTGATTGTTAATCTGGCTGCCATCAGAATTTGTAACACCATTGGTCTAAGAGCAGGTGGTTATTGGTCTATATGTATACTTAATATGGCCAATTCTGCTTCACCTTTCCTAATAAACCTGTGATTTTTGATATTAATCTGAATACGGCTTTCCAAAAACTCCAAAGGTTGGGACACTCCCACAGCATGTGAAGAAGTGTGCCCACTTTTCCACAACCTCGCCAACACTCATTGGAGCTGTTTTTAGAAAATTTTGCAATAAGGTAGGGGGTATAGTACCATCTGAGTAAAAGTTTTTGGGCTTTCTCCCAATGTGCTGTGGATCTTGTGAAACAGTTGTTAGATTTAATGGCGTCTATCCATTGCTTTTCTGAAAAGGTCATAGAGAGTTCTGATTCCCATTTTTGGTGTGCTGGTAATTTATTGAAAGAGTCTTTTTGTTGTATTAGAGTGTAGAATAGGGAAATTCCTTTTTTTTGTGGTAGATGTGTCGTTCCAGTATGTCCATGCCTTATGTGGAATTTTAGTAGGTTGTAGAGCATGAGTTTTCAGGAATGTCGTAATTCTTATGTACATATAATAATCAGAAGTGGGGAGAGAATACTTTTGGGCTAGTACATTGAAGGGAATGATTTTTCCTCAATCAAGCAGGTCTGAGATTAGGGTAATTCCTTTATATTCCCATTGTGTTGTTTTAAGATCGCTAATGTGTGTGCAAATTGAATTCAGTGGTGTAGGTACTTCCGTAAGTTCTGTATTGTGTCTTGTTTCGGAGCAGAATTTTTTCCATGTGTCTAGTACTAGTTGTATAATGGGATAATTAGATTTGAGGTGAGTATTTGAGAATTAATTTGCTAGTAATGTGGATCTCAAGGAATTAGGGTTTAACCAGGCTTGCTCTATAGTGGCCCAGTGTTTAGAAAAGTGATTTTGGAACCAATATTTTGTTTGATCCAGTATACTAGCAGCAAAGTAGTCTCTTAAAATTGGCAGCCCCATCCCACCCGCCTTTCTATGTCTTGATAGGGAAGACTGAGGGCATCTTGGTTTTTTATCTGCCCATACAAACTTGTGTAACTGTGATTGAGCTGTTTTGAAGAATTTTGCTGGTATGAAAATCGGGAGAGCTCTGAAGTAGTAAAGTATTTTTGGTAAAATAAGCATTTTGTATGCCGCCAGTCTTCCCATCCAAGACAAACAAAAGGATTTTAACCTGGTCAGTTCTGGCTGGATAGAGGGAATGAAGTGAACTAGGTTCACTTTGAATAAATTACGGCTTGGCGTCGTCAGCTGAATCCCTAGGTATTGGATAGGTTTGTCAGCCCATGGAAATCATGAAGAAAGGGATTTGTGGAGTTTTTCTTCTATGTTTATGGCAAGTAAGTTAGATTTGGATGCGTTCACTTTGTAGTATGAGATTTGGTCGAAGTGGTTTAATATGTTGTGTACTGCTTGTAGGGAGGTATTGGGATCGGAGAGGGATAGAATCACGTCATCTGCGAAAAGGGAGATAGTATGTGCCTGTTTGGAAATTGAGATACCCGAAATGTCTGGATGAGATCTAATTTTTTCGGCCAAGGGTTCTATTAACAGAGCAAAAATGAGGGGAGACGGGGCAACCCTGTCTCGTCCCATTAGTAATATTGAAGCTGTCAGAGAACATTCCTTCTGTGTATACTATTGCAGAGGGGTTAGTATATAGTGCTAAGATAGCTGAATTAATTGTTCCTGAAATTCCAAATTTATCTAATACGAGTTTCAAATATCCCCAGTGGATCCTATCAAAGGCCTTCTCTGCATCTAATGATAGAAGCAGAGAAGGAATTCCTGAAGACTCTGCAGCGTGAAGTAGATTAATAATTCTTCGTGTGGCGTCTGGCGCCTGTCGACCTGAGATAAACCCAACTTTGTCGTGTTTTACTAAAGTGGGCAGGAATTGGGCCAGTCTGTTGGCTAAGATCTTGGCATAAATCTTCAGGTCTACATTTAACAAAGATATAGGCCTGAAGTTTTGTGGCGTTTCGAGTGATTTCCCAGGTTTGGGTAAAGTCACAATTGTGGCTGTTAACATTTCTGAGGGAAATGAGGATGTGGATATAGCTGATGCGTATACTTTTAACAAATATGGGCCCAATATGGAGTGAAATGTACGGTAATATTCGGATGAAAAACCGTCTGGGCCTGGGGATTTGTTGTTGGGGAGAGAAAGTATTGTTTTGTGAAGTTCAGTCATGGAAATTGGTTCATTTATAGTTTGTAGTTGGTCTGAGTTCAACTTGGGCATTGAGATTGAATCCAGAAATGTCTGGATCATCTCAGGGGATGGTTGATGGGTAGAAACGTCTTCTTTTAGATTATAGAGATTGTTATAGTAATCCCTAAATGCATTAGCAATATCTTTTGGGTTTGGATAGTCTAGTGCCTGTAATCAGGTGCGAGATAAATGGTATTTTTTGTTTGATGGTTTTTACCTTTACTTGATTCGCTAGCAATTTACCTGCTTTGTTACCTTGACTATAGTAATGTGCCTTCCATTTTTGAACCGTGTGCTTGTGTTGGGAGATAAGTAGCAGTCGAAGATCATGTCTGACTTTATCCAGTTGTGAACTAGTGTAATATCAGAGATTTCTTATTTACCGATTCTAAATATTCTACTTGAAGGATTAGATTGTTTAATTGCTTGCTTCTTTGCTTCTTAGCCACACTGCTCATTTTCATGAGGATACCTCTTATGTAAGCTTTGTGACAGTTCCAGACCGTGAAGGGATCCGGCACAGACATGGCATTAGTAGTGAAGAACTCGCAGAGTTCTTTAGTAATTTTATGTTTATGTTCTGGATGTGTGAAAAGTGAGATATCATTTTTCCATCTATTTGCCCTTGTCTCAGTGCGGGATCCCTCCACCACTATAGAGACCGGAGCGATGTCAGACCACGTAATGTTGTGTACATTGGATGAACTAATATTCTGCAACAGAAATGTATCCACCAAAAAGAAATCAATTCTTGAATATGTGTGATGCACACTCGAGAAGTAAGAATAATCCCGCTCAGTCAAGTGTTGACATCGCCACACGTCGTGTAAACTTTCTGAGGCCATGAAGCGCGAAAGGGTCACTCTTTCCCGACATTTCGGGGTCTCGGCCGAGACATCTAAAGATTTGTTTGGTATAGCATTGAAATCTCCACAAATTATGGTGTACCCCTTTCGCACTGCACGTACCCGTTTCCAAACTTTGTTTAAGAAAGAGATTTGTTTCACATTAGGTAAATAAACATTCACTATGGTATATACTGTGTTGTTTACCTCACCAACCAGTATAATAAATATACCCATGTCATCTGCTTCCGTGTAGATCTCTCGAAAGGAAATAGTGTCTTTGATGAGAATAGCCACCCCCTCTTCTTTTTTGGGGCATTGGAGCATATAATTGTTGGCAAGTTTTGATGGGAAAATTTTGAAGGCTTTGATGCAGAAAAATGAGTCTCTTGAAGACAAAGAATGTCACTTTGTAGGAGTCGAGTTTCTTTCCATAGCATTGATCTTTTCTGTGGGCTGTTCAGTCCGCGAACATTGAACGAAGAGATTTTGAACCCCATGTTGTCTATCGTAAAGGGTGGGTGTTAGTGTTCCTTGGATTGTTAGTCTTTGTTGGTATATAGACTGAAGTAAGATGTGTAGATGAATTATTCTAACAGTGAGCCAGAGTCCAGATGTTGTGAAGCAGTCAAAGTATTGTCTCAGAGATAATACAAAAAAACGAGAAATCTCCAATGGAAAGTAAAGAAAAAAGAAAACTAATAAAAAAGTAATGATTCAACTGAATCTGTGGGGATGTAATCCCGTAACTTCTCAGGGGTAAAAAGAGAACTGAATAAAGTTCCACGGGTGCACCGGAGCACAATGTTGTGTATTAGTAGCTCTGTACAGCTTGAACCTCAATCAATTGCGTCTCGTGGCCAAGTGGGAGAATGTGGACGGGGCGATGAAGCAATGGAGGGTGGATCCTCTGTTTTGTCTAGAATGTCACATTCTTTCAGTAACCATATACCATCTTCCACTGACTGGATAGGGAATGTTTTACCATCCTTTGTTATTAGCAGTTTTGCTGGATATGCCCATCTGTAGGCAATATGGTGGTTCCGCAATGGTGGCCATATTCTTCCTTCTTTGCATTGTATATGCCGACAAATCAGGATAAAAAGAAAGGCCTTGGATGCAGGGCAATGCATTGTCAGGGTTTCTCATGCACTGAAGAAACTTCTCTTTAGTTTGGTAGAAATGAATCCATGCAATCGTATCGCTTGGCAGATGATCAGGTAAATGTTTAGGTTTTGGCAGTCTATGAATCCTATCAATAGATAGATCTGTCACCGAAGCATCAGGAAGTATTTCTTGGAGGATGTTTTGAAAGTAAGCGTTTAATTCTGGTGGTTTCACCGACTCGGGTATCCCCCGGATTTTAATGTTATTTCTTCTCTAACGATCTTCGAGTTCGGCCATTTTGGACTTTAATTGGTGTAGTTCGTCTTCCTTCTCATTGTGGGCATCAATCACTTCATTGATGGCAACAGCAAATTCTCCCATCTTATGTTCTATATGTGTAACCCTATTATTGACAGCTTTAATTTCTGTTTTGAAATGACTTGTAAGGGTTCATATATCCGCATGCAAAGTGCTACGGAGGGACACATGTACTTTAATGTTGTGTCAATTACTGGCTGATTTTTAATAGGGAATTCCAAGATGGAGTCCTGGAACTCCCTGGTGTCATTAAGAGATGTATCTGTTTCCTCTTCAGCCATAATTCCTCCTTGCATGTGTTGTTGTTTTGCCTTGACAGGGCTGGATGAGGAGGAAGATGACTGGGAATTTGTATATTTCCCTTTGTGCCCCTTGTGAGGGTGAGACATGGAGCGCTGTGTGTTGTTGCTGTGACTAGAGAGCCTGCCATGCTCTCCGCCGTTATGCTTACCAGCGCCATCTTGGGCCTGTGTGCTGCGGGGAAGCATGTAGAAGTCCGTCATTCTGCTGAGTTTCCCGGTCTCTTTTCTTTTCCTGGACATGTTCCCAGGATGTGCCCGACCTGCTGTGCCGTTTTTTGAGGCTCAGGAGTCGCTCTATGTGCTCCGGTATGTCCGTAGATGACGGAGCTCTCTCACACTGCGGCCATTCTCCTCGGCTGCTGGCCACGCCCCCATTCAGCGCACCTTTTAATTACACATTTTAATTTTCCAATAGTCGTATCAGAGCACTAAGTAACGGTGCAGCTTTATACAGAATATTCTAATTTGCTTGTGTATATTAAAGTACATTTGAGTGTAATATTAGCACGTAATATTTGGATTGAGGATTTTTAAATCACCACATATTATCACATATTAATTTTAGGAACTCTTAAATCGCCACATAAATGCACATTTTTTCACAACTTTTAATTATTCACCAATAGAATCCATAAAACGCTTTAGTTTTATTATCACAAAATCATTTGGAATAAGTGCTCTACATAAAAAAAAAAAAAAAAGTATATACAAAAGCATGCACAAAGTCAAAATGGTAATCTTACGACCCAGTTGTTGCCCACTCCCCCGGCAGATGGGATAGTCCAATGGGCTTTGTCCACTATATCACCAGGGGCAAGGAGTCTAGCCTCCACTGCATGTGTTAGCAGTGGTGATAATATAAATGAGGGCATCATAATAATATTTAGAGATACTTAAAATGAAAACGTATTAATGCAAGAAGACCTGGGGGAAAAATAGGACAATATAGACTCTGATGTTGGTATGGGGCTGCTGGATATCCCAACGACACCCCTACTCCCCAAACTGGGAATTCATTATGATGGGCCCCTCAAGGAAATCAAACAGACTTGTTCACTTTTATAATGGGTCTGTCCTCCCCAGTCATAGCAGTATCACTTCCAGCAGTATGTTAATACTACTAGCTATATATGTCTGCCCATGTTGTGATGTAGAGAAGGTAGTATGGTTACCCGTTGTCTGAGTGTCCCCAGACAGCGGGTGGTGTCTCCAGAGTCCAGATGGCAATCAGCTGGTCAGAGAAAAGAGGACACCTCCGTGTTCTCTATTGATTCAAAAATTGAGTGTGCTTCTGTCTGGCCAGCCTCCATCGCACTGCGCAAGCTCCCGTCGGTGTTCGTGCCTTGTGTTTGGCGCCAAAAGCATGGCCTGTGGATCAGCCGCGCATGCACCAGCTGTGACAATACCAGTTGCAGCCACGTTGCGGCCTATGACAGGTCGTGCACACCTCACCATACCCCATATGACTCTTTCGACTGCGCATGCGTCCACCATGCACAAACCAGAGGCGTACCAGAAGCCAATGGGGGGCCAGACGCAGCACGAAACTGGCTCCAAATGACAACACCACCCACCATCGCTGCAGACACTCCTCCCCAAACCCCTCCCCCCACCATGGCCAGATACCTCAAGCCAAGCATAGGCCATCCATGCGCTCCTTTTAGCGTCCCCAACCAATCCAAGAGTAAAAAACCCATAGTGCAATAGCCATCTATAAATGGGCTCAATATAGAGTAAGAACTAAACAAACTGGAGGGAGAGGGAATGGACGCCTACAGAAAGGGGGCTTGAGCCATCCCAAGGAGAACAACTGGTCATTTACAACTGGTCATTTACAATTGTAATGTATAAATTTAGGTCAACCTTTAGGTCATGAAAAATATCAAGCTGTATTTGGAGAAATAAAACGCAAACAAATCAAACACAAAAACAAAAGCAACAAAACCAGGAAAAGGGAATAATAACACCCAATAACACCTAATATCATGTGTATTTTGAAAGCATATCATAGCTCTCCTCACTAATCTCTTACAAGGTTTGAAGCTGACCGCGTAATTGAGACCCAATGCTTGTGTTGGCCCCAAACCGCGAATCCACCTGGCCTCTCTTGATCTCAGTCCCCTCCTCATATATCAGTATGTATTCTTCCAAGAGAAAAAAATCCCACACTGTTGATTTTTGTTGTGTTTCCAGCTTCCATGTCTATCAATGGGGGACATGATCATAAATATGCTGCCAAAAATGGCATTTTGTTTTGCCGACACAGTAGCTGCCACATACACGTCTTCCGATAAACAATGCCCATCGTTTGGCAATTAAAGTGTTTTGCCTGATGGATTTCACCGTTTGGATTTCACACTAGTGTGTCAATCCGGGCCAAAGATATTGACTGTATGAGCAATCACCGCATTTGTGGGTACCTGGGTATTTACATTTATAATGTCTACATGCTTTGTTGTAATGGCTCTGTACCAAATGGTCTTGTATTGAGCTGTTTCAGCAGTAAATGATTTCAGCCTTGTCCTTAATACTTTCTGCTACCTGTGGGTCAGCCTTAAGTACCAATATTTGTCTATGATATGTCTAATCTGATGTTGTCTAGAATATCTTAATATTAGTTTAGTCGTGCTCATTTTGTCAAGATCCTTATTGTGTTTAGTTTGTTTGGAAGATTAAATCTTCCCTTTCATTTTTGTTGGCTCTTTGGTACACTTTTTTTTGTATGATTTTTAGAATAACCTTGGGCCAATAATCTATCTTTTAGTTCATTAGCTTGTTTAAGATGGTCCTCTTGTGATGAGCAATTTCGCTTAATGCAAAATATTGCCGATAAGATAATAGAACTTTACAAAAAAAAAAAAAAAATATTGCCCATAAGGGATGAAGACTTGTTGGATGTCCACTATTTGCTCTTTTATGCTGCGTACACATGACCGGTTTTTCCATCAGAATAAACTCAGATTTTTTTCCGGCGGAGTTCCAACGGAGTTCCGCTGAAACGGACTTGCCTACACCAAAGTCCAATCGTTTAGAACGCGATGACGTACGACGGGACTAGAAAAAGGAAGATCAATAGCCCGTAGCCAGTAGCTGCCCTTGCGTAGTTTTTGGTCCGTCGGAACAGCATACAGACGAGCGGTTTTCCCGATAGGAACTGATTACGTCGAAAAGATTTGAAACATGTTCTATTTCTAGGTCCGTCAGAATTTTCGAAAGAGAAAGTCCGATGACGCCCACACATGATCGGAATGACTGATGGAATGATTCCGTCTGACCTTTTCTGCCGGAAAGTTCAGTCGTGTGTATGCGGCATTAGAATATTATTCCCTGCGGTGGGTTTACGAAAAAGGGTTGTTTCCAGAGTAAAATTTGCCTTGATGAATATGTCAATTTCTAAGAAGGAAATGCGTTGCTAATTACATGTCACGGTGAATGTCAAATTAAATTTGTTTCTATTAAGTAATTGAATAAATGTATTTAGTGATTCCCTTGGGCCATCCTGGAGTATAAGAATGTAATCGATGTACTAGAGAATATGACACAGGTACATCGAAAGAGACTCCTCACTCATGATTTGACGTTCCTACCCCCCCAGGTTCAGGTTAGCGTACAATGGGGCACACAAAGACCCTATCACCACTCCCTGTACCTGGTGGTAGTGGGAACCAACAATAAAATTGTTGTGCAGAACAAATTCCAAGAGTGTCAGGACAAAATTGCTGTATTGTTTTTGATTGGTACTTCTTTCCTGTAAGAATGTATTGATGACCGAGATCCCCCCTGCTGTGTTGTATGCTACTGTAGAGTGCCTCCATATCCACAGCCACCAACCATGCATCGGGGGAACATGAATATTTTCTATCATCTGGAGAGTGTCTTTGGTGTAGGAAGGTAATAACCCGTGTGGCTGTAAATAAGTGTCAACTAGGATGCTTGCATTTTCAGTTAAACTTCCTTGTCTGGAGATTATGGGTCTGCTTGGTGGCTTGCTGGGATTTTTGTGGAATTTGGTAATGAATAAGAAGTGGGTGTCTGTGGCCAGTGAACAAATCTGTATTGTTTGATTTCCTTAGGGGGGGCGCATCATAATGAATTCTCAGTTTGGGGAGTAGGGGTGTAGTTGGGATATCCAAGGGCCCCATAACAACATTAGTCTAATTTGTCCCATTTTTATCCCAGGTCTTTGTACATTAATACCTATTGATTTTAAGTATCTCCAAATATTATTTTGACGCCCTCGTTTATATATTAGATTATCACCACTGCTAACACAAGCAGCGAAGGCTAGAATCCTGGCCCATGGTAATAGAGCAGACAAAGTCCATTGGATTACTCCATCTGCCAAGGGAGTGAGCAACAAATGGTTTTAGGATTACTGTGTTGATTTTGTGCATGCTTTTGTATATACATTTTTAGGTATGTAAAGCACTTATTCCAACTGATGTATGCGCTAAAATCAGCTGTATAGTGCCTCGAAAAAGTATTCATACCCCTTGAAATTTTTCCATATTTTTGTCATGTTAAAACCAAAAACATAAATATATTTTATTGGGATTTTATGTGAAAGACCAAAGTGGCACATAATTGTGAAGTGTAAGGAAAATGATAAATGGGTTTTAACATTTTTTACAAACAAATATGTGAAGTGTGGTGTGGATTTGTATTCAGCCCCCTTTACGCTGATACCCCTAACTAAAATCTAGTGGAACCAATTGCCTTCAGAAGTCACCTATTTAGTAAATAGAGTCCACCTGTGTGTAATTTAATCTCAGTATAAATACAGTTGTTCTCTGAAGCCCTCAGAGGTTTATTAGAGAACCTTAGTGAACACACGGCATCATGAAGGCCCAGGAACACACCAGACAGGTCAGGGATAAAGTTGTGGAGAAGTTTAAAGCAGGGTTAGGTTAAAAAAGAAAAATATCCCAAGCTTTGGACATCTCACGGAGGAGTGTTGAATCCATCATCTGAAAACAGAGTATGGCACAACTGCAAACCTACCAAGACATGGCCCTCCACCTAAACTGACAGGCCGGGCAAGGAGAGCATTAATCCGAGAAGCAGCCAAGAGGCCCATGGTAACTCTGAGGAGCTGCAGAGATCCACAGCTCAGGTGGGAGAATCTGTCCACAGGAAAACTATTAAGCGTGCACTCCACAAATCTGGCCTTTATAAAAGATTGGCAAGAAGAAAGCCATTATTGAAAGAAAGCCCCCAAGATGTCCCATTTGCAGTTTGCGAGAAGCCATGTAGGGGACACAGACATGTGGACAAACATGTGAAAGAAGGTACTCTGGTCAGATGAGACCAAAACTGAACTTATTCACCTATAAAAACATGTGTGGCGGAAAACTAACACTGCGCATCACCCTTAACACACCCTCCCCACCTTGAAACATGGTGGCAGCATCATGTTATGGGGATTCTTTTCTTCAACAAGGACAGGGAAACTGGTCAGAGTTGATTGGTGAAATGGATGGAACCAAATATAGGGCAATCTTAGAAGAAAACCTGTTGGAGTCTGCAAAAGACTTGAGACTGGAGCGGAGGTTCATCTTCCAGCAGGACAATGACCCTAAACATACAGCCAAAGCTACAATGGAAATGGGTTAGGTCAAAATCATGTGTTTTGAATGGCCCAGTCAAAGTCCAGACCTAAAGCCAATAGAAAATCTGTGGCAAGACTTAAAAATTGCTGTTCACAGACATTCTCATTCCAATCTGACAGAGCTTGAGCTATTTTGCAAAGAAGAATGGGCAAAAATTTCACTTTCTAAACGTGCAAAGCTGGTAGAGACATATCGAAAAAGACTTGCAGCTCTAATAGCAGAGAAAGGTGCAACAAGCAGGTAAGGATAGTCATGGGGATAGTCAAAGGTCGGGGCAAGAAGCAGGTAAGGATAGTCGAGAACAAGCCAAGATCGGTAACTGGAATCAGATGTAGAACACACAGCAAGTAGCACACGGAAGCCAAACACACAATATCAGTAGGGCTGGCTTGCAGTGCACGGGTTAATATAGAGTTCCCTGATAGGGGCTGGGGTGGAGACATGCTTTTGAGGAGCGATTACTTAAGCAGCCAGGTGAGAATGGCTGGCTGTCAGAAACCATGAATCAGACCGAGACAGAAGAACAGTTAAATCACATTTGTTTAATAATAAATTAAATAGTACAAACGTAGTCAAAACATAGCCAGAGTTCAGTAACCGGAACAGATAGTCAGACAAGCCAGAAAGTCAGGAAGCTAGAGATCAGCGTAGTGGAACAGCAAGCAGGATCTGGAGCCAGAAGGAACGTCAGCCAAGCAAGTCTTTAACAGGAATGCAGGAGATAGGCTCTGTGATGTTGACCAAGGCGAAGGCAGAGATCATCTGGGCTGGACGGCTTAAGTAGGCAGGACTGACTAGCAGAATATCAACAGGTGAGTCACTGTGGAGAAATAGGAGCTGGCAATTAGCTGACAGCTGAGCAGCCAGCTCATAGGAAGGAAGGGCTGAGCCTAGCTCTGATACTGGCCTCTTAAGCTGGACACATCGAGAGGTAAGCTGACAGATAAGCATTACTGCATATCCATGACAGCGTCCAAGTCACTTCACCTGGTCTCCGTAGGGATGATGAGGAAAACGGAAAATTGTATACATACCTTTCCGTAATTTTCCTTTTCTGACGCATCCCATGGCAGCACACACATTGGGTTGTGACTCCACCTCCACAACCTGATAGGACTGGTTGGCTATAAGATTTGAAGAGGAGTCCACCTTTGCATTCTCAGTAACTATCACCTTAGAAGGGTGGGATTCTGTGTGCTGCCATGGGATGCGCCAGGAAAGGAAAATTACGGAAAGGTATGTATACAATTTTCCGTTTTCCTGACGCATCGTGGCAGCACACACATTGGGAAATAACTCGCTATATGAGTGGGTGCTTTCAGAAGATTTTATTTGCTCAAGTACAGGGTATAGAAGAATTAGTCTGAATGATTGATCTCCCGAACTCAACCATAGTTAATTGAGCCGGGTTTATTCTGTAATGTGATATGAAAGTGTTTCTGGAAGACCAGGTTGCTGCCTAGCAAATGGTTTCTGAGGACACTCTACAGTACGCTGCCCAGGAGGTCGCTACCACTCTAGTCGAGTGGGGCTTTAATCCGTCCGGTATTGGGAGTAGCCGAATTTGGTACGCTTTTTTGATGGTTTTCACTAGCCAAGAAGCTATTGTTCTTGAGGAGGCTGCCTGGCCTTTTCTTGCGTCATGCAGTATGACTAGAAGGTTTTCAGTCTTTCTGAATTGTTTGGTAGCTTCTAAGTAGGTGGAGATAACAGATTTAATGTCCAACGGATGTGGTTCCCCTTCACTAGAAAGAAAAACTGGAAGATTGATTTCCGAGTTGAAGTGGAAGGTAGATGCTACCTTAGGTATAAACTGATCTGAGGGTCTGAGGACGACTCTATCCGGGTAAAAGACCAGATGCGGTTCTTTGATTAGTAGAGCTTGTAACGCTGAAACTCTTTTGGCAGATGTTATTGCGACCAGGAAAGATAATTTATAAATAAACGTTAGATCCCATAAGGATACTGATTCCAGAGGGAAGAAGGGTTCTCTTGACAGAGCCTCTAACACAATCGATAGGTCTCAAGTCGGAAAGGTTGGTTTTCTTGGTGGCCTTATTTTCAGGCATGCTTTCTGGAATTGGATTATGAGCGGATCCAGTGCCCATTTGCTTCCCGTCATTGTGGACAGTGTAGAGACCTGGACTTTGAGAGTGCTTGAGGCTAGTCCCCTCTCCAGTCCTAGTTGTAGGAATTCTAGGACTTGAGAGACTGAAGGAGAGAGTGGGTTCCAAGATTGTTGCTGCGAAAATGCGGTGAATTTTTCCCAGATTTTGCTATATGTGTTTGTTGTCCCTTTTCTGGCCTGTTGAAGTGTGTTCACTACTCTAAGTGAACACCCTTGGTCTAGTAGCCTCTCCCTTTCAACCTCCAGGCCGTTAGGTGTAGTCGTTCCGGTGATGGGTGGAGGAATGGGCCTTGTGAGAGCAAATCTGGGGTCACAGGGAGCGGAAACGGCTCTTCTGTGTTTAGTTGTAGGATGGTCGCAAACCATGGCCTTCTCGCCCAGAACGGCAATACTGCTATGACTATGGATGTCGATCTCCTCAGCCTGGCCAGAAATCTGGCTATTAGGGAAATCGGAGGGAAAATATATCCTAAGTGGAAACTCCATGGGTGATGAAGACAGTCGATCCCTGCCGCCGTTGGATAGGTGGCTCTCGATAGGAACTAGGAACATTTGTTGTTCTGTGGAGTTGCTGCCAAATCCATATCGGGGATCCCCCATTTGCAAGTGAGAAGAGCAAATACTTGAGGGTTGAGAGACCACTCGTTGTTTGATATGAATATTCGGCTCAGGTTGTCCGCGAGTTGGTTCTGTACTGCCGGGACGTATATTGCCTTGAGATCCGTCAGATGAACTTAAGCCCATTCGATTATAGGGCGAACTTCCTTCATGAGTGTGTTGCTCCGGGTACCTCCTTGTCTGTGAATGTAATTCACAGCCACCGTGTTGTCCATGCGTAGGAAAACGTTTCTTCCTGTAAGGAGTGGTCCGAATGTTAGTAGAGCTTGCCAGGCGGCTCTGAGTTACAGAATGTTTGAAACTATACCTTGTGGGTGAAAGGACCAACGACCCTGTGCCCCTTGATGTTGATAATGTGCTCCCCACCCCTGGAGGCTTGCATCTGTGGTGATTATCTCTGGTAGTGGCGGCATTATGGGACGGCTGCGTGATAGGTTGCTGATTCGAGTCCATCACCATGCAGACTTTTTCACTGCCGGGTCGATCATGATCTGCTGGTTCATTGATGACCCGTTCCACTGTCTTAGGAACGAATTTTGGAATGTTCTTGAGTTCCATTGGGACCACTGGACCATTAAGAAGGTGGAAGACATTGAACCCAGGATGCTTAGACACGTTCTGGCCGATGGGTACTCTGCTGCCAGGAGTTTCTATATTTTCTGTACCAGCGGATCTATTTTCGCTTGAGGAAACTGTTGGAACTGGTGTCTATCTCGGCACCCAGAAAAATGATTCTTTGTGCCGGAACCAGGTTGCTCTTTTTCCAATTTATTATCCAGCCAAACTGTTAGCGTGTGGAGATTAATATTGTTCGATGTAGAAGCAGAGTTTGTTGGTTGTCAGCTAGGAGTAGTATGTCCTCGAGATAGTGTAGGACTCTCAATCCTTTCTCCCTCAGCTGCGCTATTATCGGTAGCAAGACCTTTGTAAAGGTCCTGGGAGCCGTTGATATTCCAAATGGGAGGCTCTGAAACTGAAAGTGTTGGTGGCCTATTGCGAAGCGTAGATACTTCTGGAAGGTTTGGTGCACGGGAATATGCAAATAGGCGTCGGACAAATCGACCAAGAGCATCCAATCTTTTGTCCCTACTGCTAGTAGTACTGATTGAAGGCTTTCCATCTTGAATGATTCGACTAGAATCATTTCGTTGAGGCTTTTTAGATCGAGTACCAGCCTCAAGTCTCCTGTCTTTTTTGTTACTAAAAAAAGAGAATAGAATCCTGTGCCTTTCTGTTCCCGTGGGACCTCTACGATTGCCTGTTTTTGTAGTAATTCCAGGATATACTTGGTTAGAAGTTTTTGTTTCGGAAGGGAAGATGGTAGTCTGGTAACTCTGTAGTACTCTCTGGGCGGCTTGTGTTTGAATGTTCATCTGTGACCCTCTTGGATGGTGGATATCGTCCGGGGGTCTCTTATAAAGTCTATCCATACATGAGCAAATAGCCTCAACCTCGCACCCACTATTGCGGGTTGGGCTTGCGTGCCATCAAAATGACTTTTGTTGATCCCCTGAGTTGGGGTTTTTGGGCTTCTGCACCCTCACAAAAGACGGTTGTGGATTTTGCCAATTCCGTTTAAATTGTTTCCCTGGCCTATAAGACCTTGCTTCTCGATATCTTTCGGGCAGAAATCGTCTAAACGGTGGGTTTTTCTGCTGTTTAGGTCTCCTATCCGAGGGAATGAGACCCGATTTACCTCCAGTAACTTTCGAGATTGCAGAATCTAGCTTAGGCCCGAATAGGTTTGTTCCGTCGTATGGGATTCTACACCAACTGGATTTTGAAGTCGCATCTGCGACCCAGGGCTTTAGCCACAACGCTCTTCTGGACGTTACTGCTGCCAATATTGCTCTCGCTGAGGATCTTATGATATCCACCGATGCTTCTACCACGAAGTCTCCTGCCAAGCTGAGTTCCTGTAGAGCAGAAGTGATTTTCTCACGGTCTGCTGCTTCTAGCAATAATTTTTCGATGTTAGATGGCCAGCTAGTGATGGCTCTACCGACTGCTGCCAGTGTGACTGCCAGCCTGCAGGCCCCTCCTGCCGCTGAATAGGCTTTTTTAAGATCGAGGTCTATCTTTCGATCCATTATGTCTCTAAAGGTGACGGCATCTTCGATTGGTAAAGTTACATGTCGTGCCAGGCGCATTAATGAGGAATCCACCACAGGTGCTGAGATGAGAGGATTTACCATTGGTTCCCTCAGTGGGTAAAGCTTGGCTAGCCTATTGTTTAGACCAGATTTTTTTATCTGGCTTTTGCCACTCATCCTTTATTAGCTCTTCGAGTTCATCGATAAATGGAAAAGTTTCAGGATCTCTTTTTAGGTTAGGAAAGTATTTCCTTAGTTTACAAGGAGCGTCCTTTTCTTCCTCCCATCCGATCGCCTCCTTTACTGATCTCGCAAAAGGGTCTATTAGTGCGAAGTCAAAGGAAGTGGGTATTAGGACTTCCTCCTCCTCTGGTGAATCCTCTTAGTCTTGAGGTTTGTAAGAAGTTGAGGCCGAAGTGGATTGTCTAATTGATTCGGATGCTGCCACCTGCATAATAGATTCTTTTACTGATTCTCTTATTATGTTGGATGCCTGCACTGCGTCAGCTTCTTTATCGCGGGTTGCCTCGTCGAAGCATGTTTGGCATACCAGTTTGCCAGGTAGCGATTGCGCTCCGCAGACCCAGCAGGTATTGGCTGCGGGACGGATATACTGCTCATCTCGAGGCTGGTGAGAAGATGTTGAATCTCTATGGTGGGAGGATCTTGAATGACTTCTCCGAGAATGAGAGTGCCTTGAAGGTGAACGCTCTTTTCTTTTAGAATGCGATGACCTTGATGACCTGCCGGAACTACCAGTACAAGATGGTATTAGTGGCATTGCTCTCTTTTTCTCCTCTTCATTACTTACCCATCATATGCCCCCTTACCTTGTAGTCCGTGAGTGGTCTGCTGTGGCAGCGGCCTCCATAGGAGAAAGAGTGTGTCTATAAAGGGAGAAAAGAAAGGCAAAGGATTCCCCCCTTTTTTTTTTTAACATATATATAATTAAAAAATTTTTTTTTTCTTCTTTTTTTTTTTTTTTTAGCCAGTGCTGGGAAGAGAGATAGACTTACCAGTAGCAGGAGCAGAGTTGGACCAACAAGGCAGCAATGAATGGAGCAGGATTGGAGTGGAGGGTGGTCTCTTACCCTCCAAACAACATCCAAATGCCGTTTTTAAATAAACCGCCGTCGCTGCAGCGCTGACGTCACGGCCGCGCATGCGCCCTAGCTATCCGCAGCGTTCGGCGCCATTTTGGATGCTGGCTATGTCATTTTTCTGGCGCCATGAGTCCGAACCGGCTGCCATGATGGAACAGGCAAGGCGAGGAACTACAGCGCCCAGCGGACTCAAACGGAGAAACAGAGGGGGGGGAAAAGGAGAAAAAAATAAAGATGATGATTTATAATAGAGACAGTGGGAACCTACCAGGTGGTAAGAAACAGAATTTTAGAAGGTAAGAGGTGGAGACCGCTGCACATATTTAAACCTGTTTAAGGCTTTTTGAAAAATATGTATAAGACATACCCCTGAGACCATCAGAGTGGGGTTCCCTGCATAAAGTTCCTTTAGAGGCTGTACAGTCAAGGCTTCCAACTAGGAGAGGCTGAACCTAGCTGGGGCGAATCAGTAAGGGGTTCCAAGCTCTAACCAGTCGATCCATACAGGTGAGGAAAAAAAGGAGAATGCAAAGGTGGACTCCTCTTCAAATCTTATAGCTAACCAGTCCTATCAGGTTGTGGAGGCGGAGTCACCACCCAATGTGTGTGCTGCCATGGGATGCGTCAGGAAATCAACATATAGTATTATACTATTTTTGTGTACGTATCTGTGGTTTTATTGATACCTTTCATTGTCTACATGATTTTGTATAATAAACATTTGTTATTTTATTCAAGGGGTACCGTTAAAGTACTTAATTTAGCTCCTAGAGTTTTTTGTGCGACATTAGTCACGTAGGAGGTCAGAGGTAGCTGCACCACCACTCCCAAATAGAAGGAATAAGCCTTTTGGATTTGAGAACTCATGGATGGATTACCTGTTTGGCCCCTGAATCTAAGGGGAAAAAATTACATTTGGACTAGTTGATCCAGAAACCTGGACATGTAAAGGCATGAAAGCATCCAGAATAGCTTGGGAGTGTCAACAATGTTATCTGGGGAGATACGGATATGCGGGGTAGAAGTAGGAGAGTAATCCAGACGTGCCAGATAGGCCAGCAATCGTCCTGCCTTATTGCCATGCTCAAACATTTTTTGAGAAGCATATAAGATGCATTTCTGTGTAAGGTCCAAAAGGCAAAGCTCGAAGCTTCTACGGGCGTGTAACCAGGTGGTATGTGTATGGGGGGTGGGAGTGGCATTCTATTCAGCCTCTGCTTTCAGCATGGTAGATTCAAGTTCTTTAGTGCAGACTTGGGTATTCTTCCTAAGGACGCCAGTAATGGACATGAATGTATCATGGATTGTTGACCTAAAGGCTTCCCATTCTGTATTAGAATTAACAGTATTGAGATTAAGTGTCCAGTAGTCTGTTATTCCCTTGAACTGTTTGGTCGTCCAACCATTGTGGGTTTAAACGCCATAGTTATGGACAATGAGAAGGAAGGATATCAATCTCTAACATGAGTGATGCTTGATCAGATATGGCACAGGGCAGTATAGTGGTGTTGGATATGAGAGGGAGAGTGAATGAGGTGACAAAAGCCAAATCAATACAGGACATTGCACGAAAGGAATCTGAGTGGTAAGTAAACTGCCTAACATCTGGATGCTTCCATCTCCACACATCTGTGAGATCATACACTCATACCCAATCCAAAAGGGATTGAAAGGTTTTCCCTCCCCCCGCAAACGGTCCAAGGCAGGATCCATTACTGCATTAAGGTCGCCAATGTATATCACAGGACCTCTGGGGAGATCAAGTGTAAACAAGGTGACCTTGGTTAAAATTTCAGCAGAAAAGGGAGGCGGTATGTAGAGGTTAACTAAATTTAAGATATATTGTCCGATCTGTATAGATAGGTCAAATCGACCTGCTGAGACAGTTTTGACATGGATAATCTCGGGGGGGGGGGGGGGGGGTAGGGATTTGGCCAATAATATGGAGACTCCTCTAGAATAGGAGGTATAGTACGCATGAAAGGAGTTTGCAATCCAAGCCTTTTTAAGTGCAAGGTGCTTAGGGGGCATTAGATGGGTCTCCTGCAGACAAATTATGTGGGGTTTGTATTTCTTAAGGAAAGAAAAGACCAGGGACCGTTTAAAGAGTAAAATTCAGGCGTAAAAGTATTAGCAACTGTAGGACACCACGTAGGGTACCCAGCGTTCCTCAACCAACATGAAAAGGCAAATAAGGTGGAGGAGATGCAAGGGAGGCACAGACAATCAAAAAAAAACAAGAAAAGAAAAAAAGCTTTAGCACATTAGTAGTAAACCTCACCCACCCTGCTCTTCCATCCCAATTACAGAGAGCCCATGTCCCAAACAGGAAAAATAAGACAACAAAACCCGTGAGGCGAACATCACATATAGGTAGGAGATTGCAATCGAAATGAAAGGCGAAACATCAGGTGATATCCTCTCTGCAAATTGTGTTAAATGCAACAGTCCTGAGTCATCTCATGTGGGCCGATGCCCAGGATAAAAACTATGAGCAATGCTTTGATAAAGGGGCATTGGAGTATCCAGTGAGAGTAATGTCCTCCAGTGGGATAAGAAGAATGGGCAGGATGGATGTAGAACAGCTGGGAGTCATGGAGCCATTCCCACAAGAAAAACTGGAACTGACATAAATGTCAAACAGCACGGTTGCTGATAGGGGCAAGAACAATTATGTTTATCATTCAGCTTCTGCAAGGGCATTGTGAGCCACCAAAGGTCTCATCTCTCCAGGAGGAGACCTCAGCAGGTGAGGTGAAAAAATGAGACTTGCTCACGTAGATAACATTAGCCACTTCAATACCAGGCACTTAGACACCTTCCCGCCCAAGCCAATTCTCAGCTTTCAGCGCTGTCGCAATTTGAATGACAATTGCACGGTCATACAACACTGTACCCAAACAATTTTTTTATCATTTTGTTCCCACAAATACAGCTTTCTTTTGGTGGTATTTGATCACTTCTGCGGTTTTAATTTTTTGCGCAACAAATAAAAAAAGACCGAAAATTTTGAAAAAAAACAAGTTTTTCTTTGTTTCTGTTAAAATTTTTTGGAAATAAGTATGTTTTCTTCTTAAATGATGGGCACTGATAAGGCGGCACTGATGGGCACCGATGAGGTGGCACTGACAGGCACTGATGAGCACTTATAGGCGGCACTGATGGGCACTGAT
Organism: Aquarana catesbeiana; assembly: GCF_042186555.1. Classification (NCBI taxonomy): domain Eukaryota; kingdom Metazoa; phylum Chordata; class Amphibia; order Anura; family Ranidae; genus Aquarana; species Aquarana catesbeiana. The sequence goes on from NC_133327.1 coordinate 467,847,704, forward strand.
AGGTGACACTGGTAGGCGGCACTGATGGGCACTCATAGGCGGCACTGATGGGCACTCATAAGCGGCACTGATGGGCACTCATAGGCGGCACTGATGGGCACTCATAGGCATTTGTAGGTGGCATTGATGGGTACTTATTGGTGGCACTGATAGGTGGCACGGATGGGCACTGATAGGTGGCACCGATGGACACTGATAGGTGGCACTGATGCCCCTAAGGGTGGCATTGCTGGGCATCAGTGCTATATAATGGTGCCAATCAGTGCCCACATGTTGTCCCTCTCCCTGGTGGTCCTAGTGGCGATCCCTGGTGGTCCAGTATGGTGATCCGAGGGGGGGCTGCACTGATAATCAGCGCAGACCCCCCTGTCAGGAGAACGACCGATCGGCTCTCCTCTACTCTTGTCTGTCAGACGCAAGTAAGGAAAAGCCGATCAATGGCTCTTCCTATTGACATCGTGATCAGCCGTGATTGGACACGGCTGATCACGTGTTAATGAGCCTCCGCCAGAGGCTCTTTACCAAGATCGGTGGAGCGGTGTGTCAGACTGACACACCGATCACCGCAATGTGCGCCCCCAGGGGCGCGCGGCGGCATGTTATCCTGCTGGATGTCATATGATGCCCAGTCAAGATAACTGAACCACCGCCCGGCCATCATCTGCTATGGCCCGGGCGGGAAGTGGTTAAAGTGTAAGTAAACCCCCCCTATCATTTTCAGCCAAAGAAGATACCATCTTTGCTTCTGTTTAATCTACAACTGTCATGATGCTGCACATGTGATCAGCTATGACACCAGCCATTGGATGGTTTGACAGTTTGGTTGAGAGCACAACCAATGGGAATGTTTAATTTTCGGCATGTGCCATAAATAAAGCTGTCTTATGAATGGGTTTACTTCCGCTTTAAGCTTCGCTAGATATAACATAAATTTCTTGTTCTCGCAGACTAGCTTTGATGGAGGTAAAAAAGCACGCTGTTTTGAACTTCAGCTGAGAAATCTGGGAAAATATGAATTACCTTACTATTTTAGCGTAGCTCGTAATCTTGCAGCTCGCAGTTTGGCCACTTTATCTTGTAAATGGAGAATACGAGCAATGAGGAGTCATGGTGAAGCACCCAAAAGAGTTGGGCGAGGAGGAGTGAGGAGTGCGATGTGCCCTCTCTGTGGCAAAGGAGGCAGGGATGACATGTTGACCCAGGGTCCCTCTCAGCCAGGTGAGTAAGAATTGCTCTGGATTAGCCCCCTCAGATTTTTCAGGAAAGACCACACAGCACAGGTTGCTACGGCGGGACCTGTTTTCAAGGTCATCCAATTTAGCTCGGAGTGCTGCTAACTCACTGGAAGCTTCCCGCACGGTGGTAGTAAGAGAAGCAAGGATATCTTCTACAGTACTTATGTACTTATACTTTTCTTGAGCCTCCTTTATAATGGTACTTAATTGAAATGGTCATGGACTGTGAAGCAGTGTCAATTTTGACATCAAATTTCAAGTTAGTTTCAGTTCTAGTCTTTTGATTAAAATGCCATTTTAGTTTAAGTTGTATTTTAGTCGACTAAAATCTCCAATCTTTAGAATTGCCAAACTCATTATATACTGCTGGTGTAAAAAATCTAATAACATATTATTTATGGTATTAAGGTTTGAACATGCACTACAGATACAGATTTAGCCGTTGCAATATATAACGTCTTTATAAATAAAACCAAGTTTCATAAATATGTTGCTTTTTGAAAAGCATAAGTACAAATTGAAAATATAAAAAAAAACCTGTAAACTCTATTGGCTGTAATGCCATTGCACATATTGCCTGAATATATTAAGAGTATTCAATATTAAGAAAAACCTTTTTTCTTTTCTTTTAGCAGCTTAGTAGATGCCCCCTACACATTTTTATATGGTAGTGCAGTGTAAATTTTGACGTCAAATTTCAGTTTAGTTTTAGTCAATCTTTTGACTAAAATGCCATTTTAGTCTTATGCCCCGTACACAAGATCAGAAATTCGGCCAGCAAAAGACCGATGAGCGCTTTAGGTTGGAAAATGCGACCGTGTGTATGCTCCATCAGACTTTTGCTGGCAGAATTCCAGCCAGCAAAAGATTGAGAGCATGTTCTCAATTTTTCGGTCGGAAAACGTTCCAATCGGAAATTCCGATCGTCTGTAGCAATTCGGACGTGCAAAATTCCTACGCATGCTCGGAAACAATTTGACACATGCTCGGAAGCATTGAACCTAATTTTCTCGACCTGTCGTAGTCTTGTACGTCACCGCATTCTTGACGGTCGAAAGTTCAGCAAACTTTCATGTAACAGTGTGTATGCAAGCCAAGCTTAAACAGAATTCCGTCAGAAAAACCATCCAAGATTTTTCAACGGAAATTCCATTTGTGTGTGCGCGGCATTAGTCGTATTTTAGTCAACTAAAATAGTATTTTTAGTCAACTAAAATATTTTAGTCAGTTAAATTAACACTGCTGCGGAGCAACTCCTAAGGAGGCATTGTGCACTTTGGTCAACAGTATCAGTCCATCACCTTTACCCTACACTTCTTTACTAAGGCAGTGGTTGTCTTAGAGGTGTGTTTGGGGTCGCTTTGTTGGAATACTACCCTGTGGCCCAGTCTCTGAAGGGGGGGGTTCATGCTCTGCTTCAGTATGTCACAGTACATGTTGGCTTTCTTGGTTCCCTCAATAAACTGTAACTTCATAGTGTCGGCAGCACTCATGCAGCCCCAGACCATGACACTCCCACCACCACGCTTGACTGTAGGCAAGACACTTGTCTTTGTACTCCTCACCTGGTTGCCGCCACACACACTTGACACCATCTAAACCAAATAAGTTTATCTTGGTCTCATCAGACCACAGGACATGGTTCCAGTAATCCATGTTCTTAGTCTGCTTGTCTTCAGCAAACTGTTTGCTGGCTTTCCTCTTGTGCATCATCTTTACAACCCCCAGGGTTCTGTGCTGTGACCAATCCTATTTAATTTGTTCATAAACGACCTGGAGGATGGGGTAAACTGTTCAATCTCTGTATTTGTGAACGATACTAAGCTAAGCAGGGCAATAACTTCTCCGCAGGATGTGGAAGCCTTGCAAAAAGATCTGAACATATTAATGGGGTGGGCAACTACATAGCAAATGAGGTTTAATGTAGAAAAATGTAAAATAATGCATTTGGGTGGCAAAAATATGAATGCAATCTATACACTGGGGGGAGAACCTTTGGGGGAATCTAGGATGAGAAAGGACCTTGGGGTCCTAGTAGATAAACTCAGCAATGGCAAGCTGCTGCTAACAAAGCAAACAAAATATTGGCATGCATGAAAAAGGGGATCAACTCCAGAGATAAAACAATAATTCTCCCGCTCTACAAGACTCTGGTCGCCTGCACCTAGAGTATGCTGTCCAGTTCTGGGCACCAGTCCTCAGGAAGGATGTACTGAAAATGAAGCGAGCACAAATAAGGGCAACAAAGCTAAAAAAGGGTCTGGAGGATGTTAGTTAAGAGGAAAGGTTGTGAGTAAACTTATTCTCTCTGGAGAAGAGACGCTTGAGAAGGGATATGATTTTACAATGAATATACAAATGCCTTACTGGTGACCCCACAATAGGGATAAAACTTTTTTACGGAAGGGAGTTTAAAAAGACACGTGGCCGCTCATTAAATTAGAGGAAAAGAGGTTTAACCTTAAACTACGTAGAAGGTTCTTTACTGTAAGAGCGACAAGGATGTGGAATTCCCTTCCACAGGTGGTGGTATCAGCGGGGAACATCGATAGTTTCAAAAAAACGATTAGATAAGCACCTGAATGACCACAACATACAGGGATATACAATGTAATACTGACATATAATCACACACATAGGTTAGACTTGATGGACTTGTGTCTTTTTTTCAACCTCGCCTACTATGTAATTATGTAACTATGAAAAGGCTTCCTTCTGGGACGACATCCATGCAGACCAATTTGATGCAGTGTGCGGCATATGACCTGAGCACTGACAGACTAACCCCCCCCCCCCACCCCTTCAACCTCTGCAGCAATGCTGGCAGCACTCATACGTATATTTCCCAAAGACAACCTCTGGATATGACGCTGAGCACGTGCACTCAACTTCTTTGGTAGGCCGTGGCGAGGCCTGTTCTGAGTGGAACCTGTCCTGTTAAACCACTGTATGGTCTTGGCCACCGTGCTGCAGCTCAGTTTCAGGGTCTTGGCAATCTTCTTATAGCATAGGCCAGTGATGGCGAACTTTGGCACTCCATATGTTTTGTAACTACATTTCCCATGATGCTCAACTACACTGCAGAGTGCATGAGCATCATAGGAAATGTAGTTTCAAAACATCTGGCGTGCCAAGGTTCGCCATCACTGGCCTAGGCCATCTTTATGTAGAGCAACAATCCTTTTTTGAGATCGTCAGAGTTGAGGTGCCATATTGAACTTGCAGTGACCAGTATGAGAGAGTGAGAGTGATAACCCCAAATCTAACACACCTGCTCCCCATTCACACCTGAGACCTTGTAGTACGAATGAGTCACATGACACTGGGGAGGGAAAATGGTTAATTGGGCCCTATTTGGACATTTTCACTTAGGGGTGTACTCACTTTTGTTGCCAGCGGTTTAGACATTAATGGCTGTATGTTGTTATTTTGAGGGGACAGCAAATTTACACTTAGGGCTCTTTCACACGGGGCGGATCAGTGATGATCCGCCCCGTGAACACCCGCTTGGTCAGCGGGGATCGCTCCGCCGATCCCCGCTGAGCAGAAAGATGACAGGTCCATCGCTGCACGCTGTGCAGCTACGGACCTGTCAGAGCGCCGCTCTCCCCTATGGGGGATTGGATGATGACGGACCGTAGTGTCCGTCGTCACCCGATCCGATCCGAAAACGGATGGAAAAGTAGGTTTTTCCTCCGTTACACTTTTCGGATCGGAGCGGCGTCGGATGTCAGCGGACATGTCACCGCTGACATCCGACGCTCCATAGGGATACATGTATGTCCGTTTTTCATCCGAAAACGGAAGGATGAAAAACGGACATACGGATCCCCCGTGTGAAAGAGCCCTAATACAAGCTGTACACACTACATTGTAGCAAAGTGTAATTTCTTTAGTGTTGTTACATGAAAAGATATATAATAAAATATTTACAAAAATGTGAGAGGGTGTACTCCCTTTTGTGAGATACTGTATATGGATTTTATAGGCACCGCAACCACGTTAGTTATAAATATTTTTTTATTGCACAAAACATAAAAAAGAACCATTTGCTTAAAAAAAATTGCAGATTGTTTATACACCAAACTAATTGGTGGAACAACTACCCCTATTATTGATTGTGTACTTATGTGTGAAATATTGGGGGTTTCACCATCCTTGCATGTCATTTTGCTCAACATGGTTTGCGGATACCCACTTCCTCAGGAGATTGACAGGTGCAGCATTACCATAGACTCTAAATGTAAATAAATAAAAAAGAGCGCATACATAAATATGTATATTTAACTTTTTTTTCTCTATTGTACCAGAAAAATTAGTAAATAATACCTACAAAAACACTTGTAGTAACTGGCTATACCGTGGAGTAATAAGGCAGTCTTAAAAGTCCCTGGGTATAGGTTACTGAAGTTTGTTGCCATTTCACGAGTGCACACAAATTTAAGGTCTGACATGTTGGGTATCTATTTACTCGGTGCAACCTCTGCTTTTACATTTTCTCAAAAAATGTGGTAATTTATTGCGTTTTTGTGCCCCTAAAAATTAAGTTTAGTGTGTTTTTACAGAAATTTTGCATTTCATAGACCAGTGATGGCGAACCTTGGCACCCCAGATGTTTTGGAACTACATTTCTGATGATGCTCAACTACACTGCAGAGTGCATGAGCTTAATGGGAAATGTAGTTCCAAAACATTTGGGGTGCCAAGGGTTCGCCATCACAGTCCTAGACCTTTGCGGTAATATCATGTGACATAAAAAATTGGAACTACCACTTTTTTATTCTCTAGGGTGTCTGCTTTTAGAAAATATATCATGTTTTATGTAATTTTCAGGTCTAACGTGATTTTTCTTTTTTAAACGTGTGCAAAAGAACGCAAAAACAACTCTGGCAGCGAAAGGGTTAAAGTATAAGTTCTCCTTCAGGAACATGATACATGTTCCACCCATTTTTAGTGTGGAACATGTAACATGTTCCCACTGCTGCAGTGGCTCGACGATCCAAGCCCTCTGTGTAATAGCAGTATGGGGAGAAGTTCGCCATACCAGCTGTCACTTTTTGAAAAGTGCGTGGCCATGCAGTGCTCTGCCCACATGGCTGTGTCATTCATCACAGAATTCTGTGACTGAATCAACTACAATTACCTCTGTTGAGCACTCTGGTAGTTCATCGATTCTTCCTGCAGGAGTCTTGCGTTGCACCAGTGTTTTTCTAATCACTGGTACAGTGCTTTCCAAGCATTCCCAAAAAATTTGGAAAATGCACTTTTTTATTTATTTTTTTCTTTTACATGCAATTGTTATATTTATTTTTTTAAAGGTGAACTCTTTAACGGAGCAGATAGCGGAACTTCATTTGGCTCCTCAACATGCTCTTGCACTGAGCACCCAAGCGCTTCCATGTGCGTGGATAACCTGGAGAAATTATGTTTGTTTTCCCTTATCGTCTTTCAGGACAGCACATGAGAGAGAGGCTCCACCCACTAGGAAACAGGAAACACAAACTCCACCACATTTTAAAAGGAGGCTCCTCTCCACAGCTCGTCAGTTTTTGTGTTTCCTCCGGCAAGGGAACACCTAGTAGGGGCCAGGGTCTCTTATGGTGCTATCCTGAGAGGCCAGGCTACCTACCCCACCATACCTATCTTTTTCCTCCAGAGAGTCCGATCCTCCCACACCGCGCCACAGGGTTGCTGGTAAGTGGGCTCCTTTTTTCTCTTTCTTTGCTCATGATGAGCTGGATTGTTCCTGGAGCCGCTCCTTAGGCGGCGGCAGCCGTTCGCGGCTTTTTTTGAAACCGCGTGTCGGCGTTACTGGCCGCCGCCATCTTGGAAGAGTACAGACTCGACCGGTCGGAAGTGAGGTATCCGACGAGGGCATGGCGCGAGGAATGGGCGCATCATTTCCGATCGGAAGTGGCGCAGAGGAATAAGGGAGGAGCGGTCCTGGTGCCTATATTCCGGTTCCGGTCGGGCGCAACGGCGTTTTTTGACTCCGGAACCGACGTTCGTAAGAGCCACCGATCGGTGCAGCACCACTATGGATTCTGTGGCAGCTGCATGTGGGACAGGCACAGGCACCAGCAAGGCCCAGGTAAGAGGCTATAGTGAATATCGTGGTTACTTTGGTGCCCCTCTCACAAATGTTTTTTTCCCCCTTGGTGGCTGGGGCCTGTCTGGGCACATGGGGTTAACTGTTGTTCCTCCTGTGCACCTGTGGTGAGTCCGTTAGGAGGAAGCTGTGGCTTAATGAATGCTGGTGTTTTTTCTCTTTTGTCATTTTTTTTTTTTTTTTTTATTTTCTGGCAGGCTAAGAGCTCTGAACCAGCCATTAAAAAGAGATGCCCCTCATGTAAAGCAAAGTTACTGGAGGGTTGGAAGAAGACTTTATGCCAAATTTGCATTGACTCCTTAGTCAAGGAAGAGGCTTCTTCTGCGTGCAGCGACATAATCGCATCAGTTAAGAAAGAGCTAGATGCTACTATACAGGCTTTTCGCTCTTCTCTTGTAACACCAGCATTAAGTCAGGCAACTACCTCAGACCCCTCTCAGGACTCACACTTAACCCCAACGGTAGAGGCTGAGGCTGGCCCGACTACCCAAAAGGGGTATTCCCCCTCATACTCTGGAGAAGAGGAGGAGGAGGAAGAGGAAGAGGCAGATGCACCTTCTAGATACAAACTGTCCTTGGAACAAGTAGACAGTCTGTTGAAAGCAATTTATGCAACATTGGGAATGGAGGAAGAAAAAAGAGAATTATCGCTGCACGATAGAATGTATGAAGGGCTTGGGGAAGCATCAGGTCGCACTTTCTCTGTACATTCGGTAATCTCGGAGACCATTAAGAAAGAATGGGCTGACCCAGAGAGAAAACCCTTTTTCACAAGAGGCGTTTTCCATTTAATGATAATCCTGAGTCACTTTGGAATAAAGTCCCGAAGTTGGATGCAGCTTTTTCCCAAGTATCTAGATCAACAGATCTGGCATTCGAGGACATGGGTACTTTGAAGGATCCTATGGATAAGAAGGCGGACCAACAGCTTAAAAAAGCCTGGCAGTCCATTGTAGGGAATCTCAAGCCTGCTATGGCTATGACCTGTGTCTCCAGAAACATGGAGTTCTGGCTGAATCAGCTAAAAGCACATATTATAGCTGATTCACCCAAACAGGAGATTCTAGATTCCTTCCCAACCCTTATAGCAGCTGTAGCATATATTTCTGACGCCTCTGCAGATTCTATAAGAATGTCAGCTAGGTCAGGGGCCCTGACCATTGCAGCCAGGAGAGCGTTATGGTTAAAGACATGGCCTGGGGACGCAGCTTCCAAAAATAAGTTATGCGGAGTGCCATTTTTGGGAGATCAGCTTTTTGGTCCTGATCTAGAATCTATTTTGGATAGAACAGCTGATAAAAAGAAATCCTTTCCGGTTAAAAAGAAAAAGCAGCCAGTTAGGCGGTTTTTTCGACCTCAAAAAAATCAGGAAAGGAGTAACAGGCCCCAAGAAAAAAGAAGGAATTGGGCGGCGCAGAGAGGAAAAGGCAAAGGGAATGTCCTTTTCAATCCTCCTACGCAGGCCAATAAGACACAATGACTTGGTGGTGCCTGTGGGAGGAAGGCTTCAAAAATTCCTTCCTTTCTGGGCAAACATAACAAAAAACCCGTTTGTTTTGGATTCAATAGCCCAGGGTTACAGGATAGAGCTGTTGAACCTTCCTCCAGAGAGGTACTGCGTAACAAATTTGCCAAAAGACACAGCAAAAGCCCTAGCCATGAAGAACCTGTTAGGGGATCTGATAAAACAGGGTGTTGTGGTTCAGGTGCCTCCGGAGGAAGATTGCCAAGGGTTCTACTCCCATATTTTTCTGATAAAGAAACCATCAGGAAGCTTTTGGCTCATCCTCAATTTAAAACCGCTAAACAGGTCAGTCCAATACAGGCGATTCCGCATGGACTCCATCTTTTCGGTAAGAAATCTCTTAGTCAGAGGATGCTTTATGGCATCAATCGACTTAAGGGATGCGTACCTGCATGTACCTATAGCTGTTCAGTCCCAGAGATATCTGAGGCTGGCAGTAAATATGGGGAGGGAGGTTTTGCACCTTCAATTCAGGGCCCTCCCGTTTGGTCTATCTTCCGCCCCTCGAATATTTACCAAAATTATGGCGGAAGCCCTAGCTCCCCTCCGGCTACAAGGGATTGCGGTTATCCCTTACCTGGACGACCTCCTTTTCTTTGCCCCTTCCAGGGAAAGGTTACAGGAGGATCTGATCAAGGCTCGCAGTCATCTGGAGGCCTTAGGTTGGATTATAAACATCCAAAAATCAAATTTCAGTCCAGCACAAAGAGTCCAATTCCTGGGGTATCTGATAGACTCAGTGGATCAAAAGATTTTTCTTCCAGAAGAGAAGAAAGTGAAGGTATTGCAGGCAGTATCCAGCCTTCAGACGAACCTGGAGGTATCAGTCAGAAGGATTATGTCAGTACTGGGAACCTTGACCTCAACCATGCCGGCCATTCAATGGGCCAGACTCCATTTCAGACCCCTTCAGAGTTTTCTCTTAAAGATCTGGGATCACAGTCCAGAAGCTTTAGACTCAAAGGTAAGGCTTCCCACCAGGGTAAAAAGGACCCTTTGGTGGTGGAGAAATCAGGCAGTGCTGTCAAGGGGTTTACTCTGGTCCTTCCCAACAGAGAGAATGATAACGACAGACGCCAGCAGTTGGGGATGGGGAGCACACTGGGGTCAAGACATAGCTCAGGGAGTTTGGTCCCCAGTGGAAGCAGGAAGGTCATCAAATTGGAGGGAGTTAAAGGCAGTCGCTTTAGCCTTGGTTGCCTTCTCTCCAAACCTTCGGGGGTCCCATGTGCAGATATTGTCAGACAACGCCACCATGGTGGCATACCTGAACAAACAAGGGGGCACAAGGAGCGGGACTCTTCTATTGCTATCTTCAGAGATCCTAGGATGGGCAGAGAGTCATCTACTTTCCCTGTCAGCTGTACATCTCAAGGGCACGCTAAATGGAGTAGCAGATTTCTTGAGCAGACAAAGGATTCAGGAGGCAGAGTGGAGTTTGAATCCAGAAATATTCACTCTAATAACCCAGAAGTGGGGATGCCCGCAGGTGGATCTATTCGCATCAAGAGAAAATGCTCAGCTCCCTCAGTTCTTCTCCCTGCACCGAGACAACGGATCGATAGGGATAGATGCCCTGGCACATCCTTGGAATTTCCAGCCTGGTTATGCCTTCCCCCCTTTTCAGCTAATTCCTTTAGTATTGAGGAAGATACAGAAGGAGAAGGTGTCGGTAATCTTGATCACCCCGTACTGGCCAAAAAGGGCCTGGTTTTCCTCCATTCTACTAATGTCAGTCAAACCTTTCTGGCAGCTTCCCCTCAGACAGGACTTACTACTTCAAGGTCCAGTGTATCATCCGGATATAGCAAGACTAAGTCTCACTGCTTGGTATCTGAGGAACAGCTGTTGAAAAACAAGGGTTTGTCAGAGCCTCTAGTATCTACTTTACTGGCTAGTAGAAAGAAGGTGACTAGAGATATCTACGCTAAGGTTTGGAAAGTCTACAACTCCTGGTGTCGCTCGGCAAACCGAAATTTAGAAGACATTGTGTCGGTTCTGGAATTTCTGCAGAAGGGGGTGGACAAAGGGCTGGCAATCAGCAGTCTTAAAGTACAAGTGGCTGCCCTAGGAGTATACCTGGATCAACCTATTTCCTCAGTTCCGTTGGTCACGAGGTTCTTTAGGTCACTTACTAGATCCAGACCAGTTCCCAATAGACACTTTCCAAAATGGGACTTGACAGTGGTTTTACAAGTACTCACAAAAGATCCTTTTGAACCATTACAGTCAATCTCGTTAAAGAATTTAACTCTAAAGACGATATTCTTAGTTGCAGTTACGACTGCGAGAAGAATTGGAGAACTTCAGGCTCTTTCAGTTAAGGAGCCCTTTATGTCAATTTACCCAGACAGGATTGTGCTTAGAACAGATCCTGCGTTTTTACCAAAAGTGGCATCAGTCCATAATAGGTCGCAGGAAATCATCCTGCCAACTTTTTGTTCAGATCCTTCAGGAAGTAAGGAAGAATTATTTCATAAGTTAGATGTAAGAAGAACCTTATTACAGTACTTAGAGAAAACAAGGGACTTCAGGTCTTCGGACTCTTTATTTGTTCTGTTTTCCGGCAACAGAAAAGGAAGGAAAGCTTCAAAGGGATCAATTGCCAGATGGTTAAGAATGGCTATTTCAGAAGCTTATGTCCAGTCGGGGTTGTCTCCTCCTCAGGGAGTACGAGCACATTCTACCAGAGCTCTAGCCACTACATGGGCAGAAAAAGCTGGTGCCACCCCAGACCAAATTTGTAAGGCGGCTACGTTATCAAGTTATCTTACGTTTGTCCGTCACTACAGATTGGATCTTCTGTCAGCTGGTGATCAGGCATTTGGCAGAAAGGTCCTGCAGGCTGTTGTCCCTCCCTAGTTGGTAAGTCTCGATTATCCTCTCATGTGCTGTCCTGAAAGACGATAAGGGAAAATTCAAGTTAGATTTACCGGTAACTTGTTTTCCATGAGTCTTTCAGGACAGCAGCAACCCGCCCTTCATGGTTATATATACATATTTATACGTATATGGAAGTGTGTGTGTATATGTGTGTGTATATATATATATATATATATATATATATATATATATATATATATATATATATATATATATATATATATATATATATATATATATGCTGTGAATTAACCGTATTATTCTTATGTGTTCCAGCTTGGGCCGGAGGTACTCTACTACAACTGACGAGCTGTGGAGAGGAGCCTCCTTTTAAAATGTGGTGGAGTTTGTGTTTCCTGTTTCCTAGTGGGTGGAGCCTCTCTCTCATGTGCTGTCCTGAAAGACTCATGGAAAACAAGTTACCGGTAAGTCTAACTTGAATTTTTTTTCTCATTGGAGTCGGCACCTCATTTACTTGCCCAGCAGATGCACCTCTACTAAGCAGTAAGAGTTTGACACTCTCCTTTCTTCACCAGCACCCAAGCAGTGGTCTTCACATTGCAAGTTATCTCCCCTACCTGCTAGGGGGAGGGTGCGAAGCTGGAGCTAGGCGGGGAGCTGAGTAGAGCTGCACGATTCTGGCCAAAATGAGAATCAGAATTCACGATTCTCACAACGTAAAATCTTTCACATTATACAAAAAAAAAATTTTGGCTAACTTTATTGGTTAGTTTTTTTTAAATGTAATTAAAGTAATTTTTTCCAAAAAAATTGCCTTTGAAAGACCGCTGCGCAAAATACAGTGTGACATAAAATATTGCAACAACCACCATCTTATTCTCTAGGGTCTCTACTAAAAAAATATATATAATGTTTAACTTGAAACCAACAAATGTCAGAAAAAGGTTAAGTGTTTAAGTGGTTAAACTTTCCTCACTTACACACAAAGTCTATTCCTTTTGACAAATTGTTACAATGTTTAGACTTGGTTCCACTGCTAAAGAAGTTGTAAATTCTTGCCAGACTGCCCGTTTTGTTTTGTTTTTTCTTTTTCCTTTCTTTTGACTGCTGTGGCTTCAGAAGAGCAGAGAGAATTCTCTGCATAGCAAGAATCGTGAAACGCTTTTGTCAAGATCGCAACGGGGAAAAAAATCGCGATAACGATTCTTGACGATTATTCGTGCAGAGCTGAGTAGGAGATAAACAGCACAATGTTAAAAACATTAAAAGTTTAAGTCACCTTGACATTCCTAAAAGCACCGTAGATTTAAGTACGGTTTCGGTAAAAAAAAAAAAAAATATTGGGACAAGTCGATTGGGACCCTGATTTAGTCCCTTGGACAAGTAGTTGTTTTTTTATTTATTTCAACAGCCCTGTATATGTAACAGAAGAGTTTTTGTAGCAATTGGTTGCTTATCCGCTATCTTTTCACCAGCCATCCAAAACTTTTGTATAGCCTAAAGTAGTATAGAAACAATTATGGATGTACAGTATGTACATACACACTACAATATTCACAATTGACTTCTTTTCAGACAAAATAGAGTCTTTACTATTAAGTAATCACCCAGGAGCTCCCTGGATGGCAGCCTGATCAGGGAGCTCTGTCCCGCTCTGACCGAATGACCCCCGCGGTAGCTGCAATACTGCACAGCCCCAGTTTTTCAGGGTCTCTGGAGGGCTTGAGGAGTGTTCCTATGCCAGGGAGGTCAGCAAAGAGAGACCTCTCCCGCCAGCTGGTTTCCAAGATGGTGCACACAGCGCCGCATGGAGCAGTCACAAAGGGAGAGGAGCACATTACAGACACACTCTACTGGAAGGGCCAGCCCCAGTGAACCCAAGAGTGAGTACCTCTGCCCCAGTCCTGCATACCCCATCCTCATTTGAATCCCTCCTTTAGAGGACCCTGGATGAGCTGTTACATTCACCCATGGGGGACATATCTGCCACCCCTCTTCCTAGGGGGACATGCTATGATACATCCACCTAGCCTCACAGACCTAACTGTTTTGACGTCCACCTTTTAAAAAATGCTGTCTCGGGGCCTAGTCCAAACAGCTGCGCAAATTGAAGTGGATCTACGAAATTTAGGTGCAAGGATTGAGGCCATACAACAAAAAGCAGACCACACTGTAGCTAGAGCTAACCAAAACACTGCAAGAATTCAGGACCAATTGGGCACAGCCTTATCTAAAATTGACGATCTTGAGAACAGGTCCAGGCATTATAACTTTCGGATACGGGGTCTCCTCGAAACCGTTAAAGATGTCCACTCAGCAGTTTGTTCCTTTATCAAAGAGCTACTTCTGGACATTTCAAGCCACCGCCTGCAATTGAAAACAACAAAACCAAAGAGGTCCAAGGAGACTCGTCGTCCATGATTCAGGTGGCGCAAACCCAGGTGGGTTGTTGTCTTGATTTACTCCCCACTGTGAATGGATTTGTCCTCTATTGATAGTCCATGTTTACCATGGAAAGAACTGTCCATCTTATTGTGTTTTTCTCTTTATAGTTCTATTCTCGTGCCCCTCTAGCTTATAGGGGGCTGTTAAGTTCCCTTAGGGATTCTCCCATTTGTACCTGTGCAATGATGTCTTGTACTGTTTGTTTAATGTAACGTTGCACTGGTGTCCGTGGGGGCTCATTATTTGGGTTATTAACCATGGTACATGTCACACCAGTCATTTATTTCCCCTTTGGGGTTCTAGTCTGGGATGGTTACCCTCCCTTTTTGGGGGTCCGACCTCTGGTTGGGATACCAGAAGGAGATATACTGTTCTATGGTTTTGGGACTTGTTGGGAGGATATTTTTCTTGAGGGCTGATGTATTATAGCGGTGTATGGGCCGGAGCGGGTTTATTGCTCCTCCATCTGCCTCTGCATGAGGAATATTTCCTCCTGCTGGGATAGACTAATGTCCCCAACTCTGTCGGACTTTACTTTTGGATTTGCTGTTAGGCGGAAATGGGCTGGTCCCTTCCCGTCTACTTGGTATTGGTGGCATGCTCCTTCTTTTTTTTTTCCTTCCTATGCTTCTTTTCTCTTTGCTCCTTCTTTTGCCTTTTCCTTTCTCTCTTCTTTCTCCACAGTCACCAAGAGATCTATGTGAGGGAGAATATCCCTGGTTCCAACAATTTGGTATATCAGGGTGTGTCCGAACTCAACTGGTTGAACCTATTGAGCCAATCTTCTTTGCTGCGATCCCTCCATCCTCTGGTCCATGCATTTGAATGATCCTGACACATCGCCTCTGTGGATCGCCTCACACAACGTCCAAGGGCTAAACTCCCCAATGAAACGACGTGAGTTGTTCCAACTTTATCATTTTCAAAAATTACCGTATTTATCAGTGTATAACACACATCCTAATTTTAAGAGGGAAGTTTCAGGAAAAAAACTTTCCACAGCCCCCCACCTCTGCACAATACACAGCCCCCCCACCTCTGCACAATACACAGCCCCCCTGCACTCTCAGGAGACCCTCAGTGTCCCGAGGCAGCATTGCCAGCATAGTCTAAAGTTAAGAAAAAATCACTGCTAGCCCCTTCTCATACACCGCTCCTCCTGTGTCACTCTCATTGTAAATCAAAGCCTCTAAATACCTCATTAGCTCAATTATTTCATAAGGTAAATAGAGATATGTGGCGTTAACTCAAAGTGCATAAATGTGATGAAATAAATATAATCCAATTCTTCAAGTAAAGTGCATATGCGTAAAGAGCAAAATCACATAAAGTGATTAAACATCCATTAAATTCATAAGAAGTGACATCGGATAAATAACAGTGAAAATTCATGAAATATGACCTCAAATAAATAAACAAATCCAAATGAAAGCGAATAAACTCAAAAATAGTCTAGAAGTGCATAAAGATGAAAAAAAAATCACAAATTTAGAAAAAATTGAAAAAAAATTGCATGAGATAAAAGTCGCATGCAATAACAAAAATCGCATAAAGTGCAGAAACGCTATAAAAATAGCCACAAGTCGATCCAATTAATGTAATACAGTTCCAACGTGAACAAAGTGAGTCTTCATAAAAAGTTTGTGCAAAATATAGATGAAAAAAGTGCAAGTGCAAACAATGATAGGTGACAGATTCCTTTTAATAACTGTACTCCGTGGTGCGCCACACGTTTCCCCCAGCCTCTCACCTCTAGCCAAAGACCCCTAGGGTCAAGTCGAGCCTGCAATCTGATCGATTGATGGTGTTTCATCAACTTCCTGTCTCCTCCGATCGTCACAGGTCTGGCAAATCTCCAATGGAAGGCCTCAACTTCGGCAAGTTGGGTGGAGGCATGCAATAGAAAGGAGTATCCCCATTGTGCAGTATTCAAAACAACGTAGTAACTTACATGTACAGCATAAAATGAACAGCACAGATCCCAGTACTTCCGGTCTCGGCTGTGGCCGGAAGTGATGACACCTGACTCTTCCCTGACGCATATCGTCACCGCCCGTTTGACTTTATCAAAGGGTAATGAAATCAGGCATCAGGTTTCTATATAGTCCGTTCTTAATTAGCAAAGTGGATTGGAATACTAATAGGTGTATCCTCACTCAGTAGACGCCATAAATAACCATATGAGGTCTGAGCAATTATAATAAAAAGACCCCATAATAACAGATCCGAATAAAAAAATGTAAAAAAGAAAACAAAAAAAAGAAAAGTATATAAACTAGCCTATATAAAATCTCCATAAGACAGCGCCATCTGGTGGTAATTCATCAAGAAACGCATTAAAACCCGTCAGACAGATGACATCTAGTGGTAAGAAAATGGAATCTCGTAAATGAAACATAATCATGAGCAAAAATACTTGTTCTAATTCGCCTATATTGCCATCTTGTGGATAGATGGTGATATTGATAAAAAAATTCCACACTATAGGTAAATGTGAGGAAATAAAAGCATACGACACAAACAAAGAAGGTAAGTACAGGTAACCAGATGGTTTATAACCTAGTAATAATTGCATAAAAATTTATCAACCGGGAAGGAGCATGTAACAGCAAAGAGGAGGGGAATAAAAAAGTAGTATAAAAAAAGTAATATAAAAAAGTAGAAAATGAAAAATTATTAATTCCAAATAAAACAGTTAAGGTTGAATTCAACGTTATGACCCAAAGGAGTCAGAGTCCGTATTTCATGTATCCATTTTGACTCAAGCTGGCTAATTTTAATCACTTTATTGTCTCCTCTCCAATGGGGTTTATATTTTTCAATGCCACAAACCAAAAGGGATGAGGGGTCTTTATTGTGAAATTCTGCATAATGTCTTGACAGGCTGTGTTTAACAAACCCCTTTTTAATATTCTGGACATGCTCCCTCAATCTCCTCCAAAGTTCCCTTTTCGTTCTATCAATATACTGGATCCGGCACGGGCATTCTAATAAATAAACCACCCCCTCAGTCCGACATGATATTAAGTCCTCTATTGGATACTCTTTTGACGTCACTGTAGAGATAAAGCTTAACTTCTCCTTCTTACTTTTCTTTAGTGTGACGGCAAGTGTAACATATTTTTTATATAGTAACCTTTCCCTTCAAAAAAGGAAAAGTTTTTCTTGGTAGGTGGATCAAGCACATTTCTTGTTAGGCAGTCTCTGAGGGTGGGAGCCCTCCGGTAGGTAAACCTGGGCTTCCCGGGAAGGATAACGCCGAGATGGCGGTCTGCCTTAATAATGTCCCAATATTTTATAACAATTCTTTCAAATTGTTTGTGTTGGGCATTGAAGTCCATAACAAGAGATAAAGTATTATTTTCTGTATTTCTAATTGTGTCTTGTATTAACTTCTCTCTGTCCACCGCCGCCACATCTCTTATTCTTTCATCAATGACTTCCGAACAGTAGCCTTTTTGCACAAAATTCTCTCTAACTAATTTCGCTTGCTTCATAAACATTTCTTTTGTTGTACAGTTTCGTCTTAATCAAATGAATTGGCCCTTTGGTATGTTGTCCAACCATGGTGTATAATGACAGCTATCTAAAGGCAAATAACTATTTCTGTCCACAGATTTAAAAAAGGTCTGGGTAGTAAATTTTCCTCCTTCTTTCTTAATTACTAAATCCAAGAAATTGATTTCTTCATCACTTATCTCCCAGGTAAGTTTTATATTTTTATCATTATCGTTTAGGCCAAATAGGAAGTCCAAAAGACTTTCTCTGTCTCCACCCCAAACAACAATGATATCATCAATATAACGTTTGAATAAAATAAGCTGAGGTGGAAATTTTTTGTATAAAGCCTCTTCTTCCCATTCTGACATATATAAATTAGCTACGCTTGGTGCATATTTTGCGCCCATAGCAATGCCGCATATCTGTTTAAAGAAGGAATTCTCATACCAGAAATAGTTGGAGTCTAAACTATACCTCAAACAATCCAAAATAAATCTTTGTTGTACACATTTTAAATCGCTTAGGCCTCTCAGGGCCCATTTAGTAGCTTGAATAGCCTCTTCATGATCGTATATAGTGACGTAACGTCCACTGTTGCCATGTAAATGGGCTCTTCGGTCAAGGTGACATCATTTAATAATTGAATGAGGTGCTTAGTGTCCCTCGGATAAGATCTGTTTTTTTTTTCACCACTGGCTGTAAAAACCAGTCAATATATTCTCTGATCCTCGCACCAACAGATTGTATCCCATTAACGATGGGTCTTCCTGGAGGTTTATTTTTATCCTTATGGATCTTTGGTAATGTGTTAATTACAGGATTTCTACACGTATTTGGTTGGAGGTATTTTTCTTTTTTATTAAGTAAACCTTTTTGGCAACCTTTATGTACCACTCTGGCCAGTTCTTTCCTATATCTCATTGTGGGGTTACTAGGCAGTTTCTGATAGGTATCTTTATCACTCAGTTGCCTATTGAGCTCTTCTTTATAGGCATCCTTAGATTGGATAACTATAGCCCCTCCCTTGTCCGCCTGCCTTATCACAATCTCTTTTTTAGCTTCCAGTTTTTTGATTCCACTTTTTATATCTCCTGGATCATAAGCCTTCTTTATTTTCAAATCCTCAAGATCTTTCAGAATCATTTTTTTGAAAACTTCAATATTGCCATCTTTCCCTGGAGGGGGGTTAGAGAGATTTTTTGCGAAGACTACTGAATAATATGCCATTGGTATCTGAAATATTTTTTCCCTTACCATCTCCTGGATTACTCAACATATATTTCTTTATGTGTAAGCTTCTAGTAAATTTATTGATATCCATATATGTATTAAACTTATTGAGATTCTTTTTAGGGGTGAATTTTAACTCTTTGTCCAGCACTTTGATTTCCTCTCTTGTCAATTCAACTCCACTAATGTTTATAATCCCCTCCCCTCCTATTCTCTTTTTCGTTTGTTTTTTGATCCCTGCTCGACATCCTCTTCTCGTTTTTCGTCTCTTCCTATTCTTTTCTCTACAGATCTTCTTGGGGTTCTTCATTCCTCTCCTCCCCTCTTTTTGTGTTTCTTTCAGATTTGTGATCTGGGGTGCGTCTGGTGTAACTCCGGGGGTCCCGTTCCGATTGATACTGTCTCTGAGACTCCCGGTGTCTTCTCTGTAAAAAAGCTATGAGGAGTTCTTTCATGTCTGTAGCCTTCATGTTGGTAACGTGGAGATCTTCCTCCCTCTTAATATCTTCTTAATTGTTCGAATCTATTATATACGGGGACATTATAATAATTATAAGCTGGTCTATTCCTTCTTATATCCTGATGATACCTATTATCTCCTCTTATTCTTTCATCTCTTCTTATTTCTTATTTCATCGGGATGATATTGATTCCTCCAAGGAGGTGTGGGAGATCTTCTCCTCATATAAGGGGATTGAGAGTAAGGTTTTGTCTGGTAATTGTAATTATTATTTTGTCCATTATTTTTCCAGAAAGGTTTTTTCCAGTTATTGCTACCATTCCATCTCTGTTTTTGATTTGGAGTATTTTATGAATTAGAATTTCCTTGTATGTTGGACATAGGCCCTTTATTCCTCCCTTCATTTTGATTATCGATTATTCTTACTTCTTTCTCTGGAGAGCTATTATTTGATTTTATCACTGTTTCTTCCTTCTTTTTTTCTGCCATTTAAATACAAGGTCATCTTCAAAATCCTTGATATCTCTTTGGTATTTTCTTTTCTTTCTCATAGAAGTTTCTTTGTCCTTCTGTTCCATGTACCTATTTAATTGTTGTGACAGGGCAATAAATTCCGGAAGTTCCTTGGATAATTCCAAGGTAGCTCACAGTTCATCTATAGATCTGTTAAGGAATCTAATCTTCTTTTGCTTTCTCTTCTAGCAATCTAGCAATTCTAGCCCCTTATAAAAAAGTTGAACCATTCATCTGTGGATTCTTTATCTACCAGTCCATCATTCATAGGTACATCCCATCGGAGTCTTCTTGGTACTAGCTTATCTTTTATATACTTCTCATGGGTTGCTATATCCCACCATGCATTAATCTTTTTTCCATCAGGTGGCCCATTTTCCTAAAACAATTCTCAATATCTCCTATATTGTTGTTTCTCAAAAATCTCATCAAGGTTAAGAGTTCTATTTTCTAAAAATCCAAACACTTCCACGGTTTTCAGCACAAGTAAAAATAGATAAAAATTAAGAAACAAAGAAGAAAACGAATGCGCAAAACCAAGGCGAGCCAAAGTAGCTAAAGAGGACTAAGAAGCCGCCACACATACGGCAGTGTTCCCACACAGAAAAACAATAAGGAAAATAGAGATATGTGGCGCTAACTCAAAGTGCATAAATGTGATGAAATAAATAAATATAATCAAATTCTTCAAGTAAAGTGCATATGCGTAAAGAGCAAAATCACATAAATAAAGTGACTAAACATCCATTAGATTCATTAAAGTGACATCGGATAAATAACAGTGAAAATTCATGAACTATGACCATAAATAAATCCAAATGAAGGTGAATAAACCCAAAAATAGTCTAAAAGTGCATCAAGATGAAAAAAATCACAAATTTAGAAAAAATTGAAAAAAATCGCATGGGATAAAAGTCGCATGCAATTACAAAAATCGCATAAAGTGCAGAAACTCTATAAAAATAGCCACAAGTCGATCCAATTAATGTAATACAGTTCCAACGTAAACAAAGTGAGTCTTCATAAAATAGTTCGTGCAAAAAATAGATGAAAAAAGTGCAAGTGCAAACGATGATGCAATCAGGAAGTGGATGAAACACCATCAATCGATCAGTCTCCTCCGATCGTCACAGGTCTGGCAAATCTCCAATAGAAGGCCTCAAGTTCAGCAAGTTGGGTGGAGGCATGCAATAGAAAGGAGTATCCCCATTGTGCAGTATTTAAACCAGGTTTATTCAAAACAACATAGTAACTTACATGTACAGCATAGAATGAACAGCACAGATCCCAGTACTTCCGGTCTCGGACGCGGCCGGAAGTGATGACACCTGACTCTTATTTATGGCGTCTACTGAGTGAGGATACACCTATTAGTATTCCAATCCAATCTACTGAGTGAGGATACACCTATTATTATTCCACTCCACTTTGCTGATTAAGAACGGACTATATAAATAGACACCTGATGACTGACTCCATTACCCTTTGATAAAGTCACATTGGCGGTGACGATACGAGTCAGAGAAGAGTCAGGTGTCATCACTTCCGGCCGCGGCCGAGACCGGAAGTACTGGGATCTGTGCTGTTCATTTTATGCTGTACATGTAAGTTACTATGTTGTTTTAAATAAACCTGCTTTGAATACTGCACAATGGGGATACTCCTTTCTATTGCATGCCTCCACCCAACTTGCCGAACTTGAGGCCTTCCATTGGAGATTTGCCAGACCTGTGACGATCGGAGGAGACTGATCGATTGATGTGTTTCATCCACTTCCTGATTGCAGGCTCGACTTGACCCTAGGGGTCTTTGCTAGAGGTGAGAGGCTGGTGGAAACGTGTGGCACACCATGGAGTACGGTTATTAAGAGGAATCTGTCACCTATCATCGTTTGCACTTGCACTTTTTTCATCTATTTTTTGCAAAAACTGTTTTGCGAAGACTCACTTTGTTCACGTTGGAACTGTATTATATTAATTGGATTGACTTGTGGCTATTTTTATAGCTTTTTTTGTACTGTATGCGATTTTTGTTATTGCATGCGACTTTTTTATCTCATGCGATTTTTTTTTTTTTTTTTCAATCTTGATGCACTTTTAGACTATTTTTGGATTTATTCACCTTCATTTGGATTTGTTTATTTGATGTCATATTTCATGAATTTTCACTGTTATTTATCCGATGTCACTTCTTATGAATTTAATGGATGTTTAGTCACTTTATGTGATTTTGCACTTTACGCATATGCACTTTACTTGAAGAATTGGATTATATTTATTTCATCACATTTATGCCCTTTGAGTTAGCGCCACATATCTCTATTTACCTTATTGTTTTTCTGTGTGGGAACACTGCCGTATGTGTGGCGGCTTCTTAGTCCTCTTTAGCTGCTTTGGCTCGCCTTGGTTTTGCGCATTCGTTTTCTTTGTTTCTCCATTCTTTCATGCTACCCAGT
Source organism: Aquarana catesbeiana (assembly GCF_042186555.1). Taxonomy (NCBI): domain Eukaryota; kingdom Metazoa; phylum Chordata; class Amphibia; order Anura; family Ranidae; genus Aquarana; species Aquarana catesbeiana. The sequence goes on from NC_133327.1 coordinate 467,870,021, forward strand.
CACATGACTGCTCTCCTCTGACGTTTCATGGATGGTCATGTGACCGCTCTCCTCTACCAATCTAAAGCAACACTCAGAGGAGGAGCGGGAGGAGGAGAGCGGCCATAAAGAACGGAGCTAATTAGGTATTTAGAAGCTTTGTTTTACAATGACACTGACACAGGAGGAGCGGTGTATGAAAAGGGGCTGGCAGTGATGTTTTTCTAACCTTCGACTATGCTGGCAGTGCTGTCCCTGGGCCAAAAGGGGCGGCCGGCCTGACACCCCGCAATGTGTGGCACCCAATCCCTAGCCCCCCCCGATCCCTAGCCCCCCCTCCCGTTGGTGAAAAAAAATTATCGGCATATAACACGCAGGCGCGGTTTGCCCTCCATTTTCAGGGGGAAAAAGTGCGTGTTATACACTGATAAATACGGTAGATGTACTTCTCTTGAGGAAACCCATTTTCCTAAACAGTACAGTCCTTCATGTATCTTCCATTAATCTCCATAGTTCTATTTGGCCAATGCAGAGGACAAAACGAGAGCGATAGTTGTGTTTTTTCCAAACACTTGAATTTCTCTCTAATTCGGGTCGTTAGAGACCCAAACGGTAGATTTATCTTATTGACCGGTCAATGGATGGTAAAGTATACACCTTTACTTCCTATTACGCCCCTAGTCGTGGCCAAGTGGCATTTTTATCCTCACTAGGCCATTCATTTCACCCCATTCGGAAGGCATAGTTGTGCTTGGAGTTGATTCCAACATGGCTTTTGACCAATATCTCAACAAATCGAGGGGGGGGAAATCTTGCCTTAAATGTCCTCAAAAACAAAGCTTGCGTATAGCTAAACTATTGCACACTTCCGACTTAATAGATATTTGGAGAAAACCCACATTCCAAAGATTACACTTATTTCTCATCACCTTACTAGACCTATGCCAGGATAGATCACATTTTTGTTTGGCTCGGTTATCCCGTTTACCTCCAAGTCCCTTATCAGAGACCTCTTTTATCTGACCATTCTATGGTTCACGACCCCCTGGATCTGAAGGCCCATTTCAGTGGTGCCTGATAAGGAGATCTTTATACCTACCTCACTTACATGCTTATTGATATATCAAATAAGTGAATACAACCTTGCCTATATAAGAACCGACCCATGCGATTGCAGCTATAACCAATGGAATTAAGAGCAAGTAATAACTGTGTGAAAGGATAACAATCTAATTTATTCAAACTTACTATTGTACAGAAAAGAAACTTGTAATATGGTTATGAAGGACATTCAAGTGCTATCAGTACGTCCAGACAAATTGTAGGATAGGAAAGGTTACAGAAAAGATGAAGTCACACACTAGAAAAGTGTAATGCCCCGTACACACGGTCGGATTTTCCGATGGAAAATGTCCGATCGGAGCGTGTTGTCGGAAATTCCGACCGTGTGTGGGCTCCATCGGACATTTTCCATCGGATTTTCCGACACACAAAGTTGGAGAGCAGGAGATAAAATTTTCCGACAACAAAATCCGTTGTCGGAAATTCCTATCGTGTGTACACAAATCCGACGGACAAAGTGCCACGCATGCTCAGAATAAATAAAGAGATGAAAGCTATTGGCCACTGCCCCGTTTATAGTCCCGACGTTTGTGTTTTACGTCACCGCGTATAGAACGATCGGATTTTCCGACAACTTTGTGTGACCGTGTGTATGCAAGACAAGTTTGAGCCAACATCCGTCGGAAAAAATCCTAGGATTTTGTTGTCGGAATGTCCGAACAAAGTCCGACCGTGTGTACGGGGCATAAGAGGTACATTTACAGAGAAAAAAAACTTACGTCCCCATGCTTCTTAGCTCACGAACCAAATAGCCTGAGCCAATGATCTGAGTTCCAATATGTACACACTTGTAAAACCCCACCCCTCCTCACCCCCTTTCCATAAGCTAAGACATTGCCACATTCCCTCAAGAGTGGGGGGTTGAAGAGTCCTATTCCCTCACATAAGCCAGATGGGGATGAGGAGCTCACTTAAGCTAGGACACCAGCTACTATTTTCTGACCAGGTTATTCCTGTTCCCTTCCCACCTCCTTTTGAAGTGACATTATTGTGCTACCAAATGGTCAGGTAGCTACTCCAGATAACATTCCACAGCATGGTAAGATGTCTCTGTTGATTCTAAACATGTTCTGAAACGATAGCGTCAATGAAAGATCACTGTAATGACCTTCGGGGCCCAAATCTCCACCACAGCCTTAATGAGTCCTTACTTGGTGATCCTGTCCAATGCATTGCTTAAAGTAATATTAAAGTCTAGAGCAGCCTGGATCCTCCTCTTCTCGGGTCCCTCACTGGCGCTCCTGGCCCCTCACTCCTGTCAAGTGCCCCCATAGCTGTGTCCATTCAGACACAGAGCCGTGGTTCGGGCCCCACCCCCTCTCTCTCCTCATTGGCTAACTGACTTTGACAGCAGTGGGAGCCAATGGCGCTGCTGCTGTGTCTCAGCCAATCAGGAGGAGAGTCCCGGACGCTGAGGCATTCGTGCAACATCGCTGGATCGAGATGGGGCTCAGGTATGTATTAGAGGGGCTGAGGGGGGCTGCTACACACAGAAGGTTCTTTATCTTTAAAGCATGCATTAATAAAGCAATACTTTCTTACAAATGACACTGGAGATGTTTCCCTGGAAACCTTGTGAGCAATCATTTAGATATCCACTCAACCTTATCTCAGCCCTTGGCTCCTATTTAACAGAATGGCGAATGAGTTTCAAACTTTGAACAAGTCCCATAAACGGCACCCTACGAGTAACTCCGTTGGCCAACTAGACGCGGTGCAATTATCTTGAATTTGGCACTGACTACAGAGGCTGAAAAAAGTCTTAGATGGTCTGCTGCACGCTTTTATTCCCAAAAAGACAGTATTGGTCTGAGGCTAGCATCTAGAATTACTCCCAAAGCCCACTCTTTCTCCTTCCCTAAAATCTGCACCAGTTCGGTAGCTCTCTCCCATAACCCTCAACGTATTATGCAGACTTTTCAGGACTTATTCTAAGCTTTACAAGGCGGACGACTCAGTCTTCTTGAGCGTGGGTTTCCTCCGGGTACTCCGGTTTCCTCCCACACTCCAAAGACATGCTGGTAGGTTAATTGGATCCTGTCTAAATTGTCCCTAGTATATATGAATGTGAGTTAGGGACCTTAGATTGTAAGCTCCTTGAGGGTAGGGACTGATGTGAATGTACAATGTATATGTAAAGCGCTGCGTAAATTGACAGCACTATATAAGTACCTGAAATAAATAAAATAAAATAAACTTCTCAGCTGACTTTCTCCATGGTATCCCTCTCCCTAAATTGGCCCCACAACATCGATCCAGTCTTGAAAAACCTGTTGCAGAAATAGAAGTTTTAGAGGTAAATATCTTAACCACTTGCCGACCGCCGCACTACGATGTACTTCGGCAGAATGGCACGGGCAGGCATAAGGGCTCACCTGTACGTCCCTGCCTACCCGCGGGCAGGGGGGTCCAACCAGACACCCCCCCCGGTGCCTGCGGTGGTCGGCTTCATTAAAGGAGCGATCCATGCTGAGGGGGGAGGCCATCTATTCGTGGCCACCCCCTCGTGATTGCTCCTGACGAATGAAATGCTTTTGCTGCTGTAATGTAAACAGCGGCAGAGGAAGTGATGTCATCGCTCCTCGTGAAGCCTTTTCGTTCCGACTTCCGAGGAGAGAAGACATAAAGTAAGTCTGCACCAACACAACACTTACAGTAGAACACTCAGGCACACATTTCACCACTCAGTCACCCCCCTGCACCTCCTGTCACAGTGACACCAATAGCAGTTTTTTTTTTTTTTTTTTGCAGATTATTACATTGGTGTCATTTGTGACAGTTATAAGTGGTAGGGCAGTTAGTGTTAGGCCCCTTTAGGTCTAGGGTACCCCCCTAACCCCCCCAATAAAGGTTTAACCCTGTGATCACCCCCCGTCGCCAGTGTCACTAAGCGATCGTTTTTCTGATAGCTGTATTAGTGTCACAGGTGACACTAGTTAGGGAGGTAAGTATTTAGGTTCGCCGTCAGCTTTTTATAGCGCCAGGGACCCCCATATACTACCTAGTAAAGGTTTTAACCCCCTGATTGCCCCCTAGTTAACCCTTTCACCAGTGATCAGCGTATAACTGTTATGGGTGACGCTGGTTAGTTAGTTTGTTTTTTATAGTTTCAGGGCACCCGCCGTTTATTACCTAATAAAGGTTTAACCCCCTGATCGCCCGGCGGTGATATAAGTTAAGTTTTAGGGTCAGATATGGTCTGCGTCGCCCCAGGCATCATCAGGTTAGTGCCAGTACCGCTAACACCCACGCACGCAGCATACACCTCCCCTAGTGGTATAGTATCTGAATTGATCAATATCTGATCAGATCTATACTAGCGTCCCCAGCATTTTAGGGTCCCCAAAAATGTAGTGTTAGCAGGATCAGCTCAGATACCTGCTAGCACCTGCATTTTGCCCCTCCGCCCAGCCCAGCCCAGCCCACGTGCAGTATCGATCGATCACTGTCACTTACAAAACACTAAACACATAACTGCAGCGTTCACAGTCAGGCCTGATCCCTGCGATCGCTAGCGTTTTGATACAGTCGCTAACAGTTTCGGAGCTTTTTTACCTGTGAGTCTCACTAGTGTACCATTAAATTTAGGGCCCAAAATGGCAAATCGAAGGTACACTAGTGAAGAGGCCTACACGTTTCTGAGCATGACAGATGGTGAAGAGGAAGTCCTTCATCTGTCAGATTCAGGCTCAGAATGCGAACCAGTAGACAGCAGCGGCTCCATGACAGATAGCTCTGACGACGGAGTTGTGGTCCCTGCCAAGGTCAGGCGTACCAGACCCCAATCTTCTTCTGCTGTTGAGGTGCAAGAACCGCAGGGCTCTCATATGGAGCAGAGAAGTACTAGTGCCGCTATTCCTTCTGGTGAACTGGCAAGCACCAGCGGCCTAGTACACCCTGGTCGTACATCCAGCACTGCAGTAACACGTGGTGACGTGGCAAGTCCCACAAGTGCAGTTCAAGCTGGTGAGATGGCAAGCACAAGTAGTGTCCCGCTGCCACCAAGAAGACAAAGACAGGCCCGTTTTGACCATAGTGTCCTTCCTGCAGAATTTGCCAATCCTAATTGGGAACCCACCACTTCTGCAGCACCCGTACTTCCCCCATTCACTGGCCAACCCGGCATTCGGGTTGAAACAGTTGATTTTACATCACTTGATTTCTATTCGCTGTTTTTCACCAAAGATCTCTATAGATCTATTGTGGACCAAAGCAATTTGTACGCTGGTCAACACATTGCCACTATTTCCCAGTCCTCCCTTGCCAGAGATTGGAGACCAATTACGGTCTCCGAATTTAAGACCTTTCTGGGCCTATCCCTCAACATGGGCATAGTTAAAATGAGTACGTTGCGGTCATATTGGTCCACTGACCCATTGTACCATATGCCCGTGTTCTCTGCTTCCATGGCCAGGGCACGATACGAGCAGATTTTGTGGTTCACTTCAACGACAATGAACTCTGTCGTCCTCGTGGAGACCCTGGATACGATCTGCTCTACAAAATTCGGCCCCTCGTAAACCACTTCAACCAACGTTTTGCAGACTTGTTTACTCCCCATCAAGTTGTCTGCGTTGATGAGACCCTGATTAAGTATTCTGGCCGCTTGTCATTCAAACAGTACCTTCCCAGCAAGCGTGCCAGATACGGGGTCAAGATGTATAAGCTCTGTGACAGGGCCACAGGCTATACAATGTAGTTTTATGGTTTACGAGGGAAGAGATAGCCACGTAGAGCCGACAAACTGCCCTGACTACATAGGAAGCGCTTGTAAGATTGTGTGGGACTTGGTGTCACCCTAATTCGGAAAGGGGTACCACTTATATGTGGACAATTTATTACACGAGCGTGCCACTTTTTAGTCACCTTTTTGATCATCAGATTGGAGCATGTGGCACCGTGTGATCTAATCACTGGAGCTTTCCCCAGTGGCTTGTAGATTCCCATCTTAGGCTGGGGGAGAGAGCCTACTTTAAGTGTAATAACTTGCTCGCTATGAAGTGGAGGCATAATAAGAATGTTTTCGTTCTTACCTCCCTTCATGCAGACACGACGGTCCAAATTACTACGGCAACTGGTGTTGTAGAGAAACCCCTCTGTGTCCACGAATATAACCAAAATATGGGAGGGGTGGATCTCAACGACCAGTTGTTGGCGCCATACCTAGTTGCCCGTAAGGCCAGACGCTGGTATAAAAAAGTGTCTGTTTATTTATTTCAATTGGCTTTGCTGAATGCTCATGTGCTATACAGAGCTTCAGGACGGACTGGATCCTTCCTTCAATTCCAGGAAGAGATCGTCAGAGCCCTTCTGTTTCCAGACGATGCTCCACCTCACCATGCCCAACCAAATGCAGTAAGCCGGCTGCATGAGAGGCATTTTGTTTATGTCCTTCCGCGTAACCCTACCCAACGAGCCCCCCAAAGAAAATGTTGTGTCTGCAGAAAGCGCGGATATAGGCGTGATACCCGTTATTATTGTCCCTCCTGTTGTGACAATCCTGGTCTGTGCATTGGTGAATGTTTTGAACGCTACCATACACTAGTGGAGTTTTAGCGTAGGGTACAGCATTGCACAGACTAGGCACACTTTCACAGGGTCTCCCAAGATGCCATTGCATTTTGAGAGACCCAAACCTGGAACCGGTTACAGTTACAAAAGTTAGTTACAAAAAAAATATAAAATAAAAAAAACAAAAATAGTTGTTTATATATTGTTCTCTCTCTCTCTATTCTCTCTATTGTTCTGCTCTTTTTTACTGTGTTCTATTCTGCAATGTTTTATTGTTATCATGTTTTATCCTGTTTGAGCATGGGGACAGCAGGGGCGGAGGAGCGATTTGCTCCTAACTTTTGCGGGTGGATGCCCCCATGCTTCAGTATATATATATATATTTTAGGCACAGGTTGTGTTAAAAAATGTTTTATTTTTTACTATGTTTTTTTTGTATTTGCTTTGCAGGTTTGGTAAGTCTTACTGTTTATACTGTAATGTTACTTTGTTTTATTGTTAACTATCATTTGCTTAGCAGGTACGCCAATTCAGCTGCAGCGCGGATTTATTTATCTTGACAGCAACAGGGTTTGCTCCCACGATAAATAAAGCCATGACTCCAGCACTGTAGGAGGTGATTTCACCACCACAGTTAAAAAAAAAAAAAAAAGAGCAAGGGCAGCACAGTGGTGTAGTTGGATAGCATTCTCGCCTAGCAGTAAAAAGGGTCGCTGGTTCAAATCCCAACCACGACACTACCTGCCTGAAGTTTGCATGTTCTCCCTGTGCCTGCATGGGTTCCTCCGGGTACTCCGGTTTCCTCCCACACTTCAAAGACATGCTGGTAGGTTAATTGGCTTCTGTCCATAATAATAAAAAAAAGAAAAAAAAAAAAAAAGAAATGGGGGAAAAAATAAGAGCATATATGCCGAAGCATGGGGGCAGCTTCGTTCATCCCACAGGCTCATGAAAAACAAGATTACAATATATGCCCAACAAGGACCAGCAACGTACTGGTATGTTGCTGGACTTTGAGTGGTTATACCAGAATGATGCCTGCGGGTTTAGGTATCATCTTGGTATCATTCTTTTCAGCCAGCAGTCGGCTTTCATGTAAAAGTAATCCTAGTGGCTAATTAGCCTCTAGACTGCTTTTACAAGCAGTGGGAGGGAATGACCCCCCCCCTCCCACCTTCTTCCATGGTTTTCTCTGGCACTCCTGTCCCAATAGGGAACCTGAGAATGCAGCCGGTGGTTCCGCCAGCTGACCATAGAGCTGATCAGAGACCTGAACAGCTCCAATCATCTCTATGGTCTAAGAAACCGGAAGCTATGAGCATTTCATGACTTAGATTTCGCCGGATATAAACAGTGCAATTGGGAAAGCATTTTATTACACAGATCTTGGTGTGGTCAGATACTTTGTGGGCAGAGGAGAGATCTAATAGACCCCATTTTTTTCAAAAAAGAGTACCTGTCACTACCTATTGCTATCATAGGGGATATTTACATTCCCTGAGATTTACAATAAAAATGATTAAAAAAAATATAAATGAAAAGAACAGTTTAACAATAAAATTAAAAAGCAAAATAAATAATTAAAAAAAAACAAACAAAAAAAAAAAACACCCCTGTCCCCCCCTGCTCACGCTCAAAGGCGAACGCAAGCTTCGGTGCTGTAAACAGCAATTGCACCATATATGTGAGGTATCACCACGAAGGTCAGATCCAGGGAAGTAATTTTAGCAGTAGTCCTCCTCCGTAAATCTAAAGTGGTAACCTGTAAAGGCGTTTAAAAGCTTTTAAAAATGTATGTAGTTTGTCACCGCTGCACGTTTGTGCGCAATTTTAAAGCATGTCATGTTTGGTATCCATGTACTCAGCCTAAGATCATCTTTTTTATTACATCAAACATTTGGGCAATATAGTGTGTTTTAGTGCATTAAAATTAAAAAAGTGTGTTTTTTCCAAAAAAAAGTGTTTGAAAAATCGCTGCGCAAATACTGTGTGAAAAAAAAAAAAAAAAATGAAACACCCACCATTTTAATCTGTAGGTCCTTTGCTTTAAAAAAATATATAATGTTTGGGGGTTCAAAGTAATTTTCTTGCAAAAAAAAAATATTTTTTCATGTTTACACACACAAATCCCCGTGCTGGCGCTCGTGCATGCGATCACGCATGGCCGGTGGCGATCATGCCCGCTGGCCACGCTCATTGGGTCCCCCGCCATGCAGCGGGCGCGCGTGCCCTCTGGTGGTCGAAAAAGGGTAGGATGTACCCATACGGGATTTTGCCCAGGAGAGCCATTGTACCGCAGTATATCTGCGTGACATGGTCGGGAACCGGTTAAAATAACTAAGGGTACATATCAAGTCTGCTCCCTTTAGCCATTCATTTTTGCTATTTCCATAGTGACTGGCGATGGCAATCAGGAATCGCCTTCGTATCCGTGGAGTGTTCTGTGGCTCTCTTGAACATACATGTGCATTGTTTGCAGATGACCTTCACCTGTTTGTTACCTCGCCTCTTATATCAATCCCTAACCTCTTTAAACTACTACATGACTTTGGCTTAGCCTCTGGACTCCAGGTCAATATGTCTAAATCCAGGGCCTTGAATATTACGGTCTTTCCCCTCCCTGATCGAGCGTTTACAGACCCATTTCTCGTTCTCTTGGAATTCCAGTTCCATGCCTTATTTAGGAGTGCACTTAGCACCCAACAAAAGACCATTTGTACAAGGTCAACTACCCTCCCGTCTACAAAAAGCTAGGTGAGGGCCTCGTCAATTGGTCTAAACATGATCGATCTTTGCTGTGTCGGATCAACTCTTTTAAAATTACCTTATTCCCACGCCTCCTCTATTTATTTAGATCACTACCTATTCCGATAAAGAAAGCACACCTGAACAGTTTCCAATCCAAAATCATACACTTTATCTAGGGAAATAAAGGCCACCTCTGCCCTAAAAGTATTCTTTTTAGATTGCGAACCCAGGGGTAGATAGCTCTCCCTAATCTTTGGTGGTACTGTCAGGCAGCCCAGTTGGCACAACTTTCCATTGTCTACTCACGGGGCTCTAAACCAGATTGTATCCTAATAAAACGGCAGGCGGTCATTTCGTTACACGTTTAGACTACCTTATTTGGTTTTCCTCCAAAAGTAGAACCCCTTTCCTTGCACCTACCCTCTCCCACTCCCTAGCCTTATGTGGCCGGTTACACAAACATCCCTTGTTAATCTTTGAACTTAGGCCCCTAGCACATCTCTTCCATAATCCAAAATTTCCCACGGGATTAAATATTAAAGCATTTCAATGGTGGTTAAATAAAGGACGGTTTCGCATAGTTAATTTATTTGATTCTATGGGGCCTTTATCAGCGATCTACTGTCAGTAAACTGGAAATGCCCTAATCGGAGAGATTCAGGTTCTCCCAAATTTCTCACTTTCTACACTCCATCTGGGTTAGTAAACTCGACCCCCCTTACCCCCCCAAACATAACCTTGCCAGTAGAAGAAATGGGCGCCATAGGCGCATTATGTGACAGATGGTTCCTCCTGCTGGCCTATAAAAGGCTGCCTCTGCCTGACCCAAGTTTCTCTTTCCTGTTCCTGAACCTGTGTTATACTTTCAAGTGATTCCTGTTGTGACCTCGGGCTTATCTCCTGACCTGCTCTGATCTCTCCAGTGTTTGACCCCCGGCTTGGCTCACGGAATCTGCTATACTTGCACCTGCCTGATTACCAGTGTTTGACCCCTGGCTTGGCTCACGAACTTTGCTATATTTGCACTTGCCTGATTACCAGTGTTTGACCCCCAGCTTGGCTCACGGACTTGCTATACTTGCACCTGCCTGATTACCAGTGTTTTACCCCTTGTTTGGCCTGTGATTGACCCTCAGCTGGCCTCACCATAGCCTCCAATCTGCTCTCCTGTGTTCTACCCTCAGCCAGGCTTTTACTAGTGTTACTCCTTGTCTTCTCAAGCAAAGTCTCCAAGTGATCATCAGCTCAAGCCTTCTCAACCTGCTGGCAACCCGTGCTTCTTTGAGCCCTATACCTATTGTACCAACTTCAGGAGGGGTATACTGTTCTTAGCCTCAAGGGGAGCCTCTCTCAGCATCTTGGCCTCGGAAAAGGTATCTGACATAACCACATGGTGCCCTGAGATCTTGGCCCAGAGGGGAGACATCTCTATCATGTATTCTTCTCTGGCTGAAGCCACGGATAAGCCTGCATATGCTCGGAGCTGGAAACAAGACCTGGAAGAGGAATGGGATCTGGACACTTGGCACCAGTGCTTTCAGTGCTCTTTTAAGGGAGTTATCAATGTCTCCTTGATTGAGGCCAATATTAAAATTCTTTTGCGCTGGTGCCTACATGTCTATCCAGACTCTTCCCCTCTCTATTTTCGAGGCTGTGACCACATAGGCACCTTTTTTCACACGTGGTGGTCCAAGGTTTCTTTAACACATTTTTCCATATGCTATGCATGGTCACAGGCTGTGCTATTCTTCAGACTCCTCGAATTACTTTACTAAATAGAAGGGTGGATAACACCCCCAAATATATCCAGTCTCTTCTCTTCTACATGCTATTGGGAGCTAAAACTACAATGGGCCGAGCCTGGAAACAGCCCTTGGTTTCCTTAGTAGCAGCTAAACCGAAGATCTCCTGGATAAAAAAACTCATCAGCGTCTTATAGGACAAGGCCAGAAAATTTGAACTTATCTGGGAACCTTGGGATTCCTTTCTCAATGTCCCCTTATGATCTCCCAATCGTTTGCTATATTAAAGCAGAACTCCGGGATCGGCAAAAAATCCCCGATCAGTACACCCTCCTACACAAAACACTAAACAGTTATTACAGTTATGAAATTCCTTACCAATGAAGAGAAAAGTCTAATTAAATATTAAGGAAGTCCAGCTCTATAGTTCAAAAAATGCATCATGTATTCTGCTAAGGAGGAGCTGTTAGAACAGTGATTACATCATAAACTCCCCTCTCTCTCTAACTATATTTCCCATGAATTCTTGGGATTAGAGTGAATGTGGGAGGCATGTACATGTTAAATGTGAACAAGCCCACTTCAACATAAATTACACCCCTCATTCTGCAGCCAGCCACACTACTCAGTATCACACAGGTTGGGTAGGTTACAGTCTTATAAATGCAAAGCTTGTTTGTGCTCTCCTCCACCAGCCACAGCAGGAGATAAACATATTGCCCTTACTGGCTCTATCTAATCGTTACTGAACTGTAGACACATCCCATAATTATATTTCATACACACTGTACTCTGCTGTAATTCAGTACTAGAAATACAGTCAGGTCCATAAATATAGGGACATCGACCCAACTCTAATTTTTTTGGCTCTAGACACCACCACAATGGATTTGAAATGAAACGAACAAGATGTGCTTTAATTGCAGACTATCAGCTTTAATTCGAGGGTATTTACATCCAAATCAGGTGACGGTGTAAGAATTACAACAGTTTGTATATGTGCCTCCCACTTTTTAAGGGACCAAACGTAATGGGACAATTGGCTGCTCCGCTGTTCCATTTCCAGGTGTGTGTTATTCCCTCATTATCCCATTTACAAGGAGCAGACAAAAAGGTCCAGAGTTCATTTCAAGTGTGCTATTTACATTTGGAATCTGTTGCTGTCACTATCAGTGAAGCAAGCCATCATTAGGTTGAAAAAAACAAAACAAACCCATCAGAGAGATGGCAAAAACATTAGGTGTGGCCAAATCATCTGTTTGGAACATCCTTAAAAAGAAAGAATGCATCAGTGAGCTCAGCAACACCAAAAGACCCGGAAGGCCATGGAAAACAACTGTGGTGGATGACCGAAGAATTCTTTCCCTGGTGAAGAAAACACCCTTCACAACAGTTGGCCAGATCAAGAACACTCTTCAGGAGGTAGGTGTATGTGTGTCAAAGTCAACAATCAAGAGAAGACTTCACCAGAGTGAATACAGAGGGTTCACCACAAGATGTAAACCATTGGTGAGCCTCAAAAACAGGAAGGCCAGATTAGAGTTTGCCAAACAACATCTAAAAAAGCCTTCACAGTTCTGGAACAACATCCTATGGACAGATGAGACCAAGATCAACTTGTACCAGAGTGATGGGAAGAGAAGAGTATGGAGAAGGAAAGGAACTGCTCATGATCCAAAGCATACCACCTCACCAGTGAAGCATGGTGGTGGTAGTGTCATGGCGTGGGCATGTATGGCTGCCAGTGGAACTGGTTCTCTTGTATTTATTGATGATGTGACTGCTGACAAAAGCAGCAGGATGAATTCTGAAGTGTTTCGGGCAATATTATCTGCTCATATTCAGCAAAATGCTGCAGAACTCATTGGACGGCGCTTCACAGTGCAGATGGACAATGACCCGAAGCATACTGCGAAAGCAACCAAAAAGTTTAAGGGAAAGAAGTGGAATGTTATGCAATGGCAAGTCAATCACCTGACCTGAATCCGATTGAGCATGCATTTCACTTGCTGAAGACAAAACTGAAGAGAAAATGCCCCAAGAACAAGCAGGAACTGAAGACAGTTGCAGTAGAGGCCTGGCAGAGCATCACCAGGGATGAAACCCAGCGTCTGGTGATGTCTATGCGTTCCAGACTTCAGGCTGTAATTGACTGCAAAGGGTTTGCAACAAAGTATTAAAAAGTGAAAGTTTGATGGATGATTGTTAATCTGTCTTATTACTTTTGGTCCCTTAAAAAGTGGGAGGCACATATACAAACTGTTGTAATTCCTACACGGTTCACCTGATTTGGATGTAAATACCCTCAGATCAAAGCTGAAAGTCTGCAGTTAAAGCACATCTTGTTCGTTTCATTTCAAATCCATTGTGGTGGTGTATAGAGCCAAAAAGATTAGAATTGTCGATGTCCCAATATTTATGGACCGGACTGTATTCCTCCTGCTGCAGCATTGATCTTGCTAAGAGCAAATAATGCTTGTATAGTGTATGAGAACATCCCTAGCCACACCAAAGAGAGAGCTGAGACATGATGCTTTACATCAACATGTGGCACACATAAATGTCGGCATAAGAAAAAATAAAAAAAGGGCAGCGCTAACTTGCTAATCAATAACACAATAATGGTGGAACCCTCTAATGTATGGAAATCTCAATAAACTTCAATATCAGTGTGGTCTCATCTGTGCCCATAAGTGCGTTCTCATCTGTGCCCATAACTGCTGTCCCATCTGTGCCCATAGGTGCGGTGTCATCAGAGCTCCGTAGGTGCAGTCTCATCTGTGCCCATAAGTGGGGTCTCATCTGTGCCCATATGTGCGGTCCTATCTATGCCTATAAGTACAGAGAGTGGATCATTACGAGACACTGGCCGGGTGACAGAGCGGGGGATCTCGGGCTGTGACAGATCTTGTTGTATCTTGTATATTAAACACCATAAAGTCTGCCTCCTGGGCCGGCATTGTGATTGACAGCACACTGATCCAATGCCGGCCCAGGGGGTGGGGCTGTACGGCGATCAATGTTTCAAATACAAGATCTATCACCCAGCTGATGTTTAGTAACGATCCCTGCTCTGCAGTGAGAGAAGGCGGGCGGCAGCAGTGGGGGGGTGGGGGGTGTTGAGTCGGGGCGGTGCTGGCAGAGAGCAGAGGAGGGAGGAGGAGAGGAATCCACCTCCATGGGCCCGGGGGCTGTGAGACCCCCTCCGCCCACTACACGGAAGTTCAAGTCCCTGCTCGCCATGAAGAACTACAAGTGGATAGTGACAAGACTGCTGGCTGGGACTACAGGAGGACTAGCAGCCAGTGGTCTTACAAATCGGATATCATCAGGCAGAAACGGTTTTTCTTCAAAATCAGCAGGCTATTGCAGAGGAACTACAGAGCTCAGAAAAACATGGATGGCATAGTCGGTGAAGGTACGAGATCAGCAACAAGGACATGGGGAAAAAACATTTTCCGGAGTTTTAATCCTTTAAATCCCTCCCTCGGTGACTGTCTTCCACCTTTCTGTCCTACTTCCCAGGCTCACTTTTTCTTTCTTTTTTGGTTCTTCTTCCTATTCTGCTTTTAAGTTTGGTTTGATTTCAAGTTTGATATGACATCATCCAATTAGAGCAATAGCCAATTTGGCGCCAAAATGATAGCAGGCCTGGGAGTGGAGCTCCTCATCTCAGTTCTCCCTGCTTTTGTCTGGACTGTGGTAGCCTTTACGCCTCCAATATAGCACAAAGACTCCCCATGTTCTCTCTCTTCCGCATTTTGTTGCCCCCAGGGTACCCGGTCATTAATTGACTTTTTCTCCCATGTAGACTCTACAGTGGTTGGGTTCCCAGGAGATATGTTTTTTGCAATTATTAACCTTTGTACATTGTTTTACGCTGTTCCCACCCCTAACGACACAATAGTTCAACATTATGGTTAGGACCCTGGGTACAATCACTGTCTACATATTACTTTTATTTCCCCTTACATGTTTTGGCGGAGTATTGTACTTCAATATATGCAACTTTTGTACTCTGTGTCGGTATTGATTACTGATTGTTCTGTTCATTTTCTTTTTGAAATTTGTCAATAAAAGAGATTGAAAAAAAAAAAAAAAAGAAATCACCCAGGAAAAAGGTATGCCTTTACAATCTGCTAAATTTGTATCCAAGTGAGTGCAGTACAATAATGAGTGTCTGCAGACAAGAGTGAAGCATAGTGAAGGTTCCTTCAAGTTTGGGGCTGCATTTCTGCAAATGGAGTTGGAGATTTGATCAGGATCAATGGTGCTTTTAATGCTAAGAAACACAGCTAGTACAGGGTAATACACTTACACTCCCAAGAGGTGGCAGTCTAGGTCCTTTGTGGACTGCCAAATGATGGGAGTGGTATATACAGCTCTATGTGTATGTGGAGCTTTCTATATCGGAAAGATGAAATGGACCTTTGGTCGACTGGTGCAGGATCACCTATATTATATTGACGTGGGTCTCCTGTACACACCTATTTGTAAACATGTAGGTCTAAAACACAGCTTTGATCCCACAGTGATCTCCTTCTTTGTTTTGGTAAAGGATCCCTCAAAACCCATGAGGAGGTGACAGTGAGGAACAAGTATGTAGGAGGTACAGTGGGGAAAAGGTGTGTGTGTGTGGGGGGGGGGGGGGGTGTATAGTGGGGAAGAGGGGTTAAGGGTGGTACAGTGGGGAACAGGTGCATGGGGGGGGGTGCAGTGGGGAACAGATGTGCAAGGGGGCACAGGGGGACCCGGGAAATAAGAATTGGTATCGGCGAGTACTACTTAAAAAAAAAAAAAAAAGTATCGGTACTCATACTCTTTTTGGTAAAAAAAAAAAATGGTATATCCTAGTTGTTGTTAAAACTTTTTCTTTCCCATTATTACTATATTTCAGCTTTGTTAGAGGGAGTTGCCTCTTTTTACCCACTTCCTAGCCAGGCCATTTTTTTGTGATATGGCACTGCATTGCTTTAACTAACAATATTTTATACTTTCTGCTACAAAACATTCCTAATAACATAAAATGTTTCTTCATCAGTTTAGGCCAATATGTATTCTGCTACGTATTCTTGTTAAAAAAAAATCTTAAGCGTATATTGATTGGTTTGCGCAAAAGTTATCGCGTCTACAAACTATGGGATAGATTTATGGCATTTTTATTTATTTAATTTACTGGTGATGATGGTGATCAGCGATTTTTAGTTTGACTGTGACATTGCGGCGGACAAATTGGACACCAAGTGACACTTTTTGGGGACCAGTGACACCAATACAGTGATCAGTGCTAAAAAAACGCACCGATCACTGTATAAATGACACTGGCAGGGAAGGGGTTAACACCAGGGGCGATCAAAGGGTTAAGTGTGTCCCTGGGAGGTGTTTTATTAACTGAATGGGGGATGGATACGTTGGAAAAAAAGAGATTGTGTTTCAGCTTAGCTGAAACACAAGATCTCTTTTCCTCCCTGACAGATCAGCGGTTTGCCTTGTTTACATACGGTTTGCTGCTCCATCTCTCCACAGAACGATTGGTGGCTCGCGTCAGCCGCCGGACCCGCTGATTGGCTCCTGCTGTGTCAAATCGCAGGAGTGGCGCTCTGGTAGCGTATGCGTGCCCCCTACACTGCGTGCAGTATATATGCGGTGGGCAGTCCGGAAGCGGTTAAGTAGCTACCAAACTTTTCTTGTTTTCCTGTTTTCGGTCAGCTCCAAAATAGGTTTTCAGTAGATGAATTACATTTTCTTAACTTAGTTCAAAACAAAATAAAGGTCAAATAAAATTATGTGGACTTTAGCCTCCCCCTTATTTTACCCATGATAAATGTGTATATATATTTTGTTTTGTTATATATTCTTTACAAACTAATATATTTCATCTTTGTATGACTTTTTTTTTTTTTTTTTTTGGCAATTCTAGGTAAACAAATTAGAACAAAGTTGTCTCAAGCCTTTAACCATTGGCTTAACGTGCCAGAAGATAAAACACAGGTATTTTTTATTTTTGTCCAATTATGTAATGTTCTGATTTAATTTTCTTTTTGTATAAAAGCGAAACATATAAAATGGTCATTAACACTCATTAACTCATAGCCCATATTCTTTCGTACACCCAGTCGGTGCTTCTTCTTCTTCTGCGGGAATGACCTCTTCGGGGCACCCTAGTGTCTCCATCCTTCCCCTTTCAAGAACCTGGCCTTTAGGTGCAGGTGAGCTGGGCAGGGGTGTAGTGTCATGCCCTGAGTGTCATACACTGAGAAGCGTTCGGAGGGGAAACCAAGGCCTGTTGGGCTAGTAAGGGATTATGGCTATCACCTCCGCTACTTCCGGCTTGAGTTTCCGTAGGAACTGGAGGGTAATGGGGGATTGTCGGAAAGGCATAAGCTCTGCGGAACCACCATCGCTCTGTCAGGGCTTCTATCCTGTAGGTCTAAGCTGAAGGTCCCGGAACCTCGAATAGTACTTCGCCAGTTTTTTGTTGCAAGGGGAGGCAAAAAGATCGACTTCTGGGGAGATCTCCAAGGTTAGGATTCATCTGAACACCACCTCGTGGAGAGACCGATCGTTGTCTAAAAGGACTCGAGAGAGGAAGTCTGCCTGGACATTCTGGATCCTGGTTACATATGTTGACCAGGTTCCTCTGAGCCCAGGTCATAATTGGTTCAACCTCTTGAAGCAGGGCTAGGCTTTGAGTACCCCCTTGTCTCCTTATGTAGGCTTCTGCCGTTGTGTTATCTAATCTGCGTAATACAGAGGCCCCTGGTATCAGATGGCGAAACGCCAGAAGTGCTTGGAACGCTGCCTGTAGCTCTAGGATGTTTGACACTGTTCCTCGAGAAGGAAAGTCCCACAAGCCCAGAGCCACCTCTGCCAGACACTGAGTGCCCCAGCCCCTGTTGCTGGCATCTGTCGTTATTGTGACTCATGTGATCGGAAGGAAGGAGTGACAATTGCATAGGTTTTTTCGCTGGAGCCACCAAGGAAGGCAACCCTTCATGGCTGACGTAATGCGATTACGCTGGGCTTTGTTGCCTGACCATTGACGAAGAAAGCCTTTTTGGAAGGGCCGCATCCTCCACTGTGCCCACTTCACCATTGGTATCGCGGCCACCATGGTGCCGATGATCCTCAAACACTGGAGGGCATGGAGATGAGAATAAGAGAGCCGGACAAATCCTTTCTCAAATTATCGCAACCTTCTCCTCGGGTAAGGAGATGGTGCCTCTCACTGTGTTGAAGAGAGCTCCGAGGAACACAAGAGACTGTGACAGTTTCAACTAACTCGGTCTAGGCTCGGGAGCCACACAAATTTTTGGAGATTGGAGATGACCTGACCCCTGTGTTCTAGGAGTCGATCCTTGTCTTGAGCCAGCAGGAGGCGTTTCTCCCAGTACTGATGGAGACGGATCCCTTTGGCTCTCAACAGAGCCACAACAGCCAACAAGACCTTTTGAAAAGACATGTGGAGATGTCGACAGCCCTGAAGGGAAGGCACGTGAACTGTAAATAAAGCCGGCCTATGGAGAAGCGGAGAAACTGTTGGTAATCTGCTGCCACAGGAACATAAAAATAAGCGTCCTTGAGATCTATGGAGACCAGCCAGTCTCCTGATTGGGCCGACAGCTGGATTGTGGACAGTGTCTCCATTTTGAACTTTTTTTTTGATAAAACGGTTCAGGTGGGTCAGATCTATGACTGGCCTCCATGCACCATTCTTCTTTTTGACCATAAAGAGAGGAGAGTAAATTCCCATGCCTCGCTGGTTGTCTGAGACAGGGATAGCAGCACCTTGTTCCGATAAAGATTCTTTGTAGGCTAATAGAATCAGCCGTTTTTCTTCTGAGGCCAGAAGAGAGGTGGGAACACACCTGAGTCTGGGAGTGCTGCTGAAGGCCCAGGCATGGCCTTTAGAGACCATCTTGACAGTTCAGAAGTCTTGGATTGAGGCCTCCCAGACGTGCCAAAGCAGAGAAGGCGAACCCCCACTTGGCCTGTCTGAGCGGGCCCAATCTCAAAAGGACTTGGTCGGTTCCCTCTCTCCTGTCAAACCGCTCTTGGCAGATTTCTTGAAGGATGACTGACTTGCCTTCCAAGATTTGGAGAATTCACGGCCCGGCTTGTAACTACGTCTTTCCCTGGTACGTTTCTGGTTCTGTTTCCTTGGGAATGCTCTTCTCTGGCCTTGCAAATGCCGGTCCTGAGGGAGGAACCCCAACTTGCCTCCGGTGGCCTGGGTTATGGCGTTATCCAATTTGTTGCCAAAAGGGAAGACCCTTCAAAAGGAATTTGGCACCATACCTGTTTAGATGCTGGGTCAGCCAGCCAAGGGCGGAGCCACAGGGCACGCTTGGCGGTGACGGCTGAAAGCTTAACCCGGGCCACCAGACGAATGATATTAATAGAGGCCTCCCCCAGGAAGGCAGATGCTAATCTCAGCTCCTGGATGGGCGAACTCCTGGCCAGTTCTTTCGAGATGTTCCTGAGTGTTTAGTCCACATTATCTGTCCAGATTTCCATGGCTTTTAACATTGCAGCCAGAGCAATGTCGATCTGTCTATCCAAGGCGTTCCTAAAAGAGCGCGTATCTTCCAAGGGAAGGGTCACTTTTTTAACCAGCCTCATCACAGCTGCATCCACCAGCGGAGCCGACTCCAAATGCTTGACCTCTAACTCTTTCAAGGAATGAAGTTCTTTTTCTCCACCTGGCCCCACTCATCTGTGATGACTTTGCCTAGTTCAGTAATGCCGTGTACGCATGGGCAGATTTTTCGGCATCAAAGTTCCAACGGACTTTTGACGGACTTCCGAACAAACAGACTTGCCAACACACGATCACACCAAAGTCCGATGGATTTGTGCATGATGACGTACGACCGGACTAAAATAAGGAAGTTGATAGCCAGTAGCCAATAGCTGCCCTAGCGTCGGTTTTCGTCCGTCGGACTAGCATACAGATGAGCGGATTTTTCGCCCGGACTCGAGTCCGTCGGAAAGATTTGAAACGTGTTCCAAATCTAAAGTCTGCCTGATTTTTGACCAAAAAAGTCCGCTACAGGTCCGATGAAGCCCACACACGGTCGGATTGTCCGGATTCGTCGCGTTGGACCAGTCCGGTCGAGAAGTCCGCCCGTGTGTACACGGCATTAGAAACGGAAAGTTGACATGTTCCTTCTTCAATTGTTTAAAGTACTTCGTTTGCTTGGAAGGGGTGGCCACTGGCTCTTCCCAATTTAAAGCTTCTCTGATGGCTTTAACCAAGGGAGAGAGCAGAGCGACGTCAAACTCCACACAGGGATCTTCCACTTCTGAGTCACAATCCAAGTGAGCAGCTGATGGGTGGCTTGGCAGAGAGGACTCCCATGTGTACTGAACTTGTGTCTCTCTCACTGGTGAGCGTAGCGGCTCTGCAGGATCGTGGGTCTGGCTAGTTTCGATCCCTCTCAGACTCCTTAACGACCCTTTCGACCAGGGATTTTACCTGCTGGTCCGTACCACCTCTTTTGCCTGCTGCTTTGGCATAACAGAGGTCACCTAGGGATTTTCCCACAGGTACTTGGGACCTACACCCCCAGCAGACACATTCAGCTGAGCGGCTGGAGTGAGCCGTGGAAGGGAAAAACGTGTCCTTTCTACGGTTCCTCGATCTTGAGGGTGAACCGTGGTGCCTAGATCTGGAAGAGGAGTGCCGGCGATGAGATTGTGAGAGCTGCGCTGTTGTACGGACATAGAAGGGCTGACAGAAAAGAGATGCAGAGAACACAAAAGTGTTAGGGAAACGGCAGTCATGATGACCTCCAGCAACCCCCCCCCCCCCCCCGCCAGCTGGTAACATCCAGAGGGGACACCCCTCTATGTACCTGCTGCGAGAGTGCTGGTCACAGGCGGTGATGAATCCATGGTCCTGGAGGTTTCCATCAGAGCTGGAAAGAAGCAGCTTTGTCGGTACAAAGGACAGATTATAGGTTGCATGACTGTACCACTTACCAGGTGGAGAAGGGCGTGGGCTAGAGGAAGTTGCTGCTATAAGCCTGCAAGCATTCCCAAAGCTTGTAGGCTTTTCCCCCTGTTTGAAAAGGGCGCCCCTGTGATAGCAGCGCCTCGCTGGCTGCGACACTAGTGCGCATGCGTGATTGCTGCACTTTGACGACAACGCGCATGCGCGTGCCAAGCCTTGTTACCATACTCGTGCATGCGCAGAACACCTGCGGGGCAAAGTAGGAATTAAACGCGGCTGGAATGTAGTAGGAACCAGCGGCCATGCTTGTCAGCCACGCTGCACTCGGCAGACGTGTGGGGAAATAACCAAGAGGAGGAAGAAGACAAAGGCACAAAAACTGCTCCCAAATCACAAGGAAAGGTCTCACCGCTCCCACCACGATTGTCTCCTAGGGCGAAGTAAGATGAATAAGCGGGACTTAGAGGGCGATAGGGCCACCCGCTAGAAGCTGGGTTATCTGACCAATGCACAGCTTGCCTGCCAGTGGCTAGGCCTTTAGCTTCCTCCAGCGCCTCTTCCTTGTGCCCACTTCATACCCTGCTAGTAGCTAGGGCTTATCAGAGTATTGAAAATCTTCTTTCCCAGGGTCGCAGCTCGGCCAATCCTGATCGTGGGAGGAAAATCTTTGGGTAGGAAGACCATCAACTAGGTCCTTCGGAGGACAATAAAAGAACACGGCTGCTGGCTGGGAACATAGATTTATAGGAGTAGAGTCCTATAGGGTAGTAGTGGAGGCTGGACTAAACCCACGCCTTGCTGCAATGGAGTCTGTAAGGAAAAAGGCAATTTTTTCTTAAATATCTTTATGCAGTGGTAAATATGAATAACCAACTATATGGTTAGGAAGCAAAATCTCTAATCCACTCTGAGAATAACAGACAGAAGAGAAATACTGTATATATACTATTAGAGGTTGAATCTGGTAAATATCAGACTCAGATCAAATTTTTTATTCAAAGAAAAAAAAATTAAAGACTGCTTTGCCGATTTTTCAGCCAGAACTGTAATGTATTTATGCTGGCCATACAAAAACAATGCCTTTCTTTAAAAAAAAAATCAATTTTAAGAACGTTCGTTCAATTTTCTAATCGTTAGTGGAGTCAAATCGACGTTCGTTTTTGACCACAGTGATGGGAAAATTCGAAGGAGCAGAATAGAAAATTTCTTGGTCAAAGGAATTTTCAGAATATGTGGTTAAATTCATAAGTTATATTCATTTTAAAACTGAATGTTAAAAGCAAGTGAAATTTTCAAATGACATTCTTTCATTTGGTGAATGTACAAAGATTTTTCGTATGAATATTCTCGTCTGAAAATCAATACGTGTTGAATTAACTATAGTGCGTTTCTGCAAAAAGTGCATAGGTGTGAACCAGGCCTAAGACATTTAGTAGCAGCAGCAGCAGCATGCTTTTTTGTACCACCTGTCATAATGGGGTTAAAAAAAAACTAAAATTAACCCTTTATAGTACAAAAAGAGCAGGCAATCGCTACTATAAGGGGTTCATTTATACTGTGAAACAGTGAAAGTAATAATATATATTTACATAGTTACATAGTAGGTGAGGTTGAAAAAAGACAGTTCATCAAGTCCAACCTATGTGTTATTATGTGTCAGTATTACATTGTATATTCCTATATATATATATATATATATATATATATATATATATATATATATATATATATATATATATATATATATATATATATATATATATATATATGTGTGTGTGTACCCCAGGCCCTCCAGCTGTTGTGCAACTACATTTCCCATGAGGCATTGCAAGGCTGGCAGTTATAATTACTCCCAGGGACATGATGGGGCTTGTAGTTCTGCAACAGCTGGAGGGCCCCAGGTTGCCTACCCCTGTTCTAGAGCTAGACCTCCTCTGTAACTCTAAACAGGTATCCTGTAGGCATTTAAAGATTGGAGATTTTTAACCACTTCAGCCCCGGAAGAATTTACCCCCTTCCCAACAAGAGAACTTTTTGCGATTCAGCACTGCATCACTATAACTGACAATTACACGGTCATGCGACGTGGCTCCCAAACAAAATTGACGTCCTTTTTTCCCACAAATAGAGCTTTCTTTTGGTGGTATTTGATCACCTCTGCGGTTTTTATTTTTTGCGCTATAAACAAAAAATTGTGATAATTTTGAAAAAAAAAAGCATTATTTTTTATATATAATATATATCCGCAAAAAAAATATAAAAAAACATTTTTTTCCTCAGTTTAGGCCGATATGTATTTTCACATGTTTTTGGTAAAAAAAAATCGCAATAAGCGTTTATTGATTGGTTTGCGCAAAAGTTATAGCGTCTACAAAATGGGGGATAGTTTTATGGCATTTTTATTAATAATTTGTTTTTTACTAGTAATGGCGGCGATCAGCGATTTTTATCATGACTGCGACATGGCAGACACATCGGACAATTTTACCCATTTTTTAGACCATTGGCATTAATACAGCGATCAATGCTATAAAATTGCATTGATTACTGTAAAAATGTCACTGGCAGTGTAGGGATTAACCACTAGGTGGCGTTGTAGGGGTTAAGTGTGTCCTAGGGAGTGATTCTAACTGTGGGGGCAAGGGGCTGTGTGTGACACATCACTGATCACCACTCCCGATTACAGGGAGCATGATCAGTGTCAGTGTCATTAGACAGAACGGGGAGATGCTTGTTTACATTAGTATTTCCCCGTTCTTCCTCACCGTGAGACGATCGCGGGTATGCCTGGGGACATCGAGTCCGCGGGACCTGCGATCACGGTCACAGAGCTGCGGGCGCGCGCGTACCACCTCTTAAAGGGCAATGTACAGGTACGTTAATCTGCCCGTACATGCCCTTCTGCCGCAGCATATCTGCGTGAGGCGGTCGGGAAGCGGTTGTTAGCGTTAGCGTTGTTTGTCGTCATTCCATGTGTGTGCAATTTTAAAGTGTGACATGTTGGGTATCTATTTAACATCATCTTTCACATTATACAAAAAAAGTAGGGTAAGGGTTATTTTTCCAAAAAAATGCATTTGCCAAACCGCTGCGCAAATACCATGTGACATAAAAAATTGTAACAATTGCCATTTTATTCCCTAGGGTCTCTGCTAAAAAAAAGTATAATATTATGGGGTTATAAGTAATTTTTTAGCAAAAAATACTGATTTAAACTTGTAAAAAAATAAAGTGTCATAGAATCCTGGTCGGCAAGTGGTTAGTGTAATTTTGCACTAACAATTTACAGATTATTTTTTTCTGTGTGGCATGGCAATAAAAAATGTTATATCCTTTTAGCTAGAATATTTTCTTTATTTTATTTTGGTTTATATTATTTGAACTTCACAAGTTACGTAAAAGATGTACAGCCGTGGCCAAAAGTTTTGAGAATGACACAAATATTAATTTTCACAAAGTCTGCTGACTCAGTTTCTATGATGGCAATTTTCATATACTCCAGAATGTTATAAAGAGTGATCAGATGAATTGCAATGAATTGCAAAATCCCTCTTTGCCATGATAATGAACTTTAAGTGGAGTTCCACCCAAAAATGGAACTTCTGCTTTAAGTACTGGTGACCACATTTGGCATGTCATTTTTTTGGGGGAGGAGCGGGTACCCTGTTTTTACAGGCACCCAGCTCCCACTCCCTCCCCTGGCTCTGCGGCTACCGGAAGGAAGTCCACCTCTCCCCCTCCCTCCCTGCAATCTTCTGGGACACGTCACAGGTCCCAGAAGATTTCCCAGCCATTCGCAGCGTGGCTCGCGCATGGGCAGTGCGCGCCCGGCTGTGAATCCACAGCCAGGCGCCCACAGTTAGAATGCCTGCGCCTCAGGGAGGAGGGGGAGAGGAGCAAGGCTTCCTGCACCCGCATCGCTGGACCGTGGGACAGGCGAGTGTCTGCTTATTAAAAGTCAGCAGCTGCACTTTTTGTAGCTGCTGACTTTTAAATGGGTGGAACTCTGCTTTGATCCCCCCCCCCAAAAAATTTTCACTGCATTTCAGCACTGCCACAAAAGGACCAGCTGACATCATATAATTCTCTCGTTAGCACAAGTGTCAGTGTTGACCAGGTCAAGGCTGGAAATCACTCTGTAATGCTGATTGAGTTAGAACAACAGACTGGAAGCTTTAAAAAAGAGGGTGGTGCTTAAAATCATTGTTCTTCCTCTATTAACCATGGTTATATGTAAGGAAACACTTGCAGTCATCATTGCTTTGCACAAAAAGGGATTCACAGGCAAGGATATTGCTGCTACTAAGATTGCACCTAAATCAACCATTTATCGGATCATCAAGAACTTCAAGGAGAGAGGTTCAATTGTTGTGAAGAAGGCTCCCCAAGAAAGTCCAGCAAGCGCCAGGACGGTCTCCTACAGTTGATTCTGCTATGAGATCGGGGCACCACCAGTGCAGAGCTTGCTCAGGAATGGCAGCAGGCAGGTGTAAGATCATCTGCACACACAGTGAGACGAAGACTTTGAGGATGGCCTGGTGTCAAGAAGGAAAGCAAAGAAGTCCCTTCTCTCCATGAAAAACATCAGGGACAGACTAATATTCTACAAAAGTTACAGGGATTAGACTGCTGAGGACTGGGGTAAAGTAATTTCCTGGTGCCTCCATGGCAGCATACCTGTGATAAGCTCCGCCCCCGACTCCTCCCCTCAGGACAGTGAGTATATTATAAAAGTGACAACCATACCCCCCGATAGCATTCTACTTTTTTTTTCCTCATACCTGATGGATAGTGTTAGTGCGTGTCTCTTCCTCTGCCATGTGCAGCTTCCGTCTGGGTTCAAGCCTCTCCCAGATGCGGTCCCCTTCCTTGGCCTGATAAAAGCGTTGATAAGAGGGAAGCCCCCTCTGAGGGTTTTTTGGGGCAGCAGCGGTTTCCAAATTTGGAACAATAGTCCTGCAGGTTGTGCTTGGCTGATATCCTCTGTGTGGGCAGATAAGGGCTTCCTTTCCTATAGTCCTATAGCCTTAGTTTTAGCGTTTTGTATCTGTGTATTTTTTATTTTTCTTTCCCTGTACACCTGCCCTCTCTCACCAGGTTCTTCTTTTTTTTTTTTTTTTTAATTTCTCTTTATTGAAAATTTTCTTAGACAGTACAAAACAGGGCCATTGGGGCATACCCCGGCCAACCGGTGCACATAGTCATGTGCATAACATAGTACTACTAACAGATTATCTAAAAGCAACATAACTAAACACAACACAATCACTGCTCAGGTAACACATGGTAGGATTTTGATATGAGATATTGTTTCTTGTGGGGCTGTCTCTCGGTTTTAGTTATTGGCCTTGGACTCTATAGGGACATTTGAGAATAAATGTATAATAAATGTAGTTGTTTTTGATTTTTGAGCTAGCATCTCCGACCATCCATCTGGGATCTAGGCCTCAGCGCTCAGCAAAGCTATGCAGATATAGAGGAGATCTATCTGGGTTGATCCCCTGAGGGCTGATCATCTGTTGTAGAATATGAGTCTGTTCACAAATGCCAGACCTTGTCATATTTTTTGGGGCATCCTCAGGACACATATGTTACTTTATAGAGGGGTATCATTGCGTTAACTGCTTCCATGAGGACAGTGTGGGGGGGAGTGGTTAACTTCCACTTTAGTACTATGGCTTTTCTCGCATAGAAAAGGATACCTATTAGGGTGCGTGTTGCTTTGACAAATGCCTGATGTTCCATCAGGCCAAGGAGGCAGATACTAATTGTCAGGGGAATAGGAATAGTAGTCAGACTATGAATGAATTGAGTTACCTCCCGCCAATAGTCCTGAATTTGTGGGCAATCCCAGAATATATGCGTGAAATCTGCAGGTGTACCAGAGCATCTCCAGCAGCTAGCCGACACGGCTGGGAGGCACTGGGGCGTATAGTAGATCCTGTGTAGGTTTTTCAGTTGGATTAGTTTATCCCTAGTAGCAACCAGTGGCTGGAGTGGGTAGTCCCACATGTCTTCCCAGTCCTCGCTGTCCAGTCCCTGCACCTCCGCCCGCCACAGACCACGCAGACCATCCAGTCCGACCTGGATGGATGGTAGAAGTGCTCAGTAAATTTGGGATAATGGTTTTAGGAGATCAGCATCTTCTAGAAGGGTCTCCATGTCATCATATTCCAGCCGAAGCTGAACTGTTTTGAATTGTGAGTCAAAGGCATGGCGGAGCTGCAGGAACCTGAAAAAGAAAGAGTTCGGAAGTTGGAATTTATTTTTCAGCCTATCAAATGTAAATAACCCTGACCCATCACAGATATCCCTCAAATACTTGATGCCCTTACTGGCCCACCCCGGGTCCTGCAGAGAGTGGAATTCTTTCAACCTTGGGTTACACCAAAGCGGTGTGTTAGGGGACCATTTGGCCTTTACCAAATTAGGTTTAATCACTACCGTGTACCAAGCCTTAATAATTGCTTTCATCACCAGTGTTAAAGGTACTGGAGAACCCCCCTGACCCCCTATAAAGGGCGTTGCGAAGGGCCTCAAAGGATCCCAGTTGAGCTGCCTCTAGGACGACTGACGCATTGGTGACCAACCAGTTATGTGCATGAGTGAGCATCGCCGCTAAATAGTAGGTGTGAAAGTCTGGGCAGGCAAGCCCCCTGTGTCCAGGGCCTAAGCAAGATTTTCCTACTGAATCTAGCCAGGCGTGGTTGCCATAAAAAGGAGGCCACTGTGGAATCCAATTGCTGGAAAAGAGTCTTAGGTATCCAGACCGCGGAGTGTCGTAAAATATACAGCAAGACCGGGAGTAATTTCATTTTAAGTAAGATAATATTCCCTATAAGTGATAATGGGAGGTTCAACCAGGCCTTCAGTTTCAGTTTACAGCACTGCAGCACTGGGGATAATTTAATATTGCTAAAGTCCTGAGGATTGGAAGAGATATTAATTCCTAAATACTTAATGGTACTTGCACATTGTAGAGGTGAAGCAGGATCACTCAGCTTCTTTCCCCCGGGATCTATGGGTAGAATAAGTGATTTGCTCCAGTTGGTTCGGAGGCCAGAGAGAGCCTCAAAGCCGTCCAGAAGCCGGAGCGCCCCGGAAAGCAAGGGACCAGGGTCCCAGAGGAAGAGGATTAAATCATCCGCGTACACTGCTAGTTTCTCGACCACCGAACCAACCCGGATTCCAGACACCTCACTCGTTCTCCGTAAGGCTTCAGCCAAAGGCTCTATCGCCAGGGCAAACAGCGCAGGGAAAAGAGGACACCCCTGTCTTGTCCCCCTCCTAATTGGAAAAGATGGTGAAAGCCTACCATTTAGTTTAAGTTGTGCCTGTGGAGTCTTGTATAATAAGCCGATCCATTTCCGGAAAGCTGGGCCGA
This sequence comes from Aquarana catesbeiana, assembly GCF_042186555.1. Classification (NCBI taxonomy): domain Eukaryota; kingdom Metazoa; phylum Chordata; class Amphibia; order Anura; family Ranidae; genus Aquarana; species Aquarana catesbeiana. The sequence goes on from NC_133327.1 coordinate 467,898,462, forward strand.
AGCCAAAGCCCTCCAGAACCTGCATCATATAGGACCATCTAACGGTATCGAAAGCCTTTTCAATGTCAGTGGATAACAGGACCCGTGAGGAATTCTCCTCAGGTGAGAGCTGGAGATGCGTAAAGACTTGTCTGAGGTTTATGTCCGTAATCTTGCCACGCATGAAGCTGATCTGATCTATGTTGACAAGGGATGGTAGGACCTTAATGAGTCTATTGGCTAGCACTTTGGTTAGTATCTTAAGGTCGTAATTCAGCAGTGAAATGGGTCGGTAGGATGAGCAGCAAGTGGGGTCCTTCCCTGGTTTAAGCAGCAGCACTATTTGTGCCAGATACATAGTATCTGGCAACCTCTCGGATTCCAAGCAATCTGCGAACAACGGAGTTAGTTTGGGGGCCAGTATGGCAGCGTGTGTTTTTGTACCATTCCCCAGGTAAACCATCGGGGCCAGGGGATTTGTTGGGCAAGAAGTAGATTGCGTCTTCTATCTCTTGTCGTGTTAAGGGTTTATCTAGTGTATCCCTTTCCTCCTCAGATAGGAGAGGTAAGGTGAATCCCCCTAAATCCTCCAACATGGCATCTACAGAGTCAGAGAATGGATCATCATACAGTGTATTGTAAAAGAGATGAAATTCCCTTAGTATACCTTCTGTGTCTGTAACATGGTAGCCAGTGGAAGTCTGTACTCTAGGGATCACTGTCTGGGGTGTGGGTTCTGCCACCAGGTTAGCCAGTAGTTTGCCATTTTTGTTCCCTGATTCAAAAAGCTTGGCTGCAAACTTCTGTGCATCAGAGTGAACCAGTGAGGTGTAATGGAGCTTCAAATCTCTTCTCGCTTGGGCTAGAGTCTAATAATTTTCGGGTGTTGGACTCCCCGTGAAAAGTTCCAGTGCCGTCCCTTCACACTGTTCCAGTTATGTGGTCCGTGATACAAAGCTGGATCTTACTGCCTTAATAGAGTAGATATACTCTCCTCGAGCATGAGCCTTACCCGCCTCCCAGACCACATCAAGGGAAGATGACCCCTCATTAAGCATCCAGTATTCTGTGAGTTTAGGTATTACTAATTCCTGGATTTGAGGATTGTCTATCCAGTGGGACGCTAGCCTCCAGCATCCCGGCTCGTGGGAGGTGCCGAGAGTCGAGCCCAGCTCCAGCGGTGAGTGGTCTGAGAGACTTGCTGGGAGATAGGAGACCGTCCCAACCTGAGATAGAACAGAAGCAGATCCAAACAGTAAGTCTATGCGAGACCCTGATCTATGCGAAGCTGAGATATGTGAATAAGTCCTATCCTCCGGGTGTCTCCACCGCCAAACCTGGAGACCAAAAGTCTCGGCCCAAAGGGTCAAATCGGGGGGCAGATCTAAGGGGGTTAGTAGTGTCCTTGGTATGATCTAGGATGGCGTTGAAGTCCCCTCCAACTATTATACTGCGGACTTGGAGGGGGGCTATTTTTGTAAGAATGGTGTACAGGATGGTGAAGTCAAACGAAGGAGGGACATATACATTCATTATCGCCCAGTGTTGGGTATACATTTCAAGAATTAAGATGAGGTACCTTCCCCCCGGATCAGTGAAGACCTGCTCTACCGAGCAAGGGAGTGACTTGCTCAGCATAATAGTCACGCCTCTTGCATAGGAGGAGTAGGTGGCATAGTTACATAGTAGGTGAGGTTGAAAAAAGACACAAGTCCATCAAGTCCAACCTATGTGTGTGATTATGTGTCAGTATTACATTATATATCCCTGTATGTTGCGGTCATTCAGGTGATTATCTAATAGTTTCTTGAAGCTATCAATGCTCCCTGCTGAGACCACCGCCTGTGGAAGGGAATTCCACATCCTTGCCGCTCTTACAGTAAAGAACCCTCTACGTAGTTTAAGGTTAAACCTCTTTTCTTCTAATTGAGTGGCCACGAGTCTTATTAAACTCTCTTCTGCGAAAAAGTTTTATCCCTATTGTGGGGTCACCAGTACAGTATTTGTAAATTGAAATCATATCCCCTCTCAAGCGTCTCTTCTCCAGAGAGAATAAGTTCAGTGCTCGCAACCTTTCCTCATAACTAAGATCCTCCAGACCCTTTATTAGCTTTGTTGCCCTTCTTTGTATACTCGCTCCATTTCCAGTACATCCTTCCTGAGGACTGGTGCCCAGAACTGGACAGCATACTCCAGGTGCGGCCGGACCAGAGCCTTGTAGAGCGGGAGAATTATCGTTTTATCTCTGGAGTTGATCCCCCTTTTAATGCATGCCAATATTCTGTTTGCTTTATTAGCAGCAGCTTGGCATTGCATGCCATTGCTGAGCCTATCATCTACTAGGACCCCCAGGTCCTTTTCCATCCTAGATTCCCCCAGAGGTTCTCCCCCCAGTGTATAGATTGCATTCATATTTTTGCCACCCAAATGCATTATTTTACATTTTTCTACATTGAACCTCATTTGCCATGTAGTCGCCCACCCCATTAATTTGTTCAGATCTTTTTGCAAGGTTTCCACATCCTGCGGAGAGGTTATTGCCCTGCTTAGCTTAGTATCGTCTGCAAATACAGAGATTGAACTGTTTATCCCATCCTCCAGGTCGTTTATAAACAAATTAAAAAGAATTGGTCCCAGCACAGAACCCTGGGGAACCCCACTACCCACCCCTGACCATTCTGAGTACTCCCCATTTATCACCACCCTCTGAACTCGCCCTTGTAGCCAGTTTTCAATCCATGTACTCACCCTATGGTCCATGCCAACGGACCTTATTTTGTACAGTAAAATTTATGGGGAACTGTGTCAAATGCTTTTGCAAAATCCAGATACACCACGTCTACGGGCCTTCCTTTATCTAGATGGCAACTCACCTCCTCATAGAAGGTTAATAGATTGGTTTGGCAAGAACGATTCTTCATGAATCCATGCTGATTACTGCTAATGATATCGTTCTTATTACTAAAATCTTGTATATAGTCCCTTATCATCCCTTCCAAGAGTTTACATACTATTGATGCTAGGCTAACTGGTCTGTAATTCCCAGGGATGTATTTTGGGCCCTTTTTAAATATTGGTGCTACATTGGCTTTTCTCCAATCAGCTGGTACCATTCCAGTCAATAGACTGTCTGTAAAAATTAGGAACAACGGTCTGGCAATCACTTGACTGAGTTCCCTAAGTACCCTCGGATGCAAGCCATCTGGTCCCGGTGATTTATTAATGTTAAGTTTCTCAAGTCTAATTTTAATTCTGTCCTCTGTTAACCATGGAGGTGCTTCCTGTGTTGTGTCATGAGGATAAACACTGCAGTTTTGGTTACTGAAGCCCCTCGATTCACTCGTGAAGACTGAGGAGAAGAATAAATTCAATACCTTCGCCATCTCCCCATCCTTTGTAACCAGATGTCCTTCCTCATTCTTTATGGGGTAAATATGGTCTGCCCTTCCTTTTTTACTGTTTACATACCTAAAGAATTTCTTGGGATTTTTTTTGCTCTCCTCCGCTATGTGTCTTTCATGTTCTATCTTAGCCGTCCTAATTGCACCCTTACATTTCTTGTTGTATTCTTTATAAAGTCTGAATGCTGAGGATGATCCCTCAACCTTATATTTTTTTGAAGGCCTTCTCCTTTGCTTTTATATGCATTTTTACATTGGAGTTAAGCCATCCAGGATTTTTGTTCGCTCTTTTAAATTTATTACCCAATGGGATACATTGGCTAATGCCCTTATTTAATATGCTCTTAAAGCAAACCCTTGTTTTACCCATGCCCGCTTGAGAGTGAGGATTTTACTGCCCAGTAGGTGAGTTTCTTGGAGAAACAAAATGTGAGGTTTATGAGACTGCAGAAACTTAAACATCAACAATCTTTTCACCTTGTCATTTAGTCCTCTAATCTTCCAAGATATCAACTTTAAATCTATACCCATTTAGAATAGAGAAGCTTAATGACAATAGAAGCACATAAAAACCCATACCCATTAGTGACCTGTCCATAGGTCAGTTGCAGAGGCGGTCCAGATGATATAGCTGTCCAAGGATTCTGGGGAGGAAGAGGTAAACAGAAGGAAAGAACAAAATAAAGACAACATAGTCCAGCAAGAGAGATGGTGTGGAACCTGAGCAGGTGTGGTAATCAACTAAAAGTACAAGTAACGCCCTACCGCCTGGCATAACCCCAACTGTGGCCAAGGCAGTTTCTCACCCTAAATTTGATAGAAGATGTCTCCTACTGGAGGCTCAGAGTTCCTGAGATAACTCCAGCTTGTGTTCAGCCTATAACAGTAGGCAATGGTTAGGTGATATGTATCCTAACTCAGCAAGGAGGACCAGGCGACTCGGAGCCGTTGTACAGTTCCTCCGAGTAGTGGAGTTTCTCCAGAAAGATGAATAGCACCAGGCCCTCCCCTTTTCCTCACCAGGTTCACTGGCGTCCCTCGTGCGGCGAGCGCCGAAGCGTGAAAGTGCCACTGATTGGTCCGCGTGATTTCCGATTGGCTGGGCAATATTCCCGGCGCATGCGCAGACGGATGACGCTCTCGCCGCCATCTTACTTGTGGGTAAAGCCCTATGGCTTGCCCTCACTTAGGACGGGAGCGTCAGGGGGTGGATCGAGGGAGGAGGGACGTGCAGGTCCCGCCTCCCCTTGCCCTATTTATGAGCTGAGGAATTTTAGTTAGGCTCAGGCTTATCCCCTGCAGGTCCTTCTCCTGAGTGCTCTTAGGGACGCAGTATTAGCTGTTTCATGGTAAGTACTATTTGGTTGTTTTAAAGGGGAAGTCATTTCTTTTTGTTTATCTGCAAAAAAAAAAAAAAAAAAATGCCTTTATAAAAATATGTAAAAATTTTTCGCTATTTGGATGTTTCTTTTTTTTTTTTTTTTTGGTATATTAAAAAAAAAACTGGTTCTTAAGCAATTCCCAATGTCAGAGGGTAGGGCTGTGCCCCCCCCCCCCCCTCTTTTTTTTATTTTTATGGCTTTCCATTTACTTTTTCTCTAGTGCTTTTGCTCTTTTTGGCCTCTACCTGCCCCACAGTTGAGTCAACCAAGACCCTCGTTTTCTTAGGTAAGGACATGCACCTAATGCAAATTTAAAAAAAAAACGAAAACATTTTTGGATCAAAAGAGTGCCATTACGCTGTTACTCTCGTTGCAGCCCTATACGCCAAGACAAGTCTAATAAGACTTCTGGCCGTCACAGTGGTCATTCCCAGCCAAGTTCTGATCAGTCGTTCAACTAGTTCTCGACATCATTCCGATGGGAGGTCAGCTTCTAAAAACATTGAGCATGTGGCTCTACCCCTATGGCACATAAGCTTATCTTCAAAGACTGTCTTCGAGGTTATGCTGAACAAGAAAAAGCTGAAGTTCAGCAGGTGACAGATAATCTCCTTCGCAGCTCCCGGCTAGTGGGCAGGTTCAACCTTTGGATTCAGCCCTTCCAGGCCCATCCACAGCAGGTCCTGCAGTGGCCACATCAGGGCCTCTTCCCCCGACTATAGAAGACAAGGATGAGTCAGATGATTCTATGGATGAATCGGAGCCCTCAGGGTTCAACTTTTCTTTGGTTCAACCCTTTGTTTCAGCGGTCAAACAAGCCATAGGCTGGGAGGACATCATAATAGCGCTGGAAGAGCTCAAGTTATCTGCAGACTTCGTAGGGGAGCAGCAATTGATTTGATTAGGTATTCAGCTAGAGTGATGTTTCACACAATTATGGCCAAACGCGCTCTGTGGCTGAAGCCATGGGCGGCCGACGCAACCTTAAAGCAAAATTAGTGAGAGATCCCCTTTGACGAGAGCTTTATTTGGGGATAGGCTGGAGAAGGCAATCTCTCGAGTGGTGGAAATTCAGGATTACTTCCCCAGGACAGGAGGGTTAGGCGCTCTTGAGTTTTTTCCTCTAAATTCCAATCCTCCAGGAACAGGAACTTCTCACAGTTCCGTCAAAACAGAGACCCCAAGAAGAATTGGAGAAGCTACTTTCTTGAAGTCAAACAGAGGGGTCCAACCCCCAGGAGGGGACGAAAACTTTTTGACATAAGGCCACTCCAACTTCCTCCAGTCGGGGCCAGCTTGAAGAGGTTTGCCGAGGTCTGGTCCAGCCGGTGCAAGGACTGTTCTTGGACGTTCTTAAATCATCCCCCCGCAAGACTCATTTGTTCTAACAAAACTACCAGCATCTCCACAGAAGGCGGAGGCTCTACAGAAATACCTTCACCTACTGCAGGTTTAGCAAGCAGTAATTCCTGTTCCTTCTTCTGAAAGATTCACAGGATTCTATTCTCCTCTTTCTTATCCCCAAAAAGAGTGGAGAATGGAGACCAGTAGTGGATTTGAAACGATTAGATCGTTTCATTCAATTAGACTCCTTCAAAATGGAGTCCTTACAAACCAGCATCCAAATGGTCCAACCAGGGGACTGGATGATTTTGGTGGACCTTCAAATGCCTATTTAATGTACCCATCTCCCTGCCTTCCAGAAATATCTAAGAGTGGCAGTTGGCCTCTCTGCGAGTTTTCCACTTTTTGGACGACATCCTATTGCTAGCCTCCGGCCCAGCGCAGCTTCTGGATCACAGAGAGATTCTCCTGTCCACCCTGAAGGAGTTTGGGTGGCTGGTAAATGCAGAAAAAAGTCTCCTAACCCCAACTCAGTCAATGGTCTACCTTGGCGCTCTTTTCAACACCTCAACCGGAACAGTGTGTCTCACCCCCCCGAAAGTAGTGGCTATTGTCCAAAAGATGTGTCACGTCAGATCACTTTCTCACCTGTCAGCGTCAAACTGTCTGAGTCTACTTGGGACCATGTCATCCTGTATCCCGATGATACCGTGGGCTCATTGGCATCTGATGATGTTTCAAGTGGGCTTCCTGTCACAATGGAAGAGGCAGTCACTATGTCAGCAGGTTTCTATCTCAGTTCCCATGAGGAGGGGTCTCCTCTGGTGGACGAAGAAGGACCTGATCTCAAGACCTCGTCTGCTTCAATGTTCCTCCTGGACCATCCTTACCACCAATGCGAGTTCGATGGGTTTGGGAGCACACTGCGATCACCTTGCAGTTCAAGGCAGGTGGGACTTTCCCACAAAGGGTGTAGTTACGGGCGGCCTATCAAGCCCTAGTGAGTCTGGGAGAACATCTACATCAGAAGCCAGTCTTATTACGCCTGGGCAACAGGGCAACAGTTTCGTATATCCAACGACTGGGGGGAAATCCACAGCATCCCCTTGCTGAGAGAAGTGGAGCCCATTATGTTGTGGGCAGAGAGAAATCTGCTGGATCTGAAGGCATTCTACCTTCCGGGTCATCTGAATGAGGAGGCAGATCACCTGTCTCAGTATTTTCAAGACAACGAGTGATCTCTTCACCCCTCAGTTTTCAGTTGGATCATGAATCTCCAGATTCCTCCAGAAATAGACCTTTTTGCCTCACCAATAAATACCAAACCGCCAAGATTTCTCTCCCACCTGCCTCACCCTCAGGCAGAGGCGGTAGATGCCCTCTCGAGCCTGTGGCATTGCAAAACAGCCTATGCACTTCCCCCCAAGCCCCTAATCTCGAAGTTTCTGCTCAGATTGATGAAGGAGCCAGTCAGAGTGGTGGCAATTCTACCATACTGGCCGAGGAGACCATGGTTTTCCTGGGCAATGTGCCTCAGCATTTGTCGCCCTCTCAAAATTCCGATGCTACCTCAACTTCTCTCTCAAGGGAGATTTGTTCATCCAGCTCCTCACAAATTGAATCTGCATGTTTGGATGTTGAAAGAGAGAAATTTCAATCCTTGGGTTGCTCTTCAAATGTGATTTCAACTCTTTTGAAAGCCAGAAAACCCTCCACGAATTATGTTTACTCAAAAGTCTGGAATAAGTTCAAACTGTTTGTGGCAGGCAAGTGCTCGGATCCCACAATTCCTTCCACTGCACCCCTCTTGGATCTTCTACAGGCAAGTCTGGACGGGCTCAATCTAAGCTCACTAAAGGTTCAGGTGGCTGCTATTTCGGCAGCTACCCAAAAAAGATGGGCAGAGGACTTGCTCATCATTCATTTCTTCAGGGCAGTCAAAAAAATTCAGCCACTAGTAAGACATTCTTTTCCTGCTTGGGATCTGCCCTATGTTCTGGACTGCCTGGTGTTTCAGCCTTTTGCCCCAATAGAATCCGCTTCCCTATGGAACCTGACACAAGATTGTCTTTCTAATTGCAGTGACTTTAGGAAAGAGGGCCTTGGAATTACAAGCTTTGGGGCCAGAAGATGAGCATATATCTTTCTTCCCAGATAGGGTGGAGCTACGGACAGTACATGGTTTTGTCCCTAAAGTTTCTTGTCTATCCACTCTCTCAGAACCTTGGGCGCTTCCTACCTTTACAGATCCGCTCTCAGGTTCACTGCAAGAATTGGACATGTCCTGAGGCGCTACCTACAGGCTACAAGCCCATTTAGAGCATCAGACTAATTGTTCATACTCCCTTGGGGCAGGAACAAAGGGAAGGAAGCCACATCAAGAACATTCGCCTCCTGGATTTGTAAACTAATCCAAAAAGCATATAGGGCTAGAGGGATGGATCCTCCAGCGGTGAAAGCCCACTTGACGAGGGCAGTCTCTTCATCTTGGGCGGCAAGGGCTAGTGTCTCTCTAAATACTATTTGCAAAGCAGCCACTTGGTCATCTCCAAACACATTCATGTGCCATTACAGAATTGATCCAGGGGCACTCACTTTAGTAGAATTCGGAAGAAGGGCAATTGAGTCAGATCTATTGTTTCCTTAATACATTTTTCTTTATGAGCAATACCCACCCAGTTGTTGGCTATTTATTTTATCACAGGTATTCTGCCATGGAGGCACCAGGAAAACGGAAAATTGTATCACGCTTACCGTAATTTTCCTTTCCTGGTGCTTATCCATGGCAGCATTACAGGCCCTCCCGCAGTATTCAATATAATAGGAGAATGCTGTCGGGGGGTATGGTTATGACTTTTATAATATATTCACTATCCTGAGGGGAGAAGTCCAGGGCGCAGCTTATAACAGGTATGCTGCCATGGATAGGTACCAGGAAAGGAAAATTACGGTAAGTATGATACAATTTTCCGTTTTTCTCTGATGAATCTCCTTTCTGATTGTTTGCATCCGTAAATAACCTTGTCCGGAGAAGAAAAGGTGAGTGCTACCATCAGTCCTGTGTCATGCCAACAGTAAGGCCTCATGTACAGAGGACGTTTAAAAAATGCCAGCGCTGCTGTTAGGAAAAAGCAGCGTTAAAAACACGCTTTTTAGCTGAGTTTTTGAATTGTATTTACAGCTGTTTATGCACGTTTAGCCTTGTTAACGTTTTTTTGCGTTTTTACAGTTAAAACACTCCCTGTAATTTAAAAATGCTAAACGCGGCTAAAAGCTTGTTACAGCGTTAAGACGCGTTTAGTGGCATTTTGCCGCATTTTGTCTTTTTACAGCCAATAGCCTCTGCACCTGGACGCACAAGCAGTTTTTTTTTTTTTTTTGTTATTTTTTTGTTTTTGTTTTTTTTTTTACTGCCCCTAAACGCTTATGCCTTTAAACTCCTCTGAAAGTTTTGTGTGCATTGACACCTAGGTTAACATGGAGGAGTGTTCAGAGGCAGTAAAAAAAACGCCAGATGCCCCTAAAGGCAGCTGTAAAAAAAAAGTCCTGTGTGCATAAGCCCTAAAGCATTCTAAGCCCATTCATGTGTGGGGTTGCTTCTCAACCAAGGGAATGGGCTCACTCACAATTTTGCCTAAGAACACAACCATGAATAAAGAATGGTACAAAAACATCCTCCGAGAGCAACTTCTCCCAACCAAGAACAGTTTGGTGAGGAACACTGTGACACAAGTTGCGGGAAAGAGACAAATTTTTTTTTTTTTTTTTTTTTTGCACAAAGTTGTCACTAAATTATATATTGCTCAAACATGCCATGGGAATATGTGAAATTACACCCCAAAATACATTCTGTTGCTTCTCCTGAGTACGGGGATACCACATGTGTGAGACTTTTTGGGAGCCTAGCCGCGTATGGGACCCCGAAAACCAAGCACCGCCTTCAGGCTTTCTAAGGGCGTAAATTTTTGATTTCACTCTTCACTGCCTATCACAGTCTCGGAGGCCATGGAATGCCCAGGTGGCATAAACCCCCCCCAAATGACCCCATTTTGGAAAGTAGACACCCAAAGCTATTTGCTGAGCGGTATAGTGAGTATTTTGCAGACCTCACTTTTTGTCACAAAGTTTTGAAAATTAAAAAAAGAAAAAAAAAATTTTTTTTTTGTCTTTCTTCATTTTCAAAAACAAATGAGAGCTGCAAAATACTCACCATGCCTCTCAGCAAATAGCTTGGGGTGTCTACTTTCCAAAATGGGGTCATTTGGGGGGGGGGTTTGTGCCACCTGGGCATTCCATGACCTCCGAAACTGTGATAGGCAGTGAAGAGTGAAATCAAAAATGTACACCCTTAGAAATCCTGAAGGCGGTGATTGGTTTTCGGGGTCCCGTACGCGGCTAGGCTCCTAAAAAGTCCCACACATGTGGTATCCCCGTACTCAAGAGAAGCAGCAGAATGTATTTTGGGGTGCAATTCCACATATGCCCATGACCTGTGTGAGCAATATATCATTTAGTGACAACTTTGTGCAAAAAAAAAAAAAAATAATAATAATAAATTGTCACTTTCCCGCAACTTGTGTCAAAATATAAAATATTCCATGGACTCAACATGCCTCTCAGCAAATAGCTTGGGGTGTCTACTTTCCAAAATGGGGTCATTTGGGGGGGGTTTGTGCCATCTGGGCATTTTATGGCCTTCAAAACTGTGATAGGTAGTGAGGAGTAAAATCAAAAATGTACGCCCTTAGAAATCCTGAAGGCAGTGATTGGTTTTCGGGGCCCCGTATGCGGCTAGGCTCCCAAAAAGTCCCACACATGTGGTATCCCCATACTCAGGAGAAGCAGCTAAATGTATTTTGGGGTGCAATTCCACATATGCCCATGGCCTGTGTGAGCAATATATCATTTAGTGACAACTTTTTGTAATTTTTTTTTTTTTTTTTGTCATTATTCAATCACTTGGGACAAAAAAAATGAATATTCAATGGGCTCAACATGCCTCTCAGCAATTTCCTTGGGGTGTCTACTTTCCAAAATGGGGTCATTTGTGGGGGTTTTGTACTGCCCTGCCATTTTAGCACCTCAAGAAACGACATAGGCAGTCATAAATTAAAGGCTGTGTAAATTCCAGAAAATGTACCCTAGATTGTAGGCGCTATAACTTTTGCGCAAACCAATAAATATACACTTATTGACATTTTTTTTACCAAAGACATGTGGCCAAATACATTTTGGCCTAAATGTATGACTAAAATTGAGTTTATTGGATTTTTTTTAGAACAAAAAGTAGAAAATATCATTTTTTTTCAAAATTTTCGGTCTTTTTCCGTGTATAGCGCAAAAAATAAAAACGGCAGAGGTGATCAAATACCATCAAAAGAAAGCTCTATTTGTGGGAAGAAAAGGACGCAAATTTCGTTTGGTTACAGCATTGCATGACCGCGCAATTAGCAGTTAAAGCGACGCAGTGCCAAATTGTAAAAAGTGCTCTGGTCAGGAAGGGGGTAAATCCTTCCGGGGCTGAAGTGGTTAAGTGCCTTGGTGAACAAAACATTGACATTTTGGGTCCATGGCCAGGAAACTCCCCAGACCTTAAAGCGGAGGTTCACACAAAAATGGAACCTCCGCTTTTCTGAACCCTCCCCCCCCCTCCGGTGTCACATTTGGCACCTTTCAGGGGGGAAGGGGTGCAGATACCTGTCTAATACAGGTATCTGCACCCACTTCCGGGAATAGACTCCTTCTGGAGTCACGCCCCCTCCCGCACCCCCCCGCTGTCTCCTGGGAAACACACAGGTCCCAGGAGATAGCGGGGACCAGTTAAGACGCGCAGCGTGACTCACGCATGCGCAGTAGGGACCCGGGAAGTGAAGCCGCAATGCTTCACTTCCGGATTCCCTCACCGAGAATGGCGGCAGCAGCCGAGAGCCGAGCTATTGATCGGCTTCGGCTGCCGATATCTCTGGACTCCAGGACAGGTAAGTGTCCGTTTATTAAAAGTCAGCAGCTGCAGTTTTTGTAGCTGCTGGTTTTTAATATTCTTTTTGTAGGTGGACTCCCTCTTTAACCACTTCAGCCCCGAAAGGATTTACCCCCTTCCTGACCAGAGCACTTTTTGCTATACGGCACTGCGTTGCTTTAACTGACAGTTGCGCGGTCACGTGATGTTGTACCCAAACAAAATTGACGCCTTTTTTTTCCCACAAATAGAGCTTTCTTTTTGGTGGTATTTGATCACCTCTGTGTTTTTTATTTTTTGCACTATAAACAAAAAAGAGTGACAATTTTGAAAAAAAAAAAGCAATATTTTTTACTTTTTGCTATAATAAATATCCCCCAAAAATATATAAAAAAACTAATTTCTTTCTCAGTTTAGGCTGATATGTATTCTTCTACATATATTTTTGGTAAAAAAATTGCAGTAAGCGTATATTGATTGGTTTGCGCAAAAGTTATAAAAATGCACTGATTACTGTGTAAGTGGCAGGGAAGGGGTTAAACACTAGGGGGCGATCAAGGGGTTAAGTGTGTCCTAGGGAGGTGTTCTAATTGTGGCGGGAATGGGCTACCACTGACGTGACAGCGATCACTGCTCCCGATCACAGGGAGCAGTAGATCCCTGTTATGTCACTAGGCAGAACTTGGAAATGACTTGTTTACAAAGGCATCTCCTTGTTCTTCCGCTCCGTGAAACGATCGCAATGCGGCACAATGCCGCGATTTAAAGGGGACGTACCTGTATGCCATTTGCCCAGCCGTGCCATTGTGCCAACGTACATCGTTGTGCGCTGGTCGGCTAGTGGTTAAAGGGGTTGTAAAGGCGGAAGGTTTTTTTAACTTAATGCATTCTATGCATTAACCACTTCAGCCCCTGAAGAATTTACCCCCTTCCTGACCAGAGCACTTTTTGGGATTCGGCACTGCATCGCTTTAACTGACAATTGTGCGGTGGTGCACAGTGGTACCCAAACAAAATTGACGTCCTTTTTTTTTTTTCCCCCAGAAATAGAGCTTTCTTTTGGTGGTATTTGATCACCTCTGCATTTTTTATTTTTTACACTATAAACAAAAAAAGAGTGACAATTTTGAAAAAAATGCATTATTTTTAACTTTTTGCTACAGTAAATATCCTACTGAATGGTTTCCTAAGTATAATCCCCACCCTATACTCAGTTACCCACCACTGCGCCTCGGAGAGTCAACCTTGATAATGAATAACAACGGTTGGTGTAAAAGCCTAACTATAGCTGCCACATAGTGTAGTACAATTAAACATATATATTTAGATCTATAACGTGTCTATGGTGAAATAAAACGTGTCGCTTCCTACAAAACTATTCCCACCTCTTTCAGTGAATTAACTAATCTAGTGAACACCTATTTGCAGGTATATCCTAAAAACATAAATATATATATAAATAGTAAACACCAAAATAAAAGTACAAATAGTGACTTAGTGACGATACTGCTTCTATAGCTTCTATAAATCAATCCCTGTGTAGTGTCAACACAAAAAAATGTAAACAATCCTTGTAACAATCCCTGTGTGACAATAACATAAACATGTGAGACGATCCACAACAATAAAACTAATAAGTGTCTGTGATCGTGATCAAAAAAACATCAAATAATGTGCCACAGCAAGTCCTTTCAATTCCAGGGGTGTAATTATCTTCTATGAGCTCCTTCCACCACACCTGCGTGTTCAGTGAACCCTCTCCCAGTGAAAATTCACTCACCAGCTCCTCATGCCTCCACTTTCGTATGAGGCTTTAAAGCATAGAGGCCCAGGTCAACTGGAAAGGGTTAAACATTTTCCCATCCAGAAATCCGTTCCATATGCAAATTAAAGAAGACTCCCAATAGTGTGATAACGTAACTAAATTTATTAACACACACTACAAATCACACTCCAATAGTTCCACTCACATTGTGTAAAAGAATTAAAAGACACAGCAAATTCCACAGCACTCTGTTTTCGCAGTAACAACACAGCAACTTGGATAAACCTCCTAGGGGGTATGCGGTCACGGCAGACCCAAACACAGCAGGCGTGTGTGAAGTGTCTCTCACCCTCTCCCCGCTTGCCTGTCAGATGACTCCGCTGTCTCCCCCAGTGGGCAAACCGCAACGCTCGCTTCTTTCTGTCACTCGTACGTGTGGTGTTCACCTTAGCTCGGCCACGCCCCTGACATGTTTCGTCACGCCTGTGACTTAATCATGGGATAGGCCGCTCTAAACGCCAGTCACTCCTTATATCTCCTCCCATCCCTAATTTGCAGAGGATGTCTCAATGCGCATGATTCACTGAAAGTGAAAGTGGTGGGAATAGTTTTGTAGGAAGCGCCACGTTTTATTTCTTCACGTGGGGTGTATTTTACCATAGACACGTTATAGATCTAAATATATATATATACAGTAAATATCCCCCAAAAATATATAAAAAAACATTTTTTTTCCTCAGTTTAGGCTGATATGTATTCTACATATTTTTGGTAAAAAAACGCAATAAGTGTATATTGATTGGTTTGCGCAAAAGTTATAGCGTCTACAAAATAGGGGATAGATTTATAGCATTTTTATTTATTTATTTTTTTACTAGTAATGGCGGCGATCTGCGATTTTTGACACATTTTTGGAACCATTGGCATTAATACAGCGATCAGTGTGATTAAAAATGCATTGATTACTGTAAAAATGTCACTGGCAGTGAAGGGGTTAACACTGGGGGGTGGTGAAGGGGTTAACTGTGTTTCCTGGGAGGTGATTCTAACTGAAGGGGGAGGGACTAACTACAGTAAGTGACAGATCGTGGTTCCTAGCTAATAGGAACACATGATCTGTCACTCCTGTCAGAACAGGCAAGTGTGTGTTTAGACACACTCGTCTCTGTTCTGTGTCTCCTGGTCACGATTGCTCGTGGCCGGCGGTCATCGCGACCGTCGGCTACGAGCATCGGCACCCCCCCCCCTGTGCAGCGAGTGCGTGCGCATGCTATCCGGACCCCGCAAGATCACGTACAGTAACGTGATTTCGCGCAGGCGAGCCAGCCTGCTGCAGTGAAACTGCGGCGGCTGGTCTGGAAGCAGTTAAGATAAAAAGCCTTCTGTCTGCAGCAGCTGCCCCAGCACCCCCTAATACTTACCTGATGTCCACGAATGTCTCAGCCGTCCGAGATTCTCCTACCTGATTGGCTGAGACACAGCAGCAGCGCCATTGGCTCCTGCTGCTGTCAATCAAAGTCAGCTGGCCCCTCAGGGGAGAAAGAGGGCCGGACCGGGTCAGGGCTCTGTGTCTGAATAAACACACAGAACTGTGACTCAGCCCGGATGCCCCCATAGCAAGCTGTGGGGGGCACTGAACGGGAGGGTCAGGAGCAGTGAAGAGGCACCCGAGAAGTGGAGGATCCAGGCTGCTCTGTGCAAATCCACTGCAACAGAGCAGGTATGTATAACATGTTTGTTATTTTTATAGAAAAAAAAAAAGCCTTTACAATCACTTTAATCCCATTTGAGGTCAATCCTCAAAAGGTGGGTGAACAAAAAAAAAACACAAATTCTGACAAAAGCCAAGCATTGATTATGCAGGAATGGGCTGCCATCAGTCAGGATGTGGCCCAGAAGTTCATTGACAGCATGCCAAGGCGAATTGCAGCGCTTTTGAAAAAGAAGGGTCAACACTGCAAATATTGACTCTTTGCATAAGCTTGTAATTGTCAATAAAAGCCTTTGACACTTATAAAATGCTTGTAATTATACTTCAGCATACCCTAGTAAAATCTGAAAAAAAGATCTAAAAACACTAAAGCAGCAGACTTTATAAAAATTAATATTTATATATTTCTCATTGCATTTGAAAATCAAGCAATAAACCTAGTTTGAGAAGCATATAATGTGTGGCTAGATTAGAGTTTATCACAAAAATTAAGCTTTTTGTTTTATATATATATATATATATATATATATATATATATATATATATATATATATATATATATAGGATTTGGGGAGCTTCTGCCATTCCTCCTTGCAGATCCTCTCCAGTTCTGTCAGGTTGGATGGTAAACGTTGGTCTCCAGAGATGCTCGATTGGGTTTAAGTCAGGGCTCTGGCTGGGCCATTCAAGAACAGTCACTGAGTTGTTGTGAAGCCACTCCTTCATTATTTTAGCTGTGTGCTTAGGGTCATTTTCTTGTTGGAAGGTAAACTTCGGCCGAGTCTGAGATACTGAGTACTCTGGAGAAGGTTTTCGTTCAGGATATCTCTGTACTTGGCCGCATTCATCTTTCCCTCCATTGCAACCAGTCGTCCTGTCCCTGCAGCTGAAAAACACCCCCACAGCATGATGCTGCCACCACCATGCTTCACTGTTGGGACTGTATTGGACAGGTGATGAGCAGTGCCTGGTTTTCTCCACACATACTGCTTAAAATTAAGTTCTACCAAAAAGTTCTATCTTGATCTCATCAGATCAGAGAATCTTATTTATTATCATCTTGCAGTCCTTCAGGTGTTTTTTTTTTAGCAAACTCCATGCGGGCTTTCACGTGTCTTGCACTGAGGAGAGGCTTCCGTCGGGACACTTTGCCATAAAGCCCCGACTGGTTGAGGGCTGCAGTGATGGTTGACTTTCTACAATTTTCTCCCATCTCCCGACTGCATCTCTGGAGCTCAGCCACAGTGATCTTTGGGTTCTTCTTTACCTCTCTCCCCAAGGCTCTTCTCCCCCGATAGCTCAGTTTGGCTGGACGGCCAGCTCTAGGAAGGGTTCTGGTCGTGCCAAACATCTTCCATTTAAGGATTATGGAGGCCACTGTGCTCTTAGGAACCTTTAAGTGCAGCAGAAATTTTTTTGTAACTTTGGCCAGATCTGTTCCTTGCCACAATTCTGTCTCTGAGCTCTTCAGGCAGTTCCTTTTGACCTCATGATTCTCATTTGCTCTGACATGCACTGCGAGCTGTAAGGTCTTATATAGACAGGTGTGTGGTTTTCCTAATCAAGTCCAATCAGTATAATCAAACACAGCTGGACTCAAATGAAGGTGTAGAACCATCTCAAGGATGATCAGAAGAAATGGACAGCACCTGAGTTAAATATATGAGTGTCACATCAAAGGGTCTGAATACTTAGGCCCATGTGATATTTCAGTTTTTCTTTTTTAATCTGCAAAAATGTCAACAATTCTGTGTTTCTGTCAATATGGGTTGCTGTGTGTACATTAATGAGGAAAAAAATGAACTTAAATGATTTTAGCAAATGGCTGCAATGTAACAAAGAGTGAAAAATTTAAGGGGGTCTGAATACTTTCCGTCCCCACTGTACACACACATACTGTATAATTGTATATTTTTTTTCTTCTATTATAACAGGTAATAATTGAAGTGACCGAAATGCTTCACAATGCCAGTCTACTTATTGATGACATTGAAGACAACTCCAAACTTCGCAGAGGTTTTCCTGTTGCCCATAGCATTTATGGGGTTCCATCTGTTATAAATTCTGCAAATTATGTATATTTTTTAGGATTGGAGAAAGTTTTAACACTTAATCATCCAGATGCTGTCAATGTTTTCACCCAGCAGTTGCTTGAACTGCACCGTGGACAAGGATTAGACATATACTGGAGAGATACTTATACTTGTCCTACTGAAACTGAATATAAGAGTATGGTTTTGCAGAAAACTGGAGGTTTGTTTGGACTAGCTGTAGGCCTAATGCAGCTGTTTTCATCTTCTAAAAAAGATCTGAAACCTCTGCTAAACACTCTTGGACTTTTCTTTCAAATCAGAGATGATTATGCCAATTTAAATTCTAAAGAGTATAGTGAGAACAAAAGCTTCTGTGAAGATTTGACAGAGGGAAAGTTTTCATTTCCTACAATACATGCAATTTGGTCAAGGCCTGAAAGTACTCAGGTACAAAATATTCTGCGGCAGAGGACAGAGAACGTAGACATCAAGAAATACTGTGTGCATTATCTAGACAAGGTAGGCTCCTTTGAATACACAAGACAGACTTTAAGAGAGTTAGAAAAGGAGGCATATGGACAAATTAAATTACTAGGAGGAAATCCTGAGTTGGTTTCAATTATTGAACAGCTGAGCCAAACGTACAAAAACCCATCATAACCTTGCCAATTGCTGAGTGTAACAAAAGTGTAACTTATTACAAAGATTTGTTTATCGTTAAAATATTAAATCCAACAAAATAAATATGTGAATGATTTTTGTTTTTTAAAAAATGTTTTCTATATTTTTCTATACTCTGTGCACTTTTATTCTTCTTTTATACACAAGTGTATTACAACAGCCCTATAATGTAAAATCAGTGTAAAACAAAAGCAGTCCTTTAAACTCATTAAATTGGTTGTAAACCCCATTCATGAAATCTGATCTGGGCACATATGTCTGTAGTGTTTACTTATCTCTCTCCAAAGCTCTAAGTCCCATGTCTTTGCTGCTCCATTCTTCTGTGATAACTTCTGACAGGTTCTCTGACACAGAAGATAAAAGCAGCTGCAATTTTTTTGTCTGGAAGGGTGCTTAGAGATAAATAAGCGGAGAGCTTGTCTATTCACAGTACAGCTATTCAAGTTTCTTCGTTCCTCTGCCTTTGTGGGGGGGGGGGGTGCCTTTCCTCCAATCAGCTGTCACACTGTGTATGCCCAGACTCCACACCCACTGCTGAAACTGGAAGAAAGATTTTTAACACAATGTGCACTTTCTAAAGAGTAGAGAAAGCTGAAGACCGCAGATATACATGTAAAACTTATGCAGGGAGATTAGTTTCATCTCTGTGTATCTAAGGCTATTCCTCTTCACTGGGTATATGTGAGGGTTTACATCCACTTTATCATACCAAATTTGGTTATGAAACACATACATTTCATATAAAATATTAGCACAAAAATTGTTCCCCTTCCTCAACTGAGTATGATATGCCAGAGCAAGAGCTAATAACCTTTCCTTAACTGGAATAGTTGTACAGTGATTTTTCCAGTATCATATTTTAGGAAGTGAGCAATTTCTTAGCCATTTTTGGTAGACAAGGGAAAGGTTAGAACCTGTGTGACAATTTTTAATTGCTATATGAACAGGAAGTTAGTGGAATATGTGTGGACATTTAACTACTTATGGACCGCCTGCCATCATTGTACGTCTGCTGTTTGAAGTGGAATACTGTTGTTATGGTAGCAGATACTGCCATAACCCCGGTATCCTCTTCAACGGAGGACAGACCTCTGTCAGATAAAAGTGGTCTCTGTGGCGGATTCACCGCAACATCACTTTTATCGGGGGCAGGAGAGGCCCCCCCCTCCCGCCGCGCTCCGGTCCTCTCTGCCACTTACCGGAGCCAGTTCGGAACGGAACTTTTGTCATGTTCAAGAGTTCTAGCTTGAACGGAATAGGGGGTGTTCTGCCCAACTCTGAGGAGCAGCAGGCATTCATCAGTAGCACTGTAAATCCTGGGGCAGTGGCGAGTACAAGCAGTGCAGCACTCCCTGATATTAGACCAAGTACTAGTAGCGGGGTGTCCCATCCACAACAACGAGGTAGGGCCCATACTAGCCTCCCAGACATACTTTTATATCCCACATGGCTGCCTGCTTATTTGGCAGAACTTACAGTACCCCCTTTTTACAGCTCACCCAGGCCCTCAGATAGAAATGGAAAATGTTACCCCATTTGATTTTTTTACATTTATTTTTTTACTGATGATTTGTTAAATCTCATCGTGGAGCATTATAATCTTTATGCCTACCAATATATTGACAACACTCCTGGTCTTATGCCCACCCATTTGTGTGGAAACCCGTCACGTGGAGGAATTTCATGGTTTTTTGGACTTGCATTGAACATGGGATTGGCATAAAAAATGTAAAATTAAGTACATCCCTCCTGGTCTACCCAACCCATACATCACCTGCCAGTCTATTCTTCTTGTATGCCTAGAACATGCTATGAGATTTTTTTATGAGTTTTTTACACTTCAACAATAATACCCAGTGCCCTCCTTGCAATCATGCTGATTACGATAAACTATTCAAAGTTCAGCCACTAATCAACTTTTTTTGCAGTAAGTTAAAGGAAATGTGTACTCCCAACAAAAATATTTGTGTAGATATATCTCTCGTTCACTTCAACGGGTTTGGCATTAAACAGTACATCCCTAGTAAACGGACCAATTCTACAAGGTATGCGATAGGGCCACAGGATATACATATAACTTCATAATTTATGAGGGAAAGGACAGCCAGCTACAGCCCCCTGGATGCCCTACTTATATGGGGACTAGTGGCAAAATCGTTTGGCAACTTGTAGAACCATTATTCGAGAAGGGTTACCATTTGTATGTAGATCATTTCTACACAAGTCTTCCACTATTCCACCATCTCTATCTAAAGTAAACTGTGGGACTGGAAGGGCTTCCTGGGGGGTGGATATGAATGACCAGATGTTACAGCCCTACTTTGCCCCGGAGATCAATATATTGGTAGCTATCTACTTATTTCGGTTAGCCCTGTACAATTCTTATGTGCACACAAAGATCCCTAACCTACCTGAAACACCAAGAGGACATAGTTACGGCCCTTCCCTATCCAGATGGCCTTGCCCCTGAACAAATTCGCTCTTATTCAGTGACCAGACTACATAAGACATTTCCCCGATATCATCCCTCTTACCCAAACAGGCCGCAAACCCCAAAGAAAATGATGTGTATGTTCCAGTAACAGAATTAGCTGTGACACCCGATACTACTGTCCTTAATGTCCCTCCCAGCCAGGCCTCTGTATTGGAAAGTGCTTCCGGATCTATCATACATCACTGCACTACTAGTGAAGTATAAGTGTAGTGAAGATATTTTTCCAGTATCTGCTATTTATGACCTGGACTATTTGTCGACAATGCCTCTGCTTTGCCACCTGAACTGACCCTGGACTGGTTATCGACAATACCGCTGCTTGCACTATCAACCACGTTTCTGCTTTTCATATGAACTGACCTTGGCTTGTTAATCGCCCATGCTTTTTGCCTGTCACCTGAACTGATCTTTTGCCCTGCCACAGGGATTCAAGATAACACAGGGGTCTCATTTATGGGAGGGGCTCCAAAATATTTTTTTCGAGTGGAGAAAAGTACATTTTTGGTTTTCTCCAGGTTTTGTTATATCTAGGATTAGGGTCTGCTGACCCCGGAGGGGTTTGGATGGGAAGAAGCCTCCACCCTTGTCCAGGTCTTAGCTGACCGAGTCCCTAAGCCTGCTGTTTCTGCCTGCTGCCATCTGACCCTAGACAACCTGCCACCTGATCTGACCACCCTTCTGCCTGCTGCCTGAGCCCTGCACTGTTTATGAACCATATTCCTGCATGTCAGCCTGCTGCCTGTACTGCATGGACCATGTTCCCGTGTACTTCATTGATGAGTCCTTTGTACTGACTATGCAAGACACCAGTGCCAATCATCCTCTGCCAACAACTGCACTACAAAAACTACAGGTCGGTGTTTGTTTTCCAAAATGTCAGTGCTATGTGTTAGAAATATCTTCTAAATTGACAACTTTGTTTTTTTTAAAATACGTTTTCATTTTCTTTCCACATTTTCCAAAAACTTGTGGATAAAAATGTACATGTTCAAAAGACTCATAATGCCTTATAAAATATACATTGGGGTGTTAGCTTTCCAAAATTGGGTCATTTCGCGGGTAATTACATTGTCCTTGGTGCTCCACGGCCTTCAAAAATATGATAGGTAGTCAGGAAATCAGATGTGTAATGTATGACCCTGGAATGCCTGAAGGTGCTGTTTGGATGTTGGGCCCCTATGTGGCCAGGCTGTGGAATAGTTTCACAAATGTGGTATCCCTATACTCAGGAGGAGTAGCAGAATGTATTTTGGCATGTAATTGCAAGTATGCCTATGCCATATGTGAGAAATAATTTTTATATCGCAAAAAATAAAAAGCTCAATGGTGACTAAACAACACCAAAAGTAAGCTCTGTGTGAAAAAAAAGTATACAGATTTTATTTTGGTACATCGTAGCATGACTGAGTAATTCTCATTCAAAGTGTGAGAGCACTGAAAGCGGAAAATTAGTCTGGGCAGGAAGGGGGTAAAAGTTCCCAGTATTGAGGGGTTAAGGAATGCTCTTGCCCACTGTCAGTGCTCATTGGTCTTAAGCTTTTCCTGTGTCCTGAGTGTATCCTCTGTCTGACTTTCATTGATTACCCGACTTGCTTCTGACCTGATTCTGGATTCAGTTGTACCACTGCCCACCTGTTCCTGACTTCAGCTTCGTTCCTGAGCAGGCTTCCATCTATGCTTCTCTACCTTGTTGTCTGCCTGCTACTGACCTCGGCTACCTCTGTGACCTCGCTTCTGCTTCTGACTTGGCTTGATACTACTTCTGAGTGTCTGTTTTGGCTGTCCTTCTGTCAGAAACCATGAATCAGACCGAGACAGAAGTGCAGTTAAAATCGCACTGCTTTAATAATAATAGTAAAAGGTAAACGGAGCAGCGTAGTCAAATCATAGCCAGAGTTTGGTAACCAAAAGGGATAATCAGACAAGCCAGAGATCAGCGTACTTCAGGACAGGCCAGGAAATCGGAAAACTGGAGAATCAGCGTAGTGGAACAGTAAGCAGGATCAGGAACCAGAAGGGACATCAGCCAAGCAAGTATTCAATAGGTACACAGGAGAAAATCTCTGGATGTGTTGGCGAAGGCAGAGAGGTTTTGAACTGAACAGCTTAAGTAACCAGCAGGACTGACGGACAGGATATCATCATCAGGTGAGTCACTGTGAAAAAGATTGGAGCTGGCAATTAACCGACAGCTGAGCGGCCTGCTCTGAGAAGGAAGAGCTGAGCCCAGTCCTGACACCTTCATAACTGTTCCAGTCATCGCAGTATGTTCCTGCCTAAAGCTTGCTGAGAGGTTCGACAGGCCACGCTTCCAGAACCTGCAGTGCATATGGAGTGCACCTTTAGCCTCGGCTGCTCCAGCGTGCGTCGCATCTGCTCCTGCCTGATGTCTCAAGTCTGCATCTCCTGCTGCAAGTTCTGCTACCAACACCTGCCGGCCCATGTGTTCCTCCTGTCCCTCGGCACCATCCGTTCCATCATCAGTGGGACTTTGGAGACACAAGAGAGGCCAACCTTGTCAATTCAGTCTCCTAACAAGTATGTGACAGACTCCTTACAGAGTGTCCCCATCAGAGTCCTCACTTACATCAGGTGTCCCCATCACATCAGGTGTGCCCATCAGTGTGCTCCTTTACATTAGGTGTGCCCAATAGAGTGCTGTTTTACATCAGTTTCCCCCATGAGTACCCCTTTACATCAGGTCTCCCCATGAGAGTGCCCCTTTACATAAGCTGACTCCATCACAGTGCCACCTTGCATCATATGTTCCCATCAGAGTGCCCCCTTACGTCAGGTGTGCCTATCAGAGTGCCCCTTTACATTGATTGTCCCCATCACAGTGCCCCTTTGTCACGAGCCTTAAACCAGTTGGAGACAGAAAATACAGTTAAAAACATGCCTTTAATCAAATAGCAAAAAAATAACACAGTTCAGGAACATAGTGAAAACTGAAGGCGGGGTTTGGATGCCAGAGTGGATAATCAGACGAGCCAGGGTAAGGAAGCAAGAAGTCAGCATAGTAAGAAGCAAAAACAGGAACAGGTATCGGAAGAGAAGTCAGCCAGGCCAAGTCATACACAAACACACTGGAGATCATAGACCATGCAAGGGCACATAGGAAATGGGCAAAGCTGTTTAATTAGCCAAAAGGGGCTGACTGTAGGCTGGACTAATGAGGCAGGTAATGGTAACCAGGTGAGTCACTGTGGAAACGTGTAGCTGGTAATTAACTGACAGTTGGGCAGCCTTTGTGCACTTAAAGAAAAGAGCAGGTGCCCAGCCCTGACAGTACCCCCTCCTCCTCTGGGGGGCATTTATGGAAAGCATGAAGGAGGGCAGGAGCATTTACGTCCGAGAATGAGACCCAAGAGCATTCCTCCGGACCGTAACCCCTAGTGAATCAGCTATTGTATGCCTTCACAAAACCTATGGGAGTTAATGATAGATTGTATCTCATACGCCTCATGGTTGTCAACCTAAGCCAGATGATGGCGTGGTACCGAGGTGGTATACTGGTTGCGCACCAAAGGTTTTAATAAGGAAACTAAAATAAGTTGGAAATATGCACGATGGAAGGAAGATCTAATACGTAGGCCACTCGGTTAAGCTTACGGAGTATGCAGAAAGGCTCAATATACAGAGGCGCCAGTTTTAGTAAGGGAAAAACTGAGTTAGAGTTTAAGGGAAGACAGTCAGACCCTCTCCACAATTTGGTAGAAGGGTGCAGGTAGGCATCGGCTGTCGGCATGGAGTCTGTACCTATCTTTAGAGCGTTGCATGGATTCTTGAACCTGCCGCTAAGTAGAACAGAGTTCCCATAAATGGAAAACAAATTGGGAGGCGGCTGTCATGTACCTGGTCAGTGAGCCTGACGTCTAAAGGAAGCACTTTTGTGCAGCTGCGGCTCGGGGGCCACTGTTAGACAGCAGCCACAGGAGCACGGCAAGGTATGAGAGCCTGTAATCGGTTCAGTGGTCAGTAGGCTGGTAGTAGATAAGCTGGCACAGAGCTTGGCTGGTGGCAGACTGTGGTAGGCAGTTGGAAGTAGGGACCAGATGAGAGCTTGCTGGACTGGGAGCTGTAGCAGACTGGACGAGCAAGATGCATGGCCATACAAGCCAGGTAGACACCAGACAGCAGGAAGATTGGGTAACAAGCCAAGTCAGCAATGAGAGACCAATCAAGCGGGAACAGCAGAATCCAAAGACAAGCCGAGGTCGGGGAAGGTAGCAGACAAACGCAGGTCAGACATAGGCTGGACCAGCAAGAATCCCCTGCACACGTGGGGCATGGTCTGCACATGGCCAGGTGAGACTACAGCGGTGTGAACTCGGGGAGACAAGAACCACACACAAAGCAGCCCAGCTGGTCTGGCTTCCCAGAGAGGGGGAGTTGCAGCCAGAGATCCCCCGCTATGTCCCCACGGTACAGGGCACGGGACTTGAACCCAAAAGTGAGAGAGGGAAGGCAGATGTGCTGCTGCAGCCTAGGGAGAGCACACCTTTGCAGCCAGCCCAAGGACAGATGGCGGTGAGAACAGATAAGATATGACAGATGAGAACCAGGGTGGAAGCGCTACAGGCTATCCCACAGAGCCCCAGAACGTTGGCTGCAGTAGCGGGGGCTTCACCTCTCATCCCCCTACCTGGGAGGAAGGAAGCAGCGGGGTTGAAAATGGAGGACCTAAAGACACTTATACGGGCTCTCCCCACACGGGCAGACATAGAAACCCTTATTGGAAAAGTGGAGGACGCACACCGTAAGGAGCTTGAGCTGAAGCTGGTCCGGGGTGAACTACAAATACTAGTGGAGCACGTCACGGTTGGGGAGAGTGTATATCAAAGCCTGGAACAGTGAGTGAGCATACTGGAGAGAGATAGTTAAACAAAAAGAGACCTCTGTGGCGCTACAGCTACAGTTGGATGACCTTGAAGATCGGAGTAGACACAACAGTGTGCGCCTGCGACGAATCCCAGAGGCATCAGACCAGAAAAACCTGCAGGATATGGTAAAATCGATTTTTTAAAATATACTCAAAAGACGCTATGCCTTTTTAAGTTTGGAACTTGATAGAGTTCATAGAGCAGTGTTTCTCAACTCCTGTCCTCAGGACTCACCAACAGACCAGGTTTGCAAGATAACTTAAATATATCACAGGTGATATTTGTTGCTCAGTGATTGCAGTATTCTAGTCTGCATCTTCCCAAGGTAATACTTAAAATCTGGCCTGTTACTGGGTCCTGAGGACTGGAGTTGAGAACCACTGTCATAGAGCATTAGGCCCAAAGTCTAAGGACATTAATCGCTCCTGTGACGTGGTATGTCGTTTGCATTATTTCGCACATAGGGAGGCCGTTTTGCGGAAAGCCTGGGAGACAGGAACAATAGACTTTAAGGGGGCCAGTTGAAAATTCTACCAGACCTATCAAGAGCGACATTGCAGCGCAGAGGCCTACTACGCCCAGTATTAGAGTGGGTACGAGACTGGGGTGGGACATATCGGTGGAGGTTCCCGATTTCAGTGCTGTTAAAAAAGGGCAATCTATCTTTCTGGTTGCATTCCAGAGCAGACTTATCAGACCTGTAGAAGGGAGAGACACATAGGGGAGACAAGAAAATAGCTGCACACCCCGGAAATTGTCAGAAAAAAGGGAATGTCCCCTATATGGGGGTTTTTTAGCAGCAAACAGTTTAAGGAATACTACATAGAGTATAATTGATTTTATTAGGACATAGTGTGACGAACGCGGGTGTCAGATCCCTGCCCTCCTCGCTAACTCGCGACAAAGGACCGGCCAACCTCACACCACGCTGTCACTTACGTAACAATGCCACTCTCAGCTGCGCCCAGCACAAAGATTTTCCAGCTTGCAGGACCACAATCTAGGTGCGAGCAGCCTGAGAGTGATTGTCACTGGGCTAATTACACAATTAACCCTTTAACTGCCACCACCCCCGTTTAAAAGACCGAGCCGGGGGAGACTCGTAATTTTGCAATACCAATTATAATTTTAGAATAAGCGTCTGACACACACACTGCCACTACAGACAGATCTGCTCAGAGTCTTACTCTACAACAGTAGCGCCCTTCAAGAGGCAGGTCCGTTTATAGCTTGCATTAAGAGCTTTAGAGACAAGGTTAACACTTTTCAACATAAGGGTTTATTATGAAAAGGTCAAAGTTGATGCAAATAAAATATTTACAGAAAAAAGATGTTTCAAAAGATAAAGACAATAAGGTAGAATTGGGAAGAGAGAATACTTGCAATTAATGTCCGAGGGTTGATCAGAGTTCAATCGATGAGCTAGGTAATCGGTTCTCGACTTGGCAGATGTTTCTTCTTGGATGGTAAAAGGAGAACTGCCCATTGTCTTGGCATCTCCTCTTTTCTGTCAGATCAAAGGGGGTGTTGACAGCGACCAGTAACCAATCATCTGATCAGCTGGTTTTAGGGGTTGGTTGCTGGGAGGTGTCTACACTCATGACCACGTCCCAGGTGATTTCTTTAATACATATTCATATATCTGCATCTGTAGTGTTTACAGACTCCAAATATCCATATTCTTATTCAACTTGAGATTTCCTTCAAAACAAGTCTAAACATGCTATGTCTATAACGTATAGCCTGCTTTGGAGGAATAAGTGGTCCCAGGGGTTTCCCATATGACCTGACATAGGGGTGTCTGGACTTGAAATGTTCCATATTATCTGAGGAAGCTAAATATGTCCAGATTATGTCTGTGCTATTACTAAGTCAGAAGTTATGAAACATGCTGAAATTTCATACTTATTCTTATGAGGTGTATTCAGAAGACTTTACGACCGAGGCCTGTTTGGTCTCTGAATGGGGAGGGTGACAGTTTTACGACAGGCCTGAACACTGCCCTTACAACAAATGTTTTCCTACTGACTTAGCCTGCTCTGTTTTCTCTGTTGAGATAACCTTTTCTGTTGAACTTAAAAAGCTTTGAATTCCTAAGGTGGGGAAGACGGAGTTCAGAGTTCTCTGTGAGGTTACATGGTTAGCAAAACTGTCATGGCTACTTCCACACAAGATGGCAGCTAGCTACAGCTTGTCATGTCCCGTACTTGATATCGTTACACATAGTATCAAAAATTTGACAAAAAAGGTCAAAACATGAGCTGTGGTAAAAAGGATAAAAACAACACCACTAGTGTAGCTGTACACAATAATACACAGTGCTCGAAAATTAGCGTAGAGATGATATGAGAATACTGACGCATTTCGACCCCACCGGGTCTTCTTCAGAGGATTTTATGAGCTGTAGGAATGTTTAAGTGTATTGAGGTTCATAGTTGTAATCATAAGATAAAAAGGAAAATAATGGAAAATAATAGACATTTTTTGTATAGTTACCAGATATTGTATTATGCAATGTTTCAAAGGCCTTTAGAGGGAAAACCCCCTTACTGGATCCGAGAATCCTTGGTCGACTGTTGTCTCCACAAGGGAGGGGAAATGGCAAATGGGCAGATAACTGGACAGGAAGCCCCCATACCATAGGTATGTCTAAAATAATATATAGAATAGTTGTATCAAGAATCAATAGTATGATAGAAGAAAGCATAGAAATAAGGGATGAAGGGGACACAGTGTGGAATGAATGTGAGGGAAGAAGGGGGAAGAAAAAAAAAGGGGAGGAGGAAGGAGGAAAGGGAGAATTAGGGAAAGGAAAAAAGAGGGATGAAATGGGAATGACTAAAGAATAAATGTAGGAACAATGAGATGTTGACGGAGTGAGAAGTGAAAGGTAAGTGGTAATAATGGAAAATGTATTTTTGATTGCTGTTGTTGTTCTCCCCCCCCCCCCGCTAGGCCCGGTCTCCGATCTCCAGTCCGCTGGTTGTTTTGTTGTGGAGCCTCTGCCTGAGCGTGTCTTCCTGGCAGGGTAGGGAGGCACAAGGTCCCTGTGCTTCCCTATACACCCACTAGGTGGCGGGACCACCCTGGGTGCAATCATTCCCTGCCAGCGACATTCCGGATCCCTTCCGAACGCCGTGCTTATACCCGCGTGAGCCTTCACGACATTTCGCTATTGCGGCGGAAGTGATGGCAGCACCGGGACCTTTGTTTTCCACTATACACTCCATAGTATGGCGATTTAATGCTCCAAATGCAGGTGCTGTCTGTCCGCCTCTGCGCTTCTCCTAGGTTACCGGGGTTGCCACAAATGTGACTCTTCGTAAGACATGCATGAGCATTTGGCTTTTTCCCCTCCCTTCTGGAGACACCAGTCAACCGAGGATTCTTGGGTCCAGTAGGGGGGTTTTCCTTCTAAAGGCCTTTTAAACATCGCATAATACAATATCTGGTAACTTTACAAAAAATGTCTATTTTTCCATTATTTTCCTTTTCTTTTTCCTTTTTATCTTATGATTACAACTATGAACCTCAATACACTTAAAAATTCCTACAGCTCATAAAATCCTCTGAAGAAGACCGGTGGGGTCATAACGTGTCAGGATTCGCATATCATCTCTACGCTAATTTTTAAGCACTTCGTATTATTGTGTACAGCTACACTAGTGATGTTGTTTTTATCCTTTGTACCACAGCTCATGTTTTGACCTTTTTTGTCAAATTTTTGATACTATGTCCTAATAAAATCAATTATACTCTATGTAGTATTTCTAAACTGTTTGCTAATAAAAAACTCCATATGGGGGACATTCCCTTTTTTCTGACTTATCGGACCTTTTTTCGTTTCTGGGAGTTGATCCATTTGAGGTTCCAAATTGGCTGAAGTTGGTCCCAAGAGTGCCCAGAAAATAGAGAGAACATACTGTAGTATCATAAACAGGAAAGTGGAACTGTGAATATAATGGAGGGGAGATTTGGAGGAGAAGCTGGAAGAATAAAACGGGGGGGCACGGGGTTGGGACACACAGGACCAGGGGAGGTACTGGGTGGTCCCATCTCCCTCACATTCCCTTTTCTGCCCATTGGGGGATCTCCCTCCCCCTCCTTGATGATGGAGGGGGAGGGAGTCATACGGATCCTTGGGGTTTTTATATATATATATATATATATATATATATGCCAATTTCTTCTTTTATCCAGCAGATCTATTGAACTGAACTTTGGGGCTTGTGAGAATTATAAGTCGGGCTGGAAATGTTTTTGTTTTGAATGGCCCTCCCCGTACCTCTATCCATGCGGGTTTTAGCTACACACATATACACGGAGTATTGTATCTTTTTTTTTTTTTTTTCACTAAAGGAAATGTTTTTATTTCATAGTCACCAACTTAATTTATAGATTTATAAATAGACACAAAGGGGAGGTTGCATGGAATTGGTGGGGGGAAGGCTAAAAGAGCAGAAGCTAGCAAACAATGGAGTAGGATAATAGAAGAAGGGGCCGAGAAGTGACATTAGAGAGTAGCAGGAATGTGTTAGGGAGAGGGATGGATGGGCTGAAGGGGTATAGGATAGGGGAAGGTGAGAAGATTGGGGGGGGGGGGGGGTTGGTGTGCTTTTTTTTTTTTTTTTTTTTTTTCTAGGGGGGAGGGTTATTATGTAGTTGACATATTTCCCTGCAGAAGTAGACAGGGAGGGGTAGGGAGATAGGGAAATGGGAGACAAGGGTGGGGGCCACTATAGGGCACTATACCCCATGACATATTGTAGTGATGGAGGGGAAAACTTCTCCCCGGACCCTCTTCCTTTTGAGGGCGGTATGTTGATATAAGTTTTACTTTCATGAAGATCTTATTTGATGTGATTGTAGCCGTATTAGTGCAATTGTGACAGAGGGAGTTGGGTGCTGTCCGTGATGCTTTTTTTGTTTGCGCTAGCATGCAGTTTTTCAGGACGGGCTTTCGGGGTGTGTCCCCCTTCTTCAAGGTACTGCTTGGGCCTTGGGGGGGGGACATGCCCTGGGGGCTTGTCCTGGGGGGTTGTGTGTTGGTGGGGAGGGTGTCGCAGACAGTACTCAATTTTCTCTATGAAGATCATATGAAATAGAGCAATGGCCAAGAAATTGATAATATAGAACGGTTGAGAATATAAATGTACAGAGAATAAGATAATATGTATTGATTTTGAGATATAAACACATTGAGACGATGATACAAGGAGCAGGAGCGGGAGGGAGCTCCCCTCCCGGGTTCATGCGCAATCAATCCCCCATAGTAGGTTAGTACTCACTTAGGGTAGGGGGGTTGAGTGCGTTAAGAAATATATTCTTTTATCCCTTTGTTAGGATTACTCTTCTCTTGTGATCAGTCGAACTCCAGATATCTTGAAAAGCAGACAATTTATTTCAGATGTGTCACACAAATGGATGATGCTTACAAGCCAAAAGATGCAGTAAGAATCACACAAAGAGATGTACATCCCCCCTCCTAATATCTACAATAATATAGGGATAACGCTTCTATTGGCTGAGGAAACACAGATAGCGTGCCTGGTACTAAATGGTACTTTATTTGGCTAATTAGTGTTTCCTGTACAGTCTTGTTTTACCATATATGGTTAAGCCTAATCATCCTACAACTTACTATGGAGTTAGTTAAAGCAAATGATATAGCAAGTTAATACAACAATGTGCTCAGAAGTCATCTTAAAAATCAGTCTCAGGGTTATTGTTTTTCTAATAGATTTTCTAATAGTCACAATAAACATTTAAAACTTTTCTAACATTCCCTCCTCTTGTGTGACTTTTATCTGAACACATTTCGATGATAGTCCCAGTGTTATCCACTTTCAGTCTGTATGTCATTAAGTTGAGCTTCAATGTCCACATAGGTCTCCTCAGAGGTAGGAAGGGCTTGATACATCGTTCTTGAGACTGCGGTTTCAATTGGTTTTTGTGAAAGTCCTCGAATACAGGGAATGCAGCAGCATCCACAAGTGACCAAAATGGCCAAAGCCACAGCAATTGAGATCAAACATGATGTGATAAATCCAGTCCACTTACCGAACCATCCTTCAAGCCAGTTTTGTAAATGGATCATTAATACCTGAGTTTTCCGCTAATTCATTCAACAGAGCAGTCAGTCTTTCCAAGGCTCTGGTCGCGGTCCCTCCAGGAGCTGAAGAGATAAAGGTGCAACACATGCTACCAAACATTTTGCATACCCCTCCTCTAGGACCATATCTAAGGCCATTCGGTTCTGCCATTCCATTAGAGATGTGGTGGCCAACTGTTCTGCTAGGCCCTTCACAGCATCCCTAGTATAGTTTACAAATCGTTGTTGGTTATAGTGTGTATGTATGTGTGTGTATGTATGTGTATATATATATATATATATATATATATATATATATATATATTTCATCCAGTCAACATTTTTATCTATAGTCACCCACCAGAGAAGAGACTCAAACCCAGCTGTCACCTGATTCCTGGCCTTAAACTCATCCGGCACCCCGCACTCATCTATGTAGATCCGAGAGTCAAATGACCCTATGGGAGAGGTGTCCCTCCAATGCCGTTGGTGACTCTTAGTCCACGGGTGTTCTGACAGGATCCTCGGGGGCATAGCTAGCTGGACCATAGCGCAATTCCCTCGGGCATTGGCCAGTATCCTAGCTCTCAGTTTCTTATCCCCACACATCCACCAGACATCAGCTCTCTGAATGTCATGTTCAACCCAGTCACCATTGCCCATGTTAATCCTCTCCACACAGTAGTCATCGGGTAGTGACTCAAGATCCACTCCCCTACGATTCCCTGGGAGTGCAAAACAAGTAAAGTTGCCCGGATAAGCAGTAACCGCTAGAGGTATCTGAGGTCTCTGTACTAGGGGAAACAACAAACTCAACATGTGACAGGTAGAATTTATAGCTCTTATTATACAATCGCAATATACATTTTAAACCTTCTGGATCTGTATTGTGATCTAGAGGAAAAGGAATAGTAAATAAGTGTAGTCTTGCTCTGGCACAAACTAAACAGTTTTCCTTTTTTTAAAGTTTTAACTGTGTACCTCAACCATTCTAACCACTCATTTTTTCCTTGGTATCCTGTCTCCAAAGCTATGGCATCTTCTACTGTTAGGTTAGTAAATCTTATAGTTTTACTCAGAACTTCTATTTTAGTATGGCGTCACTTCCGGTCTGAGCGGCGATTGTTGTATACACAGCGCCGGCTCTTGTTTTATCTTTTTGTATGTCAAAAACGTTGTAAATGTGAGTATATCTCCTAAACTTTTTAATAAATAAAGCCTTTTTAAATAATATCACACTATGGGCATTACTCTTTCCCCTATGTGACATCTTGGTGGAAAAGCCAGCAAAACGTTTCTCAGATTGCCCAGCAGAACTCCAGAGGGCTGCACAGTGACTTACACTGTGAAGGCATAACACCCCTGGAGGGGGTAATGTCATCTGGTGAGTGCAATCACATTATCAACACGGATAATATCACCTGGCACCACTGTCACTTGAAAGGATAATCAGCACCAAAATTTGATGAAGCACTGGACACTGTTTTTTGAGCATGTCACTTTATTGTATGGACTTATCTACTAATGATTTAGTGTTTTCAATAATTCATCGTTTGTTTTGGTTTTGAATGTGGTCTTACTGTGGTGTAACACAGAGACATATATTGAATTGTGCATTCACATTTTTGTTGTTTTATTTTTTTTTTCACTTCTGCTTTAAGTTTATCTATTGGCATAATTGGATTTTTATTCACATACCAGATTTTTGATACAGCAGACATCCATATTTATCACTTTGCCAACTAGGGATTAGATCACTGCATTTCTACAGTTCCAGATATTGTAGATCATAGATTTTAGTTTGCGGACTCCAGAGGGTGTAGCACACCAGTTGGACACCCTATCTGAAGTTCAGCACCTTCAACACACACGTTGATATCCATCAACAGGGGGTGTAACACTATCACGTGTATAGGTTATTTTTAATTCTTACCCCCAGGGGGTGCTACACAAAAGTGGTTTACTGCATCAGAGGTTTAATACATAAAGTAGTTGCATTTGTTTAGATGTTTGGCACTTATATATATTTTTATTTGTTTTTTCAACACACATTTTGAGACCAACAGACAGAGGGTGTATCACAGTTCATTTTATTTGAGGTATACCTCCCCTAATATTTTACACATTGTTTAATATGAAGGGA
The DNA here is from genome assembly GCF_042186555.1 of Aquarana catesbeiana. Classification (NCBI taxonomy): domain Eukaryota; kingdom Metazoa; phylum Chordata; class Amphibia; order Anura; family Ranidae; genus Aquarana; species Aquarana catesbeiana. The sequence continues at coordinate 467,932,328 of NC_133327.1, forward strand.
AATAGCACCACGTCTACACTCCCATAATCTACCTTTTCCTGTTGTCTGGTTTTATTAGGTGGTAATACCTTGAGGAAAAATTTGTCTGAGGGGTCATTTCCTGACACCCATGCTCCCATAGAGTACAACCGCTGATCTTCTTTCCTCGACTCCTTTAATGTTATTAATAATTGGTTACAGTTCTTACTATGTGTGCAGGGGGAGTTGGCCGCTTCTGTAATTATGAGTCTTTCCTTTATTCCACTCTTTTTAGGCCCTGGTAGATTATACCCCCAATCTTAATACACTGGTCCACAGGGCCTGATTCCATGCTTGACATCCTGCCCTATTCCAGAGCCAGCAAATGTATTTATCTGCCCACAGAATTCCTCTAGCCCCAGTTGTATCCCCACAATCTGCAATCTGACAGAAGTCTACCAGTATAGTGCTAGTTATTCCCTCTATAAAGTTTAGATTCAATGTTTTTCCTGTTCTTTCCCAACCCAAAAGTTCCTCTGCTCTTCCATAATGTATAACCCCTCTTATGGATGCCTCTCCTAGAATCACCAGTAACCCAAGGATAATTACTGTCCCTTTTATCCTAACCAGCTACAGAGTTCCAGCGGATAGGGTAGGGGAGTTGGAAGGGGAGGGAGACTTCACCGGTTTGAGACAAGTCCCACCTTGTGTGAGACCTTTGTAGCCAGATTTTCTGAACCTCTTGCAGCCAACTGGCCCTATTCTACCTGTAAAACCTTTTTGCAATGGGACTGGTGAATCCAGGTAGACCTCTCTGCAATCTTTATCGCAGTAGGGGTAGTTAGGAGGACTTTGAAAGGACCATCCCACCTTGGGGAGTACCACTGCTTTTTCTTATTACTTTTTGTTAAGACCCAATCTCCCACATGCACCTTTTCATCTTCTCGAATTGGACCTTCTAGGACAGAACAAAAATCATTAGTACGTCTTTGTCTTAACAGCATAGACATGTATTCTGCTAGTGTGTGCTCAGACTCCTCAGTAGGTGTTTCATTTGATTGTAAGGGTTATATGGCCTTCCATGTATCATTTCAAATGGGCTTAAACCTTCTTTTGTGGGTGTGATATGCATACTGGTCACAGCTACTAGTAGGCAGTACATCCAATTTTTACGTGTTTCTTCTATAGCTTTCCTCAATTTGCTTTTTAGAATGCTATTATGTCTTTCCACCAATCCAGCTGATTGGGAATGATAGGCACAATGGTATTTCACTTGAATTCCCATCACTTCTGTCAAATGTTGTATAGTTTTATTTACAAAATGGGGTCCATTATCACTGTCTGTGCTTCTGCACTTCCCGTTGGGAATTCTCCACCCATTTGGTCAGGGTGTCTATGATTAGCAAACAATATTTCTTCCTTTACATTTGTCCAATTCAATAAAATCCATGCAAATGTGTTGGAATGGATATTGCGGTGTGGGGAACTTCCCTTTCCATGGTCTTATGCCTCCCTAAGCATTGTATCTTGCACATATAATCCAGTGAGAGCAAAAAGTTTTTTTTTAGTAGTTAGTGAAGCCATAGGCTGCACATACCTTATTTAACATCTGTCATCCCCATGAGTTACTCCATGTGTCAATACTGCTGCATACCTAAATAAGGATTTTAGCAATACCGGTTTTCAATCAGGTGACATGTAGATGTCATGTAGACATGTAGAGCTGCATATCAGTAAGGACTGTATGATCTATCTCTATGGATTTCCTTTTGATAGTATGCATGCTCTTGTCAGTGCTACAAGTTCTGCTACTTGTGCTGAATAATGTTTTGGTAATGGCCTGGCTTCCAAAATTTCATCCTGTATCACTACTGCATATCCAGTTGCATGTGTGCCATCTGGATTTTTCTTACTGGAGCCATCAACAAAGTGTCATGTCAGGGTTAGATAATGGTACATCTTTCAAATCACTTTGTGGTAGTACCTTTTCAGCGATGGCACTAGTACAGTTATGAGAATATGAAAACACTGCGCTCTAATAGCAAAAATAAAATATATGTGAGCCAGCAGCTGCATACATTGTGACAAACAATAACTGGTAACTGGGAAAAAAATGCAGCGCTAAGAAATATTAGGAAGTTAGGGTGTAGTGAAACAATTAAGTAAGAGATGCTGTACTAAACAGTAAAGCATATGTGCAAAAACCATAAGTGAAATGAACAAACACAGTATAAAGTGTCCACATATGGTAAATGGATGATTCCAAACTCAAATTAATAAGAGGAACTGGTATGGACCAAAAAATGATGTGAGACTAGAAAATAAAGTCAATGGTGCACGGTGTGGATCTGTGACTGTGAGTCAACAACGGGGTACAGAACTTCCATAGCTGTAAACCAACATCTCGATATGGGGCATCAGAATGAAAACATCAGGAAGTAAGATAAGATGGGTACTCTTACCAGATGACGTGGACTCCACTGTCATATGACATGGAGTCAATGGTGCATGGAGCCAAACCTAGGCTGGAAAACGATACCCGGAACGGTGGAACCTCTGTCTCACTTCTCGACTTCTCTGGTGGGGTGAAGAAACAGGAAGGGCCGCCAACTGGATATCAGCCAATAGACCTCAAGGATGTGTTCCAAGGAGAAGCCGGGGACAGATTTGATCCAGACCCCGTGATGGAAGTAGGGCTACTGGAAGGCAGTTTCTTCATCGGGGAAATAAGCAAATAAAAAGCTTCTGCATAGTGCAGGTAAAGCAGGGATTTTTATTTCTAAAAATACCATACAAAAAATGGATAAAAGTGATCACAATTGAAATAAAATCTAAGCAGCGTAAGGAAGGGGAGATCATCCGACGCGTTTCGACCAAGAGGGTCTTCAACAGGGGCATGAGCTTCCCCCTTCACGCTGCTCCTATATATAAATATCTAATCCAATCAGAATCATGAATAAAACAGCCGGTGAGTCAACAATTTCTGCCATGTGCTTCCTTTAACACCATGGCATGCTAAAATAATAAAGCACCCTGGTGTTATCAGTGTGCCTTTTTTTTTTTTTTTTTTTTTTTTATGCTCAGTTTCAATATTTACAATATAGTTACATAGTAGGTGAGGTTGAAAAAAGACACAAGTCCATCAAGTCCAACCTATGTGTGTGATTATGTGTCAGTATTACATTACATATCCCTGTATATTGCGGTCATTCAGGTGATTATCTAATAGTTTCTTGAAGCTATCAATGCTCCCCGCTGAGACCACCGCCTGTGGAAGGGAATTCCACATCCTTGACGCTCTTACAGTAAAGAACCCTCTACGTAGTTTAAGGTTAAACCTCTTTTCTTCTAATTGTAATGAGTGGCCACGAGTCTTATTAAACTCTCTTCTGCGAAAAAGTTTTATCCCTATTGTGGGGTCACCAGTACAGTATTTGTAAATTGAAATCATATCCCCTCTCAAGCGTCTCTTCTCCAGAGAGAATAAGTTCAGTGCTCGCAACCTTTCCTCATAACTAAGATCCTCCAGACCCTTTATTAGCTTTGTTGCCCTTCTTTGTACTCGCTCCATTTCCAGTACGTCCCTCCTGAGGACTGGTGCCCAGAACTGGACAGCATACTCCAGGTGCGGCCGGACCAGAGACTTGTAGAGCAGGAGAATTATCGTTTTATCTCTGGAGTTGATCCCCCTTTTAATGCATGCCAATATTCTGTTTGCTTTATTAGCAGCAGCTTGGCATTGCATGCCATTGCTGAGCCTATCATCTACTAGGACCCCCAGGTCCTTTTCCATCCTAGATTCCCCCAGAGGTTCTCCCCCCAGTGTATAGATTGCATTCATATTTTTGCCACCCAAATGCATTATTTTACATTTTTCTACATTGAACCTCATTTGCCATGTAGTCGCCCACCCCATTAATTTGTTCAGATCTTTTTGCAAGGTTTCCACATCCTGCGGAGAGGTTATTGCCCTGCTTAGCTTAGTATTGTCTGCAAATACAGTTTTCAATCCATGTACTCACCCTATGGTCCATGCCAATGCACCTTATTTTGTACAGTAAACGTTTATGGGGAACTGTGTCAAATGCTTTTGCAAAATCCAGATACACCACGTCTACGGGCCTTCCTTTATCTAGATGGCAACTCACCTCCTCATAGAAGGTTAATAGATTGGTTTGACAAGAACGATTCTTCATGAATCCATGCTGATTACTGCTAATGATATCATTCTTATTACTAAAATCTTGTATATAGTCCCTTATCATCCCCTCCAAGAGTTTACATACTATTGATGTTAGGCTAACTGGTCTGTAATTCCCAGGGATGTTTTTTGGGCCCTTTTTAAATATTGGTGCTACATTGGCTTTTCTCCAATCAGCTGGTACCATTCCAGTCAATAGACTGTCTGTAAAAATTAGGAACAACGGTCTGGCAATCACCTGACTGAGTTCCCCAAGTACCCTCGGATGCAAGCCATCTGGTCCCGGTGATTTATTAATGTTAAGTTTCTCAAGTCTAATTTTAATTCCGTCCTCTGTTAACCATGTAGGTGCTTCCTGTGTTGTGTCATGAGGATAAACACTGCAGTTTTGGTTACTGAAGCCCCCCGATTCACTCGTGAAGACTGAGGAGAAGAATAAATTCAATACCTTTGCCATCTCCCCATCCTTTGTAACCAGATGTCCTTCCTCATTCTTTATGGGGCCAATATGGTCTGTCCTCCCTTTTTTACTGTTTACATACTTAAAGAATTTCTTGGGATTTTTTTTGCTCTCCTCCGCTATGTGTCTTTCATGTTCTATCTTAGCCATCCTAATTGCACCCTTACATTTCTTATTGCATTCTTTATAAATTCTGAATGCTGAGGATGATCCCTCAACCTTGTATTTTTTGAAGGCCTTCTCCTTTGCTTTTATATGCATTTTTACATTGGAGTTAAGCCATCCAGGATGTTTGTTCGCTCTTTTAAATTTATTACCCAATGGGATACATTGGCTAATGCCCTTATTTAATATGCTCTTAAAGCAAACCCATCTCTCCTCCGTATTCTTTGTTCCTAATATTTTATCCCAATTTATGCCTTTTAGCAAGGTTTGTAGTTTAGTGAAGTTGGCTCTTTTGAAATTCAGTGTCTTTGTGTTCCCTTCATGTTTCCTATTTGTGTGATTTATACTGAAACTAATTGACCTGTGATCGCTGTTACCTAAATTGCCCCGTATTTCCACATCTGTTATCAGGTCTGTATTGTTGGTAATCAGTAGATCTAGTAATGTTTTATTTCTAGTTGGTGCGTCTACCATCTGACCCATAAAATTGTCCTGCAAGACACTAAGGAACTGGCGAGCCTTAAATGAATGCGCGGTTCCCTCCGCCCAGTCTATGTCTGGATAATTAAAATCCCCCATTATGATAACACTTCCCATCCTTGCTGCTAATCCAATTTGTGATAGGAGATCCGTCTCCACTTCCTCCCTCAGGTTAGGGGGCCTATAGCATACTCCCAGTATTATTTTCCCCTTAGCTTCATCCCTTTGGAGCTCTACCCATAAAGATTCCACCTCCTCCCTAGCCCCCTCAGTGATGTCATCTCTCACATTCACTTGTACATTATTCTTGATATATATGCATACCCCTCCCCCTTTTTTACCCTCTCTATCCTTGCGGTATAGGGTATACCCTTGAATGTTTGCCAGCCAATCATGAGAGCTGTTGAACCAGGTCTCTGAAATTCCCACAAAATCCAAATCCTCCTTGTACAACAGTATCTCTAGTTCACCCATCTTGTCCGCCATGCTCCTGGCATTAGTGAACATGCCACATAGTTTAGACCGGTCGCATATTGTCCTCGTATTGGGTGTTTCAAGATTGCAACTAGGACTTGCTACTATACTCACCTTGTATTTTTGCGCTTTGGTTAACCTACCACTAATGCCCCCAATACTACCCTCTGGAATATCTTCCACGCTGGCTATCACTGTCTCTGGACCCTCCCCCCCATCGCCTAGTTTAAAAACCCCTCTAACTTTTTGGCCATCTTCATTCCCAGCAGATCTGTACCCTCCTCATTTAGGTGCAGTCCGTCCCTTCTATAGTACCGGTTACCGACTGAGAAGTCGGCCCAGTCCTCCAGGAACCCAAACCCCTCCTTACTACACCAGCTCTTCAGCCACTTGTTTACTTCCTTAATCTCCCTCTGCCTTTCTGGTGTGGCTCGATGTACCTGTAGTATTCCTGAGAACACTACCTTGGAGGTCCTTTTCCTTAATTTAGCTCTTAAGTCCCTAAAATCGTTCTTTAGGACACTCCATCTGCCTCTAACTTTGTCATTGGTGCCAACGTGCACTATGACAGCCGGGTCTTCCCCAGCCCCTCCCAGTAATCTGTCCACAAGATCCGTGATGTGCTGAACCCGAGCGCCCGGTAGACAACATACTGTTCGGCGCTTCAGGTCTTGGTTACAGATTGCCCTCTGTCCTTCTAAGAATTGAGTCCCCTACCACCAGAATCTGTCTTTCCTTTCCCTTTGCTGCCCCCCCACTCTCACTGGAGGAGTTCTTCCCCTGGCAGCTAGGAGAGTCCCTCATCTCCAGCAGTGCTGGTCCCTGACTGGTTTCACCAATGTCACTCAATGGAGCGTACTTATTGGGATGCTCCAGTCCTGGATCGCCTCTCTGGCACTTCCCCCTCTACCCCCCCTGACTGTCACCCATCTACTCTTTGCTAGTGCCTGCACCTCTTTGTCTCCACCCGCCTCTGTGCTGGCCCCTGCCGGCACCTGCCGTGTACGTTCCTGGCTCAACTTTAGTATGGAGGGACTTCTCAGTGCTGACAGTTGCTTCCCCAGATTCAGAACCTGGGCTTCCAGGGAAACAATGTGCTTACATTTTGCACAGCAGTATTCGCCCTCGATCGGATTATCAAGGAACGCATACATGTCGCCTCTCCACACCCGCCGGGCATCGTACCCATTAAATTTAGTGAGGATTTGGGGATTTTACCCTGTCCAAATTACCTAACAGCTAGCTTCCTGGCACTAATACTCAAGACAATACACAGGTACACGACAATACACAGGTACTCACAGACCTACGTGCACTCGCAATACACAAGTACAGAGTACACAATACACAAGTACTAACGATCCACACACACTACTCAGACAACACTCAGATACTCACACTACACCCCTGTTATAACCTCCTGTTTTAAACTGTTTTAAACTGGTTTTTATAACCCTTCTGTATTGTCATAGCTGGTCAAGAGTTAACCTTTTTTTACAGACACAATCTCTCACACAGGAATTAGAAATGAAGGAGCAATTCACTCCCTCCTGTAATACAGGAGATTCACAAGAGGGGAGGGGGTGAGGAAAAAATTAACTGCAGGCTTTAATCTCCCTGTGATCATTTCTCGCACTTATTTTTTTTTTTTTTCCACTCAGCCATACTTAGCTATTTTTCTGCTTCTCAAATATTTGTTAAACATTTAGATAACACTTGCGTCTGGTCTAATTCTTTTGCTAGACCCATCAATGATATGGCTATTGGATCACCTTTACCTGAAGTTGCAGCTCCAACTGTTTGATTCCTATAAGTCTGACCAAGGGTTGTCCCCGAGCAGGTGGCCCAGATGTAGCACAGTCTCCCAGAAAATGTTGTCCAGTGGTAGCTGAGATGGTGCAGTAATCCAAGACGCCAGCTCCGGTCCAATCTGCCATATAGTGCAATGTCACCTGGTATTTTACATATTTATCTGCTTAATACATCGGCTAGCAAGGTTTTGGCTGCCTTACAGAGCGAAGCCATAAGACAATTCAAGTATCTCTTTAAGTTTTCCAAAGTTTCCTGCTTCTCTGCCAGCTCCCAATCTGTCACTCTTAGGCAAGCAGGCTACAACACGAGTTTTACAGGCACACAGAACATGAGATGTGAAGAAAGATTTTTTGCTGGTTATTTAAACTCCTATTATCAACCCATACCTTTTTTGATTTTTGGGTCCTAACAATTTAAGTTTATCCGCCAAATCCTGACACTTTTACAGTTAGTTTACTATTGAATCCAAACTTCCCTATAAAGCCCTGTGTCCAGTCTCCCTGAGGTGTTTGTCTCCCACTTGGCACATTCGGAACACAGCAGCCTCATAAGCAGGCACAAAACATTCTTTTACAGATACTATTCCCCATTGTCAGCGCCAGTCGGGTCTCTCATTTACCTATAAAACACTGGGATAGTGACTCTCTCCCCACGGTAACAATAGGAATACAAGAAGAGTAAAAATATCATCACTCCCCACACTATAGGGAGAATCAAAAAATAATTAACTTGTCTCTTCAGTACTGTTGTTTTTTAATAAGGTTAAACATGAGAAAGGATAAACTAAACGCACAGAAGAAAGTTAGTCTTGCGATCTTTTTAGATCACTTAACTAAATAGCGCTTAAATCGTCGGGCAATCCACCTCCGACGACGACGTCAGGCATTCACCCTGTGACGTTCGGTATACCTCGAATCTTTTTTTATCTGTCCTGGGTGACAGATACCCAGGCAGATAACTGCGGGTAACGCAATTTTTTTTACCTTAGACAACGTCCTCAAGTGTCTCTGTCTTCGCACACTGGATTATCAAGATAGTATACGATCAATAACAGTGTCTGCAATTACAACACATTAAACCAGAATCAAACAGAAAGAGAAGAAGAAACTCTTAGAATAATTTAAATTATCTTACCTCTCAAACACCAGGAGGACTGGATCACGAAGTTCGAAACCAGACAGTGGATCTGGGTCTCAGGCCCCTGCCCCTATTTCACCACTAATGTTGAGTGGGGGGATTTTTAATTCTTAGTGAGCTTTGAAGTCCAATACTCACCGAAATTTTGTCAGGACCATCTGACCCGAAATGCACTTGTTGGTTCCGGCTCGAAAAGGACCAAAAATGTTAGGATTACTCTTCTCATGTGATCAGTCGAACGCCAGATGTATTGAAAAGCAGACAATTTATTTCAGATGTGTCACACAAATGGATGATGCTTACAAGCCAAAAGATGCAGTAAGAATCACACAAAGAGATGTACATCCCCCCTCCTAATATCTACAATAATATAGGGATAACGCTTCTATTGGCTGAGGAAACACAGCGTGCCTGGTACAAAATGGTACTTTATTTGGCTAATTAGTGTTTCCTGTACAGTCTTGTTTTACCATATATGGTTAAGCCTAATCATCACCCGATCATCCTACAGTTTACTATGGAGTTAGTTAAAGCAAACGATATAGCAGGTTAATACAACAATGTGCTCAGAAGTCATCTTAAAAATCAGTCTCAGGGTTATTGTTTTTCTAATAGTTTTTATAATAGTCACACAATAAACATTTAAAACTTTTCTAACACCCTTCATCTGTAAGAGGGAGATACGGAGGGGGGAGTAAACCCCACGTAACACATTAGAACCCCTTTTGTTCTTTTCTTCTTATCGTTCCTTTTCTTTTCTTTTTTTCTGTTGCTTTTTGGTAGGGGGATGGAGGCTTTAAAGGTCACTTCTCTAAACACGAAAGGGCTTAATGTACCGGAGAAAAGGAAGATTTTAATGCAATATTTGAAACGCTCATACTCGGATGTGGCATACATTCAGGAAACCCATTTTACAGAGGGTAAGGTACCAATTCTTAAGAACAACTTCTACCCCTATGCATATCATGCATTTAATAGGGCAGCTAAATCAAGAGGGGTTTCTATATTGGTTTCAAGACGAATTCCCTGGACATTAATAGACAAAAAAACAGATATAGAGGGCAGATTTCTGTTCCTCAAAGGGACGATGGGTGGCATAAAAGTGACTTTGACCACGATATATGCCCCCAATAATAATCAAGATCAATTTATCTGTGCTACTATTAATAAGCTGATGAAATTTACTGGCGGTAAACTTATCTTGGGCGATTTTAATCTTCCCCTAGACCTGAAGATGGATACATCAGGGGGAAGCTCCTCGGTAGCTACAGGTCTACGTAAATGAGTCTTACAAATATTGCATAATTACCAACTTACTGACGCATGGAGAGCGTATCACGCCGACGAAAGAGACTACACCTTTTATTCAGTGCCACATAAAGCATAGTCTAGAATCGACTTATTTTTCACTCCACAGAGTATGTTAACGGCAGTGGCTATAGGGAGTATTACATGGTTAGACCATGCCCCGGTCTCACTGACATTAACTATGAATGAGTATTCCTCTGACAAGAGGAGACAGTGGCGATTGAATGAGAGTTTGATGGAAGATAAGATATTGGTAGAGGAAGTTATTAAGGAATTGCAGTATTATTTTCAATATAATACTGTAGAGGAGACAGATACAGGCATAACCTGGGAAGCGCACAAAAATATGAGGGGTACTCATCAAGCATGGTTCCAGAATAAAAAAGGAAAGGGAGGCCCAACTGACCCAATTACTTACAGATATACAGATGTTAAAGACCCAACATAAACAGAACAGGAGGTGTGTGGGGGAAACAGAACTCCTTAATAACCTGAGATTTACATCATAAAGTATCCACATATGCGCATGATCTTTTATTCTGCCTTACTAAGCCTGTTATATTGCGTAAACAAGTGACAGAGTTACTCCAACATAGAGCTAAGGCAGCACTTCAGAGATGCTGGAAATATTATTATGAAGCAGGAGACAAATGCAGCCGTTCACTGGCTTGAGCTTCACAGGAACAGAGGACTCAATCTTATGTACCCCACTTAGTGGACCCCGAAGGTAGAAAGGTACACCTTCCCTCCCAGATTGTCTCGACCTTCCATAGATTTTTACCAATCTTTATATAATTTGCCAACCAGATCACAACCTCAAAATATCATGGAGGAATATATTTCCTCTTCAGGTATTTCTCAATTGACAGAACAGATTCAAGAAGAGTTGGACGTTGCTATTACTTTGCAATTAGAGGAATTGCAAGAGGCCATCAGGACATCCAAACCCGGGAAAGCACCGGGTCCGGATGGCTTTACACATAACTACTACCAGACATTTTTCCCTCAGTTGGATAAGCAGATGGTACAAACATTTAATGCAATGGGACACGGGACAGGATTTACTCCACAAACCCTAAAAGCACATATCCCCGTTATTCCGAAGGAGGATAAGGACCCATCAATATGTGGCAGCTATCGCCCCATTTCATTATTGAATGTAGATTTTAAGTTATTTACAAAAATATTAGCCGCACGTATACAACCACTTTTGACTGCATTAGTACACCCAGACCAGGTAGGCTTCAATCCAACGCGGGAGGCCTGTGATAATACCATTAAAATTTTGAATATAGTCCACTTAGCCGGTCATTCTAAAACATCCACTGTGTTCCTGGGAACGGATGCCGAAAAGGCATTCGACCGGGTCAATTGGTCTTATGTTTTCAGCCCTACGATATGTGGGTTACATAGGTTGAAAAAAGACACAAGTCTATCGAGTTCAACCTTAAAAACAATAAATAAATAAAATAAAAAATATCGTACAATCCAATATACCCAATTTTATACCCTCAGTTGATCCAGAGGAAGGCAAAAAAACCCAGCAGAGCATGTTCCAATTTGCTACAGCAGGGGAAAAAATTCCTTCCTGATCCCCCAAGAGGCAATCGGATTTTCCCCGGATCAACTTTACCTATAAATGTTAGTACCCAGTTATATTATGTACGTTTAGGAAAGTATCCATGCCTTTATAAAAGCAATCTACTGAGCTGGCCAGAACCACCTCTGGCGGGAGTCTATTCAACATTTTCACAGCTCTTACTGTGAAGAAACCTTTGCGTATTTGGAGATGAAATCTCTTTTCCTCTAGACGTAAAGAGTGCCCTCTGGGTTGACCGTAAAGAGAATAACTCAACACCAAGTTCACTATATGGACCCCTTATATATTTGAACATGTTGATCATATGCCCCCTTTTTCTCCTCTTCTCAAGAGTGAATAAATTCAGTTCCTCTAATCTTTCCTCATAGCTGAGCTCCTCTATGCCTCTTATCAGTTTGGTTGCCCTTCTCTGCACTTCCTCCAGTTCCCCGATATCCTTTTTGAGAACTGGTGCTCAAAACTGAACTGCATATTCCAGATGAGGTCTTAATGATTTGAACGGGGCAAAATTATATCTATATCTCTGGCGTCCATACCTCTCTTAATACAAGAAAGCGACTTTTACTCGCTTTAGAAACCGCATGATGCATGCAAAATTCTTAGCCCCCAAGGGGTGTAGGGGAGAGTATGGTAGGGTGGATCTCGAGCATATACACAAGGCCGGAGGCACAAATAAAAGCAAATGGAGTTCTATCCTTTCTCTATCTCTAAGGGTGCCCTTTATCACCACTCCTTTTTGCTATCACCTTAGAGCCGTTTCTTAGTAAGGTCAGGCAAAACCCGGATATTAGGGGGTTAATAACCTGAGATTTACATCATAAAGTATCCGCATATGCGGATGATCTTTTATTCTGCCTTACTAAACCTGTCCAATTAAAAATTAATATGTCCAAGTCAGAGGCAATGGGTGTATCTATGACTAGTACTCAAATTAACGCTTTAAAAATGAATTTTTAGTTTAGATGGACCTATACGGGCATCAAATACCTGGGAACGTTGATTCCACCTAAATTGGACCAAACCTTTGAGTTGAATTTTCCACCTCTACTGACTAGAGTGAAAGTCTTACTTTCTAAATGGCATCAGGGCCTTTTCTTTTGGTTCGGTAGATATAGGCAGAAGGGCACGTACAGGCAGATTAACGTACCTGTACGTTTCCCTTCCCTTGTGGGCGCACGTGCGCTGCCGCGGCCTCCGTGAGCGTGATCACGGGTCCCGCGGGCCCAATGTCCGCAAGCATATTCGCAATCGTCTCACGGAGAGGAAGAACGGGGAAATGCTTATGTAAACAAGCATTTCCCCATTCTGCCTAGTGACAGGAGACTGATCACAGCTCCATGTAATCCGGAGCGGTGATCAATGTCGTGTCACATAGCCATGTACCCCCACAGTTAGAATCACTCCCTAGGACACACTTAACCCCTTCACTGTCCCCTAGTAGTTAACCTCTTCACTGCCAGTCACAATTACACAGTAATCAATGCATTTTTCATTGCACTGATCGCTGTATAAATGTGAATGGTCCCAAAATCGCGCCAAAAGTGTCCGATGTGTTCGCCATAATGTCGCAGTCACGATACAAATCGCTGATCGCCGCCATTACTTGTAAAAAAAAAAATTATTAATAAAAATGCCATAAAACTATACCCTATTATGTAGACGCTATAACATTTGTGCAAACCAATCAATAAACGCTTATTACGATTTTTTTCAATTTTACCAAAAATATCTAGAAGAATACGTATCGGCTTAAACTGAGGAAAAAAATGTTTTTTATATATTTTTTGGGGATATTTATTATAGCAAAAAGTAAAAAACGTGTTTTTTTTTTAAAATTGGCGCTATTTTTTTGTTTATAACGCAAAAAATAAAAACCACAGAGGTGATTAAATACGACCAAAAGAAAGCTCTATTTGTGGGTAAAAAAGGACATCAATTTTGTTTGGGAGCCACGTCGAATGACCGCGCAATTGTCAGTTAAATCAACGCAGTGCCGAATCGCAAAAACTGCTCTGGACTTTGGGCAGCCAAATGGTCCGGGGCTTAAGTGGTTAAGGAATGCAATAAAACATAACAGTATGACATGACATACCACAATCCACATGTAAATAATAATACAACCAAAACAGGTATCAATGGATATCAACGAAATAAGAGACAAGATTCTACCACTGCAATATAAAGTATCTGTAAACTGTAGGCCATAGCCTCTACAACAAATTTATCCTGTATCAGGTCTTGTAATGTGATGGAAGACATAGAAACATATAAGCATGAACATGCCAGGAAAGATAAAGAAAAACACTAGCTAGCAGGTACCGAACCACTGCAAGGCAAAATGTGGACATTGCATAATATAGGGCTCTCTGTCCCATCCTGACAGTAGCTGCACCTAGTGATTAATTCATACTGAGTAACTTTTTCTGTGTATTGGAGGAAAAAGATGACACTCTAGGTGTCGAGGAAGGGAGTGAAAAGAAAAGATAAAAGAAGAGGAGAAGGTAGTTGACTTCAGCGGAGTCAACGACGCGAGGCTTCAAAATCCCACGGAGGGAACCGCTTAAGAATAGGCAAAATAGGAGCGGCAGGAGGCGGAGCCTAGCGGAGCAGACATGCATTGTAAGAGCTCCACACCGCTGAGGAGAGAAGAGAAGGACAAAGCGGAGCCTGCAGACTCAAAAGGTATCCATTTGAACCTTTTTGCCCCAGGGAACAAACTGTGAAAGTTTGGGCAGGAAATATGGTACTGGGAGGAAACCGTGGCAGAAATAAAAATCACCTCACAAAGAGCTCACAGGCACTCACTGCAGCTGAAGCAGCTCCAGTCACCTCACAAGATACAGCATCAGGGCGCTCTCACAGACAGAAAATGTCACAGCAAGACTCTCCATTTGAGTCAGATACAGAACAAATCCTCTCACAAACTTCTCCACAAGCCTCCTCAGTATCCCCAGTAATATTATTACAATTTGAAAAGATGCTTCATAAAGCTTTAAAACAAACCTCAGACCAAATAACAAAAAGCCTAACCAAAGAAATAAGAGAGCTGGGAAACCGCACCGCAGCCTTAGAAATAAAAATGGATGAAATTGAAATTACAACCCAAGAAAATATAACAGAATTGGAACAATTAAAAAAAGAGAATTTAATACTTCAAACTAAGCTCGAAGATTACGAAAATAGAGCCAGACGTTCAAACTTGCGCATAAGGGGAATACTTGAAACTGTGACAGACCTGCAATCTACTATTACTGCTCTATTACAAGAACTAAAGCCAGATATCCCTATTGAACATTTAGAACTGGACAGAGTACACAGAGCCCTCACAGCCAAAAAGAAAGATGGACCCCCACGTGATATAATCACAAAATTTCATTATTACAGAACGAAAGAACAAATACTAATTGCTGCAAGAGAAAAAAAGGAACTTAATTTTCAAGGACACAATTATCAAATTTTTGCTGACCTATCCCAACTTACTATTACTAAAAGACAATCCATGAAACCCCAACTAATGGAACTGCAACGCCACAACATTATGTATCAATGGGGCTTACCCTTTTCAGTCAGATTTAACTACCAAGGTACAATTTACAGAAGCAGATCAGCAGATGAACTACAACAAAACCTTTTAAAATTAAATCTGACAGAACCCACAAGCAGCAACACCCCCACACGCAGAAGAATGGCATCATCTTCACCTTCAGGCAGCACCCAGAAAATTTCAGAACAAAATGGGAATCCTCATTCTCACAAAAGAGGCCGTTATGCCACATCATCCATGGACCAAGAAGATTCAATGGACTGACATCCTAATTCCTGATATCTCTTCATTTATTATACTAAGAGATGGTTCTCTATAAAAAACCTGTATTTATAACTGAATGTAACTGCATTCTGATAGTCACACACTGTGTGGGATCATGTTACATTCCAGTTATATTTCTTATTACTTCTGATTCATATAGCCTTAGAATATATAAGTGAAATAAGGAAATTCTTGTTCAGTTATATATTATCAGGTAATAACAATAGATTTATTACTTTTTAGGACAAACATGTTCAATAATCCAGAAGTAATGGAAGCTTTTTCTTTCTTTTCTTAAAACAAATATATTATTACCTAACTAGTTCCTAGAATTATGTTTTTGTTTATTCTAATCTGAAGCAATACAACCTCAATTTTATGAGTTAACATATCTAAACAGTTACATATGAATAAAATATGTAATTGTTTACTCTAAAAGGGTTAAAATCCCAAAATAATTCAAACTATCTTCATCAATACCAAAGTTATTAACAGTACCTTTCTAACTGAATTATTTAGCCTAGGGCAAGACTAACCATATACAACCACCCTGGAATAAATAATTTCAACAAAAACTATATTCTGCACTCCAATTAATGAAACATCATTTTGATGTCTTTTGACATAGCACTTCTCTCCTGTAAGCGGAAGATCCGTGTACCCCCATTAGCCCTCCTCATTCTCCCAACCATATTATGTGGGAGTGTGACGAAGGCACTTATTCCCCTGAGAGAGATATTTATTCTCTTTCACGGGTAAATTGTGATTACTTGCAAAAAATAATTTATACAATGTATCATCTAATCTCATATGTTTTTTGTTTACTCTTTACTCCAGAATTCACTGGTTTCTTTTCTATCTATTCATCTCTTCAGTCCACACAGGTTGATCTGCGCAGTCAGCTCTGCATAACAAAAAGTAAGTCAAAACTATTTGATCTATTGCCATGGCACCACTGAATATACTTTCCCTGAATGTTCAGGGAATAAATATCCCTCAAAAAAGGACCAAAGCCTTCCGTACTTTCCATAACAAGAAGGCTCACATAGTATGCCTCCAAGAAACACACTTCACCAAAGATTCTACTCCAAAATATATTTCTCCTTTTTATCAACAAATTTACACGGCTTCTGCCTGTACCAAGCAAAGGGGAACTCTAATTGCATTTCACCGATCCACACCATTCACCTTATCATCAGAAATTAAAGACCCAGAAGGTAGATACCTGATACTCATGGGTTATATAATGGATACAGCAATCACGGTGATTTCCTACTACGCTCCTAACAAACAACCTACACCATTCCTCTCACATATATTACAAGTGATTAATACACACAAAATAGGAACAGTGATAATGTGTGGGGATTCGAACCAGGTCCTCCTCCCATTTCTAGATAAATCACCTTTTACACCATCCAAAATAACCTCTAGATTACCTTTTTCTCAACTTCTTTCCAAATACAATCTGGTAGATTCATGGAGAGAAAGTAACCCAATGAAAAAGAAATTCACTTATTTCTCACACCCTCATCAAACCTTCACCAGAATAGATCATATTTTTCTAACAATAGGAATGATACCAGAAATTATTGCATCAGATATAATTCCGATTCCGTGGTCTGACCATAATGCAGTATACACTACTATAGCCTCAGCCATACCAAAAGCGCATGACCCAACGTGGTACTTACCGGACATAATGCTCAAACACCCACTACATCAGATGGCCATTGAACAAGCTTTAAAGGAATACATATCAATTAATAATACAACAGACATCTCCCCAATAACACTGTGGGAAGCTCATAAGCCTGTCTTGCGTGGTACAATACAAAGACAAATGGCAATATTTAAACGGGAACGCAAAAATCTAGCAAAAAAACTGGAACTCAATTTTAATGCAGCCTACATATCATTTCAAGATAATCCATCTCAGAGTACAAAATCTCATCTGGAAAAATCTAGATTGGAATACGATCTATTTCTCACTGAGTCAGTTGATAAATCCCTCAAACGCTCCAAACACAATTTCTACATGAATACAAACAAACCAGGTACATATTTGGCTCGGGCATTAAATTCAACTAACAAATCTTTCAAACCAATACGTTTGAAATTATCAAAAAATGTTTACACTTGTAATCCAGTTAAAATAGTCCATAAATTTCACTCACATCTCGCAACTTTATACAAGACAAACAATAAATTTAATCCTACAGAGGCTGAATCCTTCTTCTCAAAAATAACCTTACCTGAGTTATCTCAGAATCAAAAAAGCAGTTTGGATGAGCCTATAACTATAGATGAAGTTGCTAACGCCATAAAAGACCTAAAACTTAACAAAAGACCAGGCCCAGACGGCTACTCGGCTTTATACTATAAAACATTCTCAGAAATACTCTCTCCCATTCTCACTGAAACTTTTAACAAACTTCTAGATGGACATTCTTTTCGGCAAGAAACATTAATGGCAATTGTTTGTATGATCCCAAAACCCCTTTCTGATGATACTTCCTGTGTGAATTATCGGCCTATCTCTCTGTTAAACCTCGATATTAAATTATTAGCAAAAATAATAGCAAAACGCCTCAATAGCATTATAGGAAAATTAATACATAGAGATCAAGTAGGCTTCATGCCAAATAGACAGGCAGGCGATAATATACGCAGGGCAGTGTTATTGGCACATATTGCTAAAAAACGGAAAATCCCTTTATGTTTTCTATCTCTCGATATTAAGAGGGCATTTGACACAGTATCCTGGCAATATATGCAATATTCATTACAAAAATGGGGTTTTGGACCCCACTTTTTAACATGGATCAAAGCATTATATAATAAACCCAAAGCCTATATAAAATATGCTGGATACAAATCTGAAGCCTTTAATATCGAAAGAGGTACCCGACAGGGTTGCCCATTATCTCCCTTATTATTTGCCCTTATACTCAAACCCATGGCCCAATACATCAGAACAAACCAAACTATAACTGGCATTGAAGTAGGAGGTATTACACACAAATTATGTATATTTGCAGACGATATATTACTTTTTCTATCATCACCACAGGTCTCTGGTCCTAACTTAATACCAGCTCTTGATGGATTTGCAGCCCTATCCGGCCTTATGATTAATCCTAAGAAATGCCTAGTGCTTAATATTTCACTCACAAACATGGAATTGATCCCGGCTAGGGCTGCACTCCCATTCACATGGGCAGAAAAATCAATCCCATATCTTGGAATTCATTTAACAGCATCTCATTCTGACTTATTCTCAACCAATTATCCTCCTGTATTAAGACAGATCACAAATCTAATAAAACAATGGTCGCAACTTCCTTTATCCTGGATGGGGAAGATTAATGCAATCAAAATGACTATTCTACCCAAATTGCTTTATCTATTCAGAGTCCTCCCTATTCCAATTCCTTCCTATTTTTTGAGAATAGTACAAAAAAGAGCAACTTCGTTTATATGGGGCTCTTCTAAACCACGTATACCTATACACACACTACATCTTCCCAAAAATAAAGGAGGCCTGGGATACCCTAATTTTACTAACTACTACAGTGCAGCACATTTGGCCAGTCTGTCCAAATACCATGCAAAACAGGAAATCCCATTATGGGTATTTATAGAGGCTTCAGAAAATGACCCTCTATTAATATCAAATTTATTATGGCTTGATCCTACAGACCGCTTTAAAATTCATAATCCCATAACTAAACACTTCTTATCTCTCTGGGATAAACTAAAAACCAAATATCAGTTACAATCTCCACACAATCCTCTCCTTTCTTTTATCAGAAATCCGGCCTTTTATCCGGCATGGATCTACCCAAATTCTTTTAAAGCTTGGACAACGTCAGGCATTCAGACACTAAATGACTTCATAGCATCTAAATCATTCCTTTCATTCCCATCGCTTAGAGAAAAATATGATCTACCAAACTCTGAGATATTTAGATATCTCCAAATATTCACCTAATGCCTCAGCTCTTTGTTTTCGAGGATGCCCAGAAATAGGCACATATTTACACATATGGTGGACGTGCCCAGTAATCCAAACCTTCTGGAAGGAAGTCTTCGTGATTGCATCTAAAATATTTAAAAAAATAATACAACCAGATCCATATTTAACTTTACTTAATCTAAAACTGGAATGGTTAACACTCTCTCAATTCAAACTAATGATCCAACTAATAACGGCTGCAAAACAAACAGTGGCCAAGGCATGGAAATCTCCTACATTGGTACTAGCAGAAACAATTCACAGAATGAATAATACAATGTCCCATGCTAAGATGGTAGCCATCGATCAAAATCAAATTCAAAAATTTTAAAAACTTTGGCATCCTTGGATAAAACAACAGTTCCTGTCAAACTTCAATGACTCTGTCCTGTTGCCATGGTAACAGATTAAATGACTTGCAGAGACACCCATTCTAAGGCTTCAAAGAGAACTAAAAAGAATAATAAACTGACGAGCGGGACAACCTTGTGGACCATACCTCTACCTTTCAACCCTTTTTCTTCTTTCTCTTTCCTTTTCTCCACCTTACGATTAAAGCTCATTATCAGAATTTATTTGACCTATATACACTCTACTTGTAAACAATATGTATAGTAGGTATAAATCATTTAAATACCTACAAAAGTAACTAAGGAAATTATATATATATCTTTAATTTAGGTTTACGTGAACCCAATGTTTAATATTTGAAATTTCATGATATTTACCTATATAAACCCTACTGTAAAACAATGAGCTTACTTTATAGATCCTTGTAAACTTACTTTATGTATCTTTATAACATTGTATACTCAATAAACTTCTTTTGACAAGAATAGGCAAAATAGTTATCCAAGAACTTGAATATGTCCCAGTAAAGCCGGCGTGTGTTATGTTCCTCTGTCTTATCCCTAAGGGCAGATGTCAGGGCTTCCATATGTTGAATGTCATTCACCCTGGCAAACTATTGTAGCACCCCAGGTGGAGATTGCTGTTTCTACATGGTGGGGATGTATGCCATAGCTGCATTCAGCGGATGCTTCAGCTGGGATTTACGGTATCTCTTACTGAACATTGGGGCCAGGTTTAGGAGCACTGCCGTCGGGTTATCAAAGAGGGAAATGTCTGTAAGTTTGTAAACAATATGCAGGACCTGTTGCCAGAATTGGGCAAGCCACGGACAATTCCCGGAAGATGTTGAGTAGTGTGCAGGTCTGGGAACCACATCAAAGATGATGTTACACCGAGTAAATAGATACCCAACATGCCATGCTTTGAAATTGCGCACACTCGTGGAATGGTGACAAACTACGGTACCTATTTAGGGAAACTGGGAGATCGGTCCCCATCTCAGTACCAGCTTGTACAGCACAAATTCAAATTGGTTTAAATAGTTAAATGATTTTATTAACCCCTTCCCGCCAACCGTACGCAGATATGCGTACTCGGCTTTCCGGGGTTATACTGGGATGATGCCCGCAGCTGCAGGCATCATCCCAGTACCGTTGTTTACAGCAGGCGATGGGCTACCCGAGTATAACAACCGATGCGGCTAAAAGCCGCTCGGTTGTTATACCGGAGGAGCGGGAGGGGGCATCCCCCCTCCCGCCGCTGTTACCGGGCCTCCCGTGCGATCGGGGAGCCCGGTGTCTAATCGTGTGCCTTCGGCGGCTGGGGGCGGGCTGGAACGAAGCTGTGCGCGGCTTCGTTCCAGCCTTCTCATTGTAAATGCGGAAGCGACGTCATGACGTCACTTCCCGTTTACTCGGCTGCTAATGGCGCCGAATTTAAAAAAGTACACAGTATTCAGAATTGCCGTTTTCGGCGATCTGAATACTTTGAAGTGCAGAGGAGGGATCGGGGGTTTTTAGACCCCCGATCCCTCCATAAAGAGTACCTGTCACCACCTATTACTGTCACAAGGGATGTTTACATTCCTTGTGACAGCAATAAAAGTAAAAAAAAAAAATTTTTTTTTTAAAACACAATTTATAAAGTAAAAAAATAAATAAAAAAAAAAATTTTTTTTTTTAAAGTGCCCCTGTCCCCGCGAGCTCGCGCAGCGAAGAAAACGCATACGGAAGTTGCGCCCGCATATGTAAACGGTGTTCAAATCACACGTGAGGTATCGCCGCGATCGTCAGAGCGAGAGCAATAATTCTAGCCCTAGACCTCCTCTGTAACTCAAACCTGGTAACCGTAAAAAAAATTTAGAAATGTGTGTTGGCAATATGTGAAAAATACTGTGAACAGATGTATAAATGTTAAACGAATCGTGTCATGTGTATACCACAAATGTAAAACATTCCATAGTATGAAAACCAAAAGTGCAAGTGCGTGATAAATGATCATAAAAGAAATACATACACTCAAAAAAGTAACACTTAACCAATATATAAAGGTGCGTAATATTGGTGTGAGTTAGCAAAATCGCAAAAAAAGCGCACAAAGATGCCCAAAAAATGCACAAGTATCATCAATGGTGTAATAAATAACTAATGTGATAGTGTACCAAAATTTTTCAAAAATCAAGTCCAAATGGTGTAGGTGTCCAAGCAAAATTAAAATTCTACATAAAAAAAGAGAAGAAAAAATCTGTGAAAAGTGTCTTGGCATTCCAAAAAGATCCCATGTAAATTATTGTGATCGTTGTATAAACTTTTCTTCTGGAACCCCCCGCTTGTGTCCCCACTCACCGGAAGACCCAACCCCTGCAGGGGTAATGGGCAAGTAAAAGTAAATCCAATCCACTGGTAGGAATCGATCGGTGTCCCCCTCTGTGGTTCCACGATCTCCTTCCTGGTTGGGTTGTCACTGGTCCTTTAAAAAAGTCCGCCAGAGCGTATCCATATATATGGAGTAGAGAGGAGCCTCATAGTGTAAATCCAAAAGTTTTTTATTTTTAATTTAGCCAGTCAGCTTACATAAAAATGGAATCATTAAAATAGGTAAAACAAATAAATAAAATCAGACTCAAAAATAGCACTGTTCCGCCGGCTAGTGGAGAGCCGGTAGTTGAAACAGTAGCGAGGCAGCGGCGTGCGTTCCACGGCCGATCTGCCGAAAACCGGAAGTGAACGAACAACAGACCGTGTAGCGACGTATGCGCACCAACGTGACCACGCCTTAGACTCTCCACTAGCCGGCGGAACAGTGCTATTTTTGAGTCTGATTTTATTTATTTGTTTTACCTATTTTAATGATTCCATTTTTATGTAAGCTGACTGGCTAAATTAAAAATAAAAAACTTTTGGATTTACACTATGAGGCTCCTCTCTTCTCCATATATATGGATACGCTCTGGTGGACTTTTTTAAAGGACCAGTGACAACCCAACCAGGAAGGAGATCGCGGAACCACAGAGGGGGACACCGATCGATTCCTACCAGTGGATTTACTTTTACTTGCCCATTACCCCTGCAGGGGTTGGGTCTTCCGGTGAGTGGGCACACAAGCGGGGGGTTCCAGAAGAAAAGTTTATACAACGATCACAATAATTTACATGGGATCTTTTTGGAATGCCAAGACACTTTTCACAGATTTTTTCTTCTCTTTTTTTATGTAGAATTTTAATTTTGCTTGGACACCTACACCATTTGGACTTGATTTTTGAAAAATTTTGGTACACTATCACATTAGTTATTTATTACACCATTGATGATACTTGTGCATTTTTTGGGCATCTTTGTGCGCTTTTTTTGCGATTTTGCTAACTCTCGCACCAATATCACGCACCTTTATATATTGGTTAAGTGTTACTTTTTTGAGTGTATGTATTTCTTTTATGATCATTTATCATGCACTTGCACTTTTGGTTTTCATACTATGGGATGTTTTACATTGGGGTATACACATGACACGATTCGTTTAACATTTATACATCTGTTCACAGTATTTTTCACATATTGCCAACACACATTTCTTATGGTATCATTTTAATAATACACACTTTTGAACAGCGCCATATTCCCCATTAGAGTTTTTTAATATTTTTTGGATTTCACCTTGGTGTTTTTCCATTTTTTGGGGGGGCTGCAGTTCTTTTTTAAATACTGTCCTAAGCGCGGAACATTTTAGTTCGTAAAAAAAATTTAAAGCGTCGCCTATGGAAATTCATAGGTACCGTAGTTTGTCGCCATTCCACGAGTGCATGCAATTATAAAGGGTGACATGTTTGGTATCTATTTACTCGGCGTAACATCATCTTTCACATTATACAAAAAAATTGGGGTAACTTTACTGTTTGGATTTTTTAAAATTCATGAAAATGTCCCTTTTCCAAAAATTTGCGTTTAAAACACCGCTGCACAAATACCGTGTGATATAAAATATTGCAACAATCGCCATTTTATTCTCTAGATTCTCTGCTAAAAAAATATATATAATGTTTGGGAACTCTAAGTAATTTTCTAGCAAAAAATACGGATTTTAACTTGTAAACACCAAATTTCAAAAATAGGCTTAGTCATGAAAGGGTTAATGTACAATTGATGCAAAATTAAAACACGTTGGGTACAATATAAAAACGCATAATGGCAATCCATGTGTATCACCAGCATTATGGTCCGCTGGAAGGGAGGTTCATGTTGGGATGATCATTCACGGATAACATTTCTCAACTAGTTTCGCAGCCTGAATATAGCTTTGTCAGGAGAATATCTGCAATTTAATTGATAAACAATATATGTCATATAGATAATAGAAAATGTATTTAATAATCAAAAATGTTTAACATAAAGGGGAAAAATAGAGCAGAGTTGCTTACCCACAGCCCAGGTCCAACCAGAGCAAGAGCGCCACCAGGGTTCCCCCACGGCGGCCAAGGGGGACGTGCGTCTAAATTAGATAATGACAATATGTAGGTGGGTACAAAACCTACACTAATAAAAGGAAAGCGAAAATAAAAGGGGAAAAGGAAACAAAAAGGGGAAAGAAAGAGGGAGAGAAAAAGGGGAGAGGAGGAGGGGGGGTTTCAGCTGGTGGGGGAAGAAGGTGGAGGGAGGGGAAAAAGGGAAGGGAGATGGGAAAGGAAAGGGGGGAGAGGTGGGGTTGGAATACGGGACATGGGAAGGAGAGGGGTGAAAAGAAAAGGTGGGGAGGAGGGGGGAGAGAAGAGGGAAAAGGGGGGTTGGGGAGAGGGAAGAGGTGAGAGGGGTTGGAGAGAGGGAAAGGGGAAGGAAGATGGGAGAAAAAGGGGAGGAAGGATCTAAAGTAACTAACCTTGGATAAACTAAGTATAGTGATTGGGACCGGGAAGGAAGAGAGGGTCTCAGCACGTGAGGACCACAGCCCAGCAGAGGTACCTTAATGCTGCATGAGGTTAGCAGGGAGGGTGGTCAAAAAAGCAGAACCACACTATAACCCCAGCTAATGTATCCTGTAATATAAAGGATGCCAAGACATTGGTCAGCGCAACCGACCAAGCTCCACATTGTGGAGCATAAAGACAAATGAGGCAAATACTAAACTACGGTACCTAAAACTCTCCATAGGCGATGTTTTAAAAAAAAAAAAATTTAATTACCGGTTTCCAGGTTAGAGTTACAGAGGCAGTCTTTTTCTAGAATTATTGCTCTCGCTCTAACAATCGTGGCGATACCTCACATGTGTGATTTGAACACCGTTTACCTATGTGGGCGCCACTTACGCATGTGGTTTCTTTGCGTATGGTCGGCGCTAAGGGGTTAAAATGTCTTTCCCACTTACCCAAATATGGTGGATCGTGTTAGGAGGTGGCTGCAAGTAAAATTCCATAGAAGTAGGATAGAGATTTCCGTAAGGGCTCATCTCCCAGATAGAGATCTTCAAACGAAGTGGGTTGTCTGCAGAAACAAGCATGGTCTGGGATGGACTGAAGAAAGTGGGCCAGTTGTAAAATCTTCCACTTGCCTAATGCAGAATAATTAAGGGTGAGATATAATTAAGAGCGAGATATAAGACTGATGGCCTGACCCACTCAGAGGGGCCAAGGAAGGTAGAAAATCTGACCAGGTTCAAGTCCGCCAGAGCTGAAAAGCTTCATCAGAGAAACCCGGCACAAAGTCTGGGTGGCCAATAATGGGTGACAACAGAGAGGGGAAGCTTGATATCTCCGCTATCCAGTAGTACTTGCTATCCAGTAATGTGGGTTCGATCAAAGAGTGTGGAGAAGAAAATCAGGAGTAGCGAATTTCAGCCCACAGAAGGCTGGTTAACGAAACTGGTACTGATTCCTGTTCCAGGGATACCCATAATTTATAAGGTGAGTGTCTACACCAGTCGACCACTCTATTCATGTGGACAACCATGCAACATAAGGCCAGGTCAGGAAGGGCCACCTCACCTCTAACCTTTGGTCACTGCAAGGTTTACAAGCATCTATAGCCTCCAATCTATCGGGGGCCTGGGCCAGAGAGAGGAGGGGTGCAAAGTGTAAAGTGAAGCATAGAAATTGCGGAATGTCTCGCCATTTCTAGAGCTGTATAGATTTTGGTGCCCGTAGAAGTGGACAAAGCAGGGATGTATGACAAATTACGTTGGGCTCTTATGGCATTCACCAAATTCGTAAAAAAAACTCTGTGTGCCTTCAGAAGCTTAGTTTTAGCCTGAAATAACAAGTGATCTCTAATCTGCTCCCTTCATGGTACCACCTCTGCTTCCGTGAGTTGGTCTGAGTGATTCTTATGAAACTTTTCCAAGTCATGTAGTTTGGATACCAGCCCAGACAGCGTTTTCGCTCTATCTATCTTGATTCTGTGACAATGTTTAACCGGTTCCCGACCAGCTCCTAGATATACGTCGGCAGAATGGCACGGCTGCACAAAGTAACGTACCCGTACGTTACTTTGAATTTGCCGCCGTGTGCACGCACGCGCGCGCACCTGCTGCGATCTCCGTGAGTCGGGTCGCGGGTCCCGCGGACTAGATCGGCGCGGGCATACCCACAATCGCTTCACGGAGAGGACGAACGGGGAGATGACGTTGTAAACAGCATCTCCCCCCCTTCTGCCTAGTGACAAGTGTCACTGGATCTCTGCTCCCTGTCATCGGAGCAGAGATCAGTGACGTCACACACCAGCCCATGTCCCTGACAGTTAGAAATCACTCCCCTAGTAGAAGGACGTGTGTGTCTCCAGCCATCCGTGCATACATCCTTTCCCTGCCATCTCGGAACTGCTGAACGGGTCCATACTGATCTCCTGGAACCAGGAAGACATCCAGAGCCCCTCTCTGGCTGCAACAACCGCCGCAATGGTGCTTAAAAAAACTGGCAGCAACAAGGGCCAGGCTGAGGCCCAGAACCAAGATGGCGCCGATCCGCGCCGTGCGGCCAAGGAACATTACAAGGAAGCTGCACAGGAGCTTATGTATGGCGGCAGATCATACAAGGACGCCCTGGCCGGGATCCCTGCACAGGGGGAATCTTCTGCAAGCTCCATGGAGGAGGATGACACTGTTCCCTTGTAGGATGCCAACGGATTGTCCCTGGAGTGGAACACAGTGAGTACCCCTATGCATGATGTAACTGTGCCTCAGATCAGCTCCCCTGGGATAAATGATACAGAACCCACACTTGGAGACATATTTACTGCGGTGACCTCCTGTAACCATTCCATAACTGCTCTCCCAGGTGATATTAAGGAAGTGAAGGTTGAGATATCATATGTACGCCATGACATGCAGAAACTTAGAGAGAGAACTGCTTTAGAGGGCAGGTTGAGCACATTTGAGGATGATATGACACCCATGCAGAGGGATTTGAAATACAACTGTCACCTTACTGAACAACATGCAATGCGACTTGATGAGATGGAGAATCGCATGAGACGAAATAACGTCCGTGCCTTGGGCATCCCAGAGAAAACAGAGGGTAAAAATCCAGTAGATTTTATAGAGCAATGGCTTATATCTACATTTAGCAGAGATTGCTTTTCTCCACTCTTTGCAGTTGAACGTGCACATAGGGTGCCTGCCCGCCCTCTACCACCAGGCAACCACCCCAGGCCGTTCCTGTTTAAGTTGCTCAATTATAGGGACAGAGATGCAATACTTTCTAAGGCCAGAGCACTGTCAGACAAAATGAAAATCGATAACTCCAGGATCTCCTTGTTTCCTGACTTCTCTGCTGAACTGCAAAAAAAACGTGCAACCTTCAACGAAGTTAAAAGGAAGCTCAGAGGGCTGAATATACAATATGGCATGCTATATCCCGCCCGACTACGGGTAACAGCGCTGGGCACTACTCATTTCTTCGATCGACCTACAGCGGCTGCACAGTGGTTGGATCGTGAGGAGAGGGCCCTCAAAGAGGACAGGAGACAGCAACGAATCAGCACTGAAGTTTCATCATCTTTAATGGGACAGAGGGTTATCCTTAGTTACCCGGCGGAGAGAGAAGTACTTGTTTCTTCTGATTTGCAAAGAGCTAGCATCTGAGAAACCCCCGTGTACTAACTTGAATTATTTTTCCGGGTGTTTCTACAGACCCCCCCCCCCCCCCCCCCCAGGATGACATATCCGGGAACAGTTTCTATGTTAGCCCAAGTGGCTGAGAGCATGGTTAGCTCCATAACAGTTATCATTGATGATTCAAGTTTTATTGGGAGGATTTTTCTCCTACCCTACCCCTGTTTTTTCTCCCCATCCCTTTTTTTCTTCTTTTTTTCTTCCATTTTTCTTTCCAGGTAGAACTTTATGGGATTTTGTGTGGTTGTCCAACCCTTTTGGATTGCACTCTCATTTTGGTGTTGCGATATACATTTATGTTGTGAATAGAGGTACAGCAGGTGTCAGAGACATAAGATTTGCTATATACAATACTTTATGGTCAGTAAGTCAACCAAATGTAATATAGTCATGCGTTAACAAACAGTAGCCTAAGATACATACAACTAACTTATACAAATGACGGCTAGTATTAAGGTATTATCATGGAATATTAGAGGTTTGGGTAATCCAGTAAAAAGAGTGGCGGCACTTAGACATTTTAAGGCCACACAGGCGGATATTATATGTCTGCAAGAGACTCATTTTCCCCTTAGGGCTATCCCTAACTTTGGATCTCGAATATATAATACTCAAATTCACTCTACGCACTCTGCGTATGCAAGGGGGGGTGAGTATCCTGATTCATCGGGATGTTCAGTTCCATTGCTCTTAGAGAGTCATAGACCCGGAGGGGAAATTAATTTTTTTACTCCTGTACAGTATCAAATTTGACATGTATCATAGCTAATATATATATATACCGCCCCCTTAATCGGCGGTGACTCTTAGACACCTAGCTAAGTTTATGGCACAACATCCAAATGTACCCCTAGTGGCAATGGGGGATTTTAATAATTATTTACATCATAAGTGGGACAAACTGGCTGCACCTGCGTCCGCACCTGCTTTAGCAAACGGCGTTGGCCCCTTGTTACGACTGTTATCAGAGATGGGCTTGACAGATGTGTGGCGCAGCAGTCATGCCACTGTTAGGCAGTACTCCTGCTGCTCCACCGCATATGGAAGTCTTTCTAGAATAGACTTGGGACTGGGTAATGCTGCCCTTCTCCCACTAGTTATTGACTCTGGATATGGTGACAGGCACATCTCGGATCATTCTTCCTTTTGGATGAATATTGCGTTGCCTGTAGTCGCCAGGTCCAGAACGTGGAAACTCAATCCCTTTTGGTTAGATTTATTCCCTACCCCTGATCCAATTAGAGAGCGCCTTGTATATTTTCTGAAGGACAATCTGGGTTCTACTCAAGTAGGCATAGTTTGGGAAGCTGTAAAAGCATTCCTACGTGGTCAATTCATAACCATGATAAATAGTATAAAATCAAACAGAAAGGCCTTGGAAACAGAGGTATGTAAGGTTCTTAGGGAATCAGAGGAGACATATATTTCCAATCCCACAGAGGACACTAAAAAAGCGTGGCTGAGTGCACAAGCTATGTCAAGCCAGCTTGCGCTTCAGTTGGCGGAAAATAAGAGATTTTTCCTACAGCAAACCCACTTTGAGGAGGGGGAGTCTACTGGGCACGTGCTGGCACTACTAGCGCGTGCACAGGGTTCCCCTTCAACAGTCTCGTCCTTGTGTGATGCCCAGGGAGTTGCCCAATCGAGTAACTCCGATATATTGAGAATTTTCCGATCTTTCTACGCTGACCTGTACACATCCAAAGTGAACCCCCGAGAGGAGGACATAGTGGATTTCCTTAATGAATGTGAGCTGCCACTTTTGTCAGCCTTGGACGCAGCACTATTGAACGCTCCAATCACAGCAGAGGAACGAGCATTAGCCCTAGCACAAACACATAATAATAAGGCTACAGGGGCTGATGGTCTACCGGCCGAGGTGTACAAAAGATATGCTGATACATTACTTCCTACACTCCTAAAAGTTTATAACGATGCCTTGGAGAGAGGTCAGTTGCCTGCTTCCATGAACGAGGCAATCGTAATAGTGTTATTGAAGCCCGGTAAAGAAGCCACGTCACCTGATTCCTATAGACCAATATCATTACTTATGACCGATGTCAAATTGCTGGCTAGAGTGCTAGCGACGAGACTTTCTCAAGTCATTCAAAAGCTAGTTCACAGAGATCAATCTGGATTCATACCCACTAGGTCCACAGCCCAAAATATTAGGCGACTCTTTTTAAACATTCAAATCCCTGTTGAGAACCCCGGTAACCAGGCCATCTTTTCGCTGGACGCAGCTAAGGCCTTCGACAGTGTCGAGTGGCCTTACCTGTGGAAAGTATTGGAGCGTATGGGCCTGGGGTATACTTTCGTTAGATGGTTTAAGCTACTATATGCACGGCCATCAGCCAGAACTAGGGTCAATGGGGAACTCTCTGAGCCATTTCCACTGTTCAGAGGCACTAGGCAGGGGTGTCCGTTATCACCCCTGCTGTTTGCCCTGGCTCTGGAACCTCTGGCCGCTTGAGTGAGGGGCGATCACAGGCTTGTAGGATTCAGGCGTAACACTGGGGTGGATGTCATCTCGCTATATGCAGATGATACCCTGCTATATCTAGGTGATACTCAGGATTCTCTGGTGGCGGCTATGGGTCTTATTAAAGACTTTGGTACATTATCTGGTTTTTCTCTCAACTGGAATAAATCTGTGCTAATGCCTCTGGACCCACTATCTGACCCATTACCTGACTGTGCTTCAATGGTGCAGATAGTGCCCTCCTTTCGGTATCTTTTGTGCAGGTATACCCGGATGTTACTCAATATATTACTCTTAATCTTATCCCTCTACTTGCCAAATTTAGGGAGAAATGTAATACTTGGTGTAAATTACCATTGTCGGTAGTGGGGAGAGCAAACCTCATAAAAATGGTGTGGTCCCCACAGCTATTATACATATTCCATAATTCACCAGTATAGATTCCCAGTTCAGAGAGCTAATATGGCGTAAATCAACAACTAGAATTAGTTTATCCAATCTGCAATACAATAAAGAGGAGGGAGGCCTGGCAGTTCCACATGCTAGAGCCTACTTCCTCGCCTCACAGCTACAGCAATTGGGAGGTTGGGGACTCATAGAAAACTTGGACCCCATACGTAGACTTCTCTGCACATCACCAGAGAATACTTCAGCACTGACTAACTTGGATGCCGGGTTCGCCCACTTGGATAGGAAACTCCCATCCATAATCTTGCTAAAAAGGTTATGGACATATCTTAAATGATTGCTGGGTATAGGAGGCTTCCTAACCTGCACCCCAATTTGGAGAAACACTAATTATAGGGAAATATATAAACTGAAGGGTTTTAGATCTTGGGAGGCAGCTGGAATTCAATTTCTTTCACAACTATATAGAGGACAGGTACTTAAGTCCTTTCTGGAGATCCAGGCAGAGTTAATATCCCACGAACAAATTTCTTTCAATACCTGCAGTTAAGACACGCTCTACAGCTACAATCTAGATATACCTCTCTCCAGCAGACTGACCATGTCATATTGCAAGGGATTTTGATGGAAAAAGAAACTAAAGGTATGATTTCAAGAGGATATAGTATCATTCTGGCTGCACTTCAGGATCCCCTTGGGTTACCATGTAGAGGTAAATGGGAGGCGGATCTAGGACAGTTAGACGGTGAGACATGGAATCTCTGTCTTGCATCTGCTCCAAAGGTTTCAGTATCAGCATCACAGAGACTTTCACACCTCTATCTGCTGCATAGAGCCTACAGGACACCTGCTAAATTACATCAATGGGGTATTTGTGATACACCACTTTGCCCTAAGTGCATGAGGGACCAAGGGGACATCATACACATGTTCTGGAGATGCCCAAAACTTTTTGGGTATTGGTCAGAAATATTGGGGTTGATTTCACAAGTGTTTAACTTTACAATATCGAAAGATCCTACTGTGTGTCTGCTAGGTGCCCTGGAGGAGGAGTCATTGACCCCTTCCGTTCATACAGCAATTATCTGTCTGCTTTATGTAGCACGGAAATTGATAGCCAGACACTGGATTACCTCCAGCGTCCCTACCAGGCAACAATGAATTGATCAAGTTAATAAAATGTTAATACGTGAAAAATTGACATACCAACACAGAAAGATAAGATACAAAATAGGTGTAGCGCTATGAAAATATGAAAAAGTCCAATGTCATAAACATTAAACTGGCAATTCAAAGTAGAGCTGACAAAGAAGAGTCTTCCTGAGGGATAAGGCGGAAAATCTTCAGGAGCTAGATACTTCAAATTCATACATCATCTGGAGTGAATATATACACAACACCACCAAAAGTGAAGAGGCTTACCGGATTGAATGGACCCGCCAGGGCATACGCTGAGAGGGCTCAAATAGGCTTAGGTGGTGAGTGTCTGCAGACGGCCCGGAGGAGCGATGAAATGGCTCTCACGTTGCTGTGTCAACCAAACCGGTGCCAGAACCGAGGAGTGTGGAACAGCCGACACGTAGATAAGGTCCCTCGGAACGGTGTTGAAAACCAAATGGTGATGATGACAAACAGGAAACGAAAGGAAGGGCCAAATAGTGTAAATCCTTATAAAACTAGAAATTTTATTAAAATGTGTATACACTCACATGCAGATCCATAAAAAACAGCGCTGTGATAAAAGTGGCGACAGTGGGGTCCTACAGGACGCGTTTCGTCTTCATAGACGTCGTCTGGGGGGTTACCCCCACTGTAGCCACCAAAATATATATAGAGGATCAATCAAAGTACATGAAAATCACCTCCACGACTGAAAAATCATCACTTCCGGTTTTGAGGCAAAATGGCCGACTGGCGTGCGCTCCACGCCTCACATTGATAGAAACCGGAAGTGAGGAAGGAAGATATAACATAAAGACCAGAAAACCAAACATGTTAATAGATATACAAACAATATTGCCCGAAAGGCGTAATGTGTAAGGAGGTAAATGATATACAAAAACTAATTAGTCCGTGGTGGAGATGTGTGAAGCGCAACAGTGTGCGCGTGCATCAAAATGTGACAGTGAGTACGGCGCATGCGCCATAAGAAAAATAGAATGTCACGATGACGCCTGTGAAGGGGCGGGACCACGGCTGTGAAAACTAAACGTCTCGATGGTAACAGTGAGGGGGCGGAACCTAAGCTGTAGGGGTGAAAACAACATCATCCAGCCGGGAAAAGTTACGTGTCATGCAAACACGTGAGGGGAGGATCCTCATACAGAGGCGGGCGAAAGCCGAGGGTTGAACATATGTAAACCCAAGACGCACACATCCGGACACGCAACTAGCGGCACGGACGTGCATATAGTGACCCCGGATGGGGAAAAACGATAAACAAAAAAGACAAATAAAGTGCAAGACGTCAAACATATACCCTGGCTATGTAACCAGAGTAACAAATAAAACAAATATGTCACTCGAAAGTGTGGCTAGCAATATGACTGCTAGTTAGAGTGGAAAAATTAATTTTTAAGTGGAAAAATTGATAAGAAATAAAGCTAGGTATATATGCATATAAAGCGTAAATAATATTCGTATTAAATGGACCTAGTCTTAAAGCAGACTCACATGGTAATATGTGTATAATATGCACCAGATATGTACATATAATGAAACTCATGTACTAATACATACGGCAAATACATGTATATACATTAAAATATATAAATGCTGTTATAGCTATGAAAGGAAAAAGGGTGGAAATAAATGAATAAAAAATATAAAGTTGAAAAATAAAAAATTAAAAAATGTTTATAATATATCAAACATAAAAAGAGAGAGAGAAACAACTGGGGCAGGGGAACGTCCAGCTATCATAGATGGAGACGTTTATGTTCATATTGACTTTAACACCTATAGAAAGGGGGGAGACACAACCAAAGCCAAAAAAAGGTCAAGCCTTAATGATAAAGGCATTGACGTCTAATTCAACATTGATACCCAAAGGGAAGAGTGTGCGGAGCTCATGGATCCAGAAGGTCTCTAAATGAGACACACCCCTGGTCATAGCACCCCCCCTCCAGGGAGGAACATATCGATCAATTACCACAAAACGTGTCCCCTCAATGACACGATTGTGGTGTAACTTATAGTGTCGGGGGACGGTGTGTTTGGTATCCCCACTTTTGATAAGCGCGATATGTTCCGCTACTCTTATGGCGAAAGAACGGATGGTACGGCCCACATATTGTTTCCCACAATGGCATGTAATTAAATACACAATATGGCTAGTGGTGCACGTACAGAATTGTTTGATCGAATATTTTTTGTGGGTAACTGATGATGTGAATGATGTCGTTTTCCTCCCAATGCCAGAATTGTGTTGGCAAACAATACATTTTTACATGAGTAAAATCCTTCCATCTCATGGAAGAGAGAATAGCGTGTAGGGGGATTAATGATGTTTGGAGCAATTTTGCTCTGTAAAGTGGGGGCTCCCTTGAAGATGACTTTAGCCCTATCGGGCAAAACAGTGCCCAAAACTCAATCATTCCTGAGGATGTCCCAATGTTTAGACAAAATGGCTTTAATGTGTCTATGTTGATTGGAGAAAGATGTTAGTAGAGACCATCTAAAGATGTCACCTTGTTCTCTCTTAGGTCTCTCTTCCAATAATGATTCTCTATTGGTTTCAAGGGCATGTTGAAACTCGCGGTCAACAAGCTGAGGATCGTAATCTTTGTCAATAAACTAGGCCTTCAAAATTGCGGATTGCACCTTGAAGGACTCGGTGTCTGAGCAATTTCTGCGTAGTCTGAGGAATTGACTACGTGGCACTGAATCAAGCCAAGACAGGTGGTGGCAGCTATCTGGTGGTATAAAGCTATTCCGGTCTGTTGCTTTAAAGTGTGTCTGAAACCGGAATCTATCATTACATAACTCAATTTCTAGGTCTAAAAGGTTAACCTCGGGGTAAAGAAGCATCCCGTTGTCCTGAATATGATTCAGAGGGATATGTACCGCGGCCTCGTTGACCCCTTCCACCACGTTTAACTCTACCATAACCCCAAGCCTTTTGAGCTTGCCACTCAAAATAGGTTCCTACCCCTTAGAGATACATGGGAGCCTCGCCAATTTATTTATGGCCAAGTGGGAGGAGGATGTCGTCTATACCAATAGGAACCCTTCCCTCATTTTGTGGGCCCGGTATATTGACGACATCCTCCTCCTATGGAGGGGTAGCGCTGAAACACTTGATTCATTTTTCAACATTTGAATAATAATGATCGGGGTATTTCCCTGTCCTATACAGCCAGTAATCACAAGGTTAACTTTTTAGACCTAGAAATTGAGTTATGTAATGATAGATTCCGGTTTCAGACACACTTTAAAGCAACAGACCGGAATAGCTTTATACCACCAGATAGCTGCCACCATCGGTCTTGGCTTGATTCAGTGCCACGTAGTCAATTCCTCAGACTACGCAGAAATTGCTCAGACACTGAGTCCTTCAAGGTGCAATCCGCACTTTTGAAGGCCAAGTTTATTGACAAAGATTACGATCCTCAGCTTGTTGACCGCGAGTTTCAACATGCCCTTGAAACCAATAGAGAATCATTATTGGAAGAGAGACCTAAGAGAGAAAAAGGTGACATCTTTAGGTGGTCTCTACTAACGTCTTTCTCCAATCAACATAGACACATTAAAGCCATTTTGTCTAAACATTGGGACAATCCTCAGGCATGATCGAGTTTTGGGCCCGATAGGGCTAAAGTCATCTTCAAGGGAGCCCCCACTTTACAGAGCAAAATTGCTCCAAACATCATTAATCCCCCTACACGCCAATCTCTCTTCCATGAGATGGAAGGATTTTACTCATGTAAAAAATATATTGTTTGCCAACACAATTCTGGCATTGGGAGGAAAACTACATCATTCACATCATCAGTTACCCACAAAAAATATTCGATCAAACAATTCTGTACGTGCACCACTAGCCATATTGTGTATTTAATTACATGCCATTGTGGGAAACAATATGTGGGCCGTACCATCCGTTCTTTCACCATAAGAGTAGCGGAACATATCGCGCTTATCAAAAGTGGGGATACCAAACACACCGTCCCCCGACACTATAAGTTACACCACAATCGTGTCATTGAGGGGACACGTTTTGTGGTAATTGATCGATATGTTCCTCCCTGGAGGGGGGGTACTATGACCAGGGGTGTGTCTCGTTTAGAGACCTTCTGGATCCATGAGCTCCGCACACTCTTCCCTTTGGGTATCAATGTTGAATTAGACGTCAATGCCTTTATCAATAAGGCTTGACCTTTTTTTGGCTTTGGTTGTGTCTCCCCCCTTTCTATAGGTGTTAAAGTCAATATGAACATAAACGTCTCCATCTATGATAGCTGGACGTTCCCCTGCCCCAGTTGTTTCTCTCTCTCTCTTTTTATGTTTGATATATCATAAACATTTTTTAATTTTTTTATTTTTCAACTTTATATTTTTTATTCATTTATTTCCACCCTTTTTCCTTTCATAGCTATAACAGCATTTATATATTTTAATGTATATACATGTATTTGCCGTATGTATTAGTACATGAGTTTTATTATATGTACATATCTGGTGCATATTATACACATATTACCATGTGAGTCTGCTTTAAGACCAGGTCCATTTAATACGAATATTATTTACGTTTTATATGCATATATACCTAGCTTTATTTCTTATCAATTTTTACACTTAAAAATTAATTTTTCCACTCTAACTAGCAGTCATATTGCTAGCCACACTTTCGAGTGACATATTTGTTTTATTTGTCACTCTGGTTACATAGCCAGGGTATATGTTTGACGTCTTGCACTTTATTTGTCTTTTTTGTTTATCGTTTTTCCCCATCCGGGGTCACTATATGCACGTCTGTGCCGCTAGTTGCGTGTCCGGATGTGTGCGTCTTAGGTTTACATATGTTCAACCCTCGGCTTTCGCCCGCCTCTATATGAGGATCCTCCCCTCACATGTTGACATGACACGTCACTTTTCCCGGCTGGATGATATTGTTTTCACCCCTACAGCTTAGGTTCCGCCCCCTCACTGTTACCATCGAGACGTTTACTTTTCACAGCCGTGGTCCCGCCCCTTCACAGGCGTCATCGTGACGTTCTATTTTTCTTATGGCGCATGCGCCATACTCACTGTCACATTTTGATGCGCGCGCACACTGTTGCGCTTCACACATCTCCACCACGGACTAATTAGTTTCTGTATATCATTTACCTCCTTACACATTACGCCTTTCGGGTAATATTCTTTGTATATCCATTGAAATGTTTTATTGTTTGTATATCTATTAACATGTTTGGTTTTCTGGTCTTTATGTTATATCTTCCTTCCTCACTTCCGGTTTCTATCAATGTGAGGCGTGAAACGCACGCCAGTCGGCCATTTTGCCTCGAAACCGGAAGTGATGGTTTTTTCAGTCGTGGAGGTGATTTTCATGTACTTTGATTGATCCTCTATATATATTTTGGTGGCTACAGTGGGGGTAACCCCCCAGACGACGTCTATGAAGATGAAACGCGTTGGGTAGGACCCCACTGTCGCCACTTTTATCACAGCGCTGTTTTTTATGGATCTGCATGTGAGTGTATACCCATTTTAATAAAATTTCTAGTGGGATTTACACTATTTGGCCCTTCCTTTCTTTTCCTGTTTGTCATCATCACCATTTGGTTTTCAACACCGTTCCGAGGGACCTTATCTACGTGTCGGCTGTTCCACATTCCTCGGTTCTGGCACCGGTTTGGTTGACACAGCAACGTGAGAGCCATTTCATCGCTCCTCCGGGCCGTCTGCAGACACTCACCACCTAAGCCTGTTTGACCCCTCTCGGCGTATGCCCTGGCGGGTCCATTCAATCCGGTAAGCCTCTTCACTTTTGGTGGTGTTGTGTATATTTTCACTCCAGATGATGTATGAATTTGAAGTATCTAGCTCCTGAAGATTTTCCGCCTTATCCCTCAGGAAGACTCTTCTTTGTCAGCTCTACTTTGAATTGCCAGTTTAATGTTTATGACATTGGACTTTTTCATATTTTCATAGCGCTACACCTATTTTGTATCTTATTGTTATCACCCTTGTTGGTTGTGTTAGCTGCTTATTTTTGCTTTGGCAGCGCAGAATCATTTTGTCTACAACACAGAAAGATACCCTGTAAGTTCTACACGATGTGGCAGGATTGGCTGGACATCCCAGGCTTGGCACCACACCAATTGATCAAATATAGATTGTTGCAGGGATAATGGCGAAATTAAACAACAGACCTCAAATCAACTGAGATTGGGTTGGGTAGCTACACCAAAAGAAGCAATGTTCCCAGTTTATAGACAATGGATTTCTCGTTTTGTTTCACATCATGTACTGTACTGTATTCATGGTGATGTTCATTTCCTTTATTTGTTTCTAGTTTTGATCCACTCGGCCACCATATATATATATATATATATATATATATATATATATATATATATACACATATATGTATGTGTGTAGCAGTAAGAAGGGTCGCTGGTTCGAATCCCGACCACGACACTACCTGCCTGGAGTTTGCATGTTCTCCCTGTGTCTGCGTGGGTTTCCTCCGGGTACTCCGGTTTCCTCCCACACTCCAAAGACATGCTGGTAGGTTAATTGGATCCTGTCTAAATTGGCCCTAGTATGTATGAATGTGAGTTAGGGACCTTAGATTGTAAGCTCCTTGAGGGTATAGGGACTGATGTGAATGTATAATATATATATGTAAAGCGCTGCGTAAATTGACGGCGCTATATAAGTACCTGAAATAAATAAATAAAATAAATAAATGTGTGTGTGTATATATATATATATATATATATATATATATATATATATATATATATATATATATATATATATACGTATGGTTGTTTTTAACATGTCTACTTTTTGAATAAATTGAAATTTTATCTATGTTGTATGTATTCATGAGGTACCGTAATAGTCCATAACCATTTTCCTGGAAGAGGCAGGACTTAATTGGAGAAGTCCCTGTTATTTCCTCTCCAAACCTTCTCAAGTCACTTTTGAAGGATGATGGTACCCACCAATTTTATATTATTTGTTGTTTAGTCTTGTGGCATTCACTTTATAATTGCATATGGCTGTGCGGAAATCAAAATAAAACTTGTTATCTGATTACAAAAAAAAGAAATCACTCCCCTAGGACATACTTAACCCCTCCCCGCCCCCTAGTGGTTAACCCCTTCACTGCCAGTGTCATTTATACAGGAATCAATGCATTTTTACAGCACTGATTGCTGTATAAATGACAATGGTCCCAAAAACGTGTCAAAAATGTCTGACATGTCCCCATAACATCGCAGTCACAATAAAAATCACTGATCGCCGCCATTACTAGTAAAAAAAAAATTATTAATAAAAATGCCATAAAACTATCCCCTAATTTGTGAACGCTATAACGTTTGCGCAAACAAATCAAACGCTTATTGCGATTTTTTTTTTTTTTTTTTTTTTTTTTTTTTTTACCAAAAATATGTAGAAGAATACGGATCGGCCTAAACTGAGAAAAAAAAATGTTTTTTTATATATTTTTTGGGGATAATTATTATAGCAAAATGTAAAAAATAATGCGTTTTTTTTCAAAATTGTCGCTCTTATTTTGTTTATGGCGCAAAAAATAAAAATCAGAGATGATCAAATACCACCAAAAGGGCTCGAGAGGGGAGAGGAGCTGCTGACCAAGATGGCCGCTTAGGGAGATTGAGAGCCTGACATGCTGCAGACGCTGGAGGTCTGTGTGGAAGTCTGCGAGGTACACACCTAATCTGCTGCCGGCTTCCCTCGATATTCTACCTGCTTACTTACCCGGCCGTGACACAATGCGGCTGGCACAATAGCGGGAGCGGTTGAAGCATCTGAGGCGGAGCGGGAGATCCGGGAGAAGATGAGCCTGTGGGGTGCCATGATTGCTTCCATGGACAGAGCCTGGAGACAGCGGACGTAGCTGGGCGGGAGCCTCTGTGAGTCTGCGGAAGCGGACTGCAGAGACAGCTCGCTTGTGAACGTACCCTCCGGCGGTGACCTCAAGTATTGAAACGGCAGAGATCAGGTGGATCTGGAGATCCCCACGTCAAAAAGCCAGCAGACGGAAGGTTAGCCGCCTACATTACAATACATAATAATATATAACTCATAAAATGAGAATTGCACCGAAAACCGGAGTAGCAGGTATAATATTGGAAGCAATATAAGGAACTGTACTTCTTATGTTTGAAGATAATTACACAAAGGGACACAGCGCTCAGAATAATTGAACATAAGTAGCTAAAAAACTTTAGTTTAACAGTATTGGGACAGATTTAATTATTCCCTATTTTTTGAATAGTTTAACCCTTTCATGACTAAGCCTATTTTTGAAATTTGGTGTTTACAAGTTAAAATCCGTATTTTTTGCTAGAAAATTACTTAGAGTTCCCAAACATTATATATATATTTTTTAGCAGAGAATCTAGAGAATAAAATGGCGATTGTTGCAATATTTTTTATCAGACGGTATTTGTGCAGCGGTGTTTTAAACGCAAATTTTTGGAAAAGGGACACTTTCATGAATTTTAAAAAATCCAAACAGTAAAGTTACCCCAATTTTTTTGTATAATGTGAAAGATGATGATACGCTGAGTAAATAGATACCAAACACGTCACCCTTTATAATTGCACGCACTCGTGGAATGGCGACAAACTACGGTACCTATGAATTTCCATAGGCGACGCTTTAAAATTTTTTTACGGTTACCAGGTTTGAGTTACAGAGGAGGTCTAGGGCTAGAATTATTGCTCTCGCTCTGACGATCGCGGCGATACCTCACATGTGTGGTTTGAACACCGTTTACATATGCGGGCGCGACTTCTGTATGCGTTTTCTTCGCTGCGCGAGCTCGCGGGGACAGGGGCACTTTAAAAAAAAAATTTTTTTTTTTTTATTTATTTTATTTATTTTTTTACTTTATAAATTGTGTTTTAAAAAAAAAATTTTTTTTTTTACTTTTATTGCTGTCACAAGGAATGTAAACCTCCCTTGTGACAGTAATAGGTGGTGACAGGTACTCTTTATGGAGGGATCCTTTACACTTCAAAGTATTCAGATCGCCAAAAACGGCGATTCTGAATACTGTGTACTTTTTAAAATTTGGCGCCATTGGCAGCCGAGTAAACGGGAAGTGACGTCATGACGTCGCTTCCGCGTTTACAGCGAGAAGGCTGGAACGAAGCCGCCCACAGCTTCGTTCCAGCCCGCCCCCAGCCCCCGAAGGTACCCGATTGGACACCGGGCCTCCCGATCGCACGGGAGGCCCGGTAACAGCGGCGGGAGGGGGGGGATGTCCCCTCCCGCTCCTCCGGTTTAACAACCGTGCGGCTTTTAGCCGCATCGCTTGATATACACGGGTAGCCGATCGCCCGCTGTAAACAACGGTACCGGGATGATGCCTGCAGCTGTGGGCATCATCCCGGTATAACCCCGGAAAGCCGAGTACGCATATCTGCGTACGGTCGGCGGGAAGGGGTTAAAACTTGAGGAGTCAAAGGGACTTTATAACAACAGGATTCCCTCAGTGCCCCCCATTGCCCCAATATA
The DNA here is from genome assembly GCF_042186555.1 of Aquarana catesbeiana. NCBI lineage: Eukaryota > Metazoa > Chordata > Amphibia > Anura > Ranidae > Aquarana > Aquarana catesbeiana. Next base: position 467,973,813 of record NC_133327.1, read on the forward strand.
AATAGAAGATATGATATGCTATAAGAAAACAATACGGCATATGTTATATTATAAACTTATATCAGTGGTTTGATAAGGGCGTAAAGGAGAGAAAGGGAGAAGGAGAAGAAGTAAGGAGAAAGAAAAGGGGAAAGAGAAGGAAAAGGAACGAAAAAAGGAGAGAAAAAAAAAAAAGAAAGGTAGCTTGGTAAAACATTCACAAGCTTAATAATCATCTGGCAAAGGGGCACAGAGGGAAGGAAAAGGAGAGAGCAATAACATGGCGCCCAAGAAAGGTAACAAAACACAGCAACCTCAAAGGAGCAAAAAAGATAAAGTCGAAGGCAAAAATAAAAACACTACAGGGGCACAACCCATGCAAACAACTGACCTCAAAGAGTTCTTTCAACAATTACAACCGCATTCCCCCCAAGCGACACAAGCATTACAAACATCACAGGAACTATCAAATATAGCGGAATCATCTGTAACATCTAGATCGTCAGGGGAAGAACAAGTAAATCATCCCAGAAACAGTTCACCAATCGACACAACAGGGTCAATAAACGAACAAAAGGAAGAGGATAAAGAAAAATGGGATATAAGAACATACATTAGTTCACTCCCAACTAGGGCAGATATGGACCAATACGTGCATAGGCTGGAAAAATCATATAAAATGGAGATACAAGAGCTTAAAATATCCACAAAAAATACACAAGAAAAAATGGTCACAATAGACACGAGAGTCTCAAAAACGGAACAGGAACTGATAAAGATAAAGGAAAAAATACAGAAGCAAGGAAAACAATTAAAGCAAGTAATAGTTTAGATGAACAAGAAAATAGAAATAGACGATCCAATATAAGAATTAGAGGTTTAAAGGAAGAGGTGAGCTCAAAAGAACTTACAACATTACAAAAAATTTTTCAGGAACTGGTCCAAGATATCGAGATAAAAGATTTAATTATCGATCGAGCACACAGAATAACAGGAATGAGAAGACCAGACCTTAATAAGCCACGTGATGTTATTTGCAAAATGCATTTTGCCCATATAAAAGACAAAATTATGCTTGCGGCACGTCAAAATAGAAATATCCAATATGAGGGAGACCCGTCACAGTTTTTTCAAGATTTATCAAAATTTACATTGGACCGTAGAAGAGCGTTAAAGCCCCTTGTGGAGCAATTAATAAAGAATAATCTTCAATACAGATGGAAATTTCCATTTCAACTACAAGTTCAAAAAGAAGGGCTTACTACATCATTTAGAGACCTGGAAGACTTGCCGGAATTTTTAGCAACTCTTAAAATTCCAGAAATAGCACTCCCGGACTGGCCTATTCCATATATGAAAACACTTAAAAAATCATAAATGGGTCTGAGTGAGGGGTGCAGGATTGGAGGAGGGGGTAATTAAGATATAATTAAATAAGGGAATAAAGGATGCGTAAGTAAGAAAAAATAAAACGACAAATGTAGGTAAACAAGAGGAAGGATAGGGCGGGGGCCTTTTTCTTTTTGTATGCGCACTTAGGGAGTCATTTATGATTTTTTTAAGTGTGGTTGTAATTTTTGTAATTTAAAGGAAAGAAATAATAGGGATGGAGTAATAAAAGAGGATTATGGAATAGGGATAAATCATGTAATATATAATAGAGCACAGAGAGTAACAATATGAGGATGCAAATATATACATGTGTGGTTTTTTTTTTTTTGGTTTTTTTTTCCCTCTTTCCTGGAAAGGGTGTGATATGGAATAATTATATATAATGGGAAACACAAATACACAGAAGATAACATATATGTATAGGACAGTGGTGGCGAACCTTGGCACCCCAGATGTTTTGGAACTACATTTCCCATGATGCTTATGCACTCTGCAGTGTAGTGGAGCATCATGGGAAATGTAGTTCCAAAACATCTGGGGTGCCAAGGTTCGCCATCACTGCACTAGGATATTGAATTGGATGTATGTAATAAAAGGGGTTAACAAGGGTGCGGGGAAAAAAGGGGGGGTTTAAGGAATAGAGGTTAATCACGCAATAGTATTATTTAAGCTAGAGCACAAAGAGAAATAATATATGTATGTATGTGTGTATATATGTATATGTGTGTTTTTTTTTTTCCCCACAATGGGAAAAGGTGAGATGGAATAATATTATTTAATAGGAAACACAAGAGAGAATATATATGTTTTTCACACTAGGATTTTGAATTGATTTGGATGGATTTAAGAAAAGTGATTAATAAATGGTGGAGGGAAAAGAGGGGGATTAAGGGATAGAGGTTAACCACGCAATAATATTGAGGATAAAGCATAAAGAGGAATATTACATGGTTGTGTGTGTATATGTATATATGTGATATATAAATTATTTTTTTTTGTTTTTTTGTTTGTTTTTTTTTGTTTTGTGCTTTATAAAATAAAAAAAATAAAAATGAAACACAGGATGAAATATAAGTATGTATGTATGAGGGGAATAAATAAAGGGTTTTTTTTTCCTTTTTCTCCCACATCGGGAAAAGGTGGGAGATGGAATAATATTATTTAATAGGAAGCACAAGTGGTAATATATATGTTTTCTGCACTAGGATTTTGAGTTGATTTGGTTGTATTTAAGAAGAGGGATTAAAAAAGGGTGGGGGGAAAAGCGGGGGATTGATTAAGGTATAGAAGTTAACCACGCAATAATATTATTGAAGATAAAGCACAAAGAGGAATATTATCTGGTTGTATATATATAAAAAAATTTTTTTTTTATATATAAAATGTAAAAATGAAGCACAGGATGTAGTATAAGTAAAAGGGAAAGTGAAGAAAGAAAAGAAAAGGGAATAAAGGTTTTTTTTTTTGTTTTTGTTTTTATAACTGGTAGTATTGAATTTTTGAAAAGGAAAAGGAATGGGGAGGATGGATCTAAAAGGATCCCCGCCCCCCCCCCCCATTCTCTTAGATTCGGGTAATCTCCGATCCCGATATATAAAAATAAAGGAGGGAAATAGAGAGATAATGAAGTAATAAAAAGGTGGTGTAAAAGGATAGAGGGTATAGGTGAAGTAGGATTGAATAAAAGCGTAAGAGTAGAAAAGGAAAAAGGAAGATAGTATGGAAAAGAAAGAAACTAGCATTTAAAGCGCAGCACAAGGCTGTCGATTGGGCGTCAAATCTTGGTCACCAGTCTCCGAGTCCCCCATTATAGGGAACTTACTTTAGATAGTAAGATAGCCTTTTTTTTTTTTTTTTTAAGTCAAGTAGACGTAGGGTAGTTTGCGTGTAGTGGGTGAGTGTGTTTGTGTGTGTGTTTTTTTAGGTTTTTTTTTTATGGGCGAGATTAAGTTTTGTTCCTTCAATGTAAGAGACCTTAATTCTCCCAATAAAAGAAACCAAATTTTAAATGTATTTAATAAACAAAAAATAGATATTATATTGTTTCAAGAGACACATTTTCGTTCATTCCGAAACTTAACAACTGAAACTATAATAACTGGGTACATAATGCATTTTCTTACTCTAAATCAAGAGGAGTATCTATTGCTTTCCATAGGAATGTTCCCCATCAAATACTACAAAAATATATGGGTAAAGATGGTAGATCCTTGGTTATAAAAGCAGCGATATATGGGAAAATGTTTACAATCATTAATCTGTATTTACCAAATTATGATCAAATTAGGTTGGGGATAAGGGCTCTAAACAATACAATGGAGAAAGGGGAAGGTATAGTGATTATGGGTGGGGACATGGATACAAAAATTGATACAACTAACATCCATGCTCACAGAAATAGAAGTCAAATAGAGGAATTTAAAGGGCTATTAGCGAAATACCAGCTAGTGGATATCTGGAGGGCCCAACATCAAACGGAAAATAATTATTCTTAATATTCTAATATACCTGACTACTATCACAGGATAGACTATTTTTTTATTAATCATTCTGGAATGTTGTTGACCCCATCATCAGATATAGGGGGGTTTTTATGGTCAGATCATGCCCCGCTATATTTGGAAATTAAGGTAATAGAACGAGCAAAAACAAAGGGTAACTGGGGATTAAATGATAACTTGTTAAAAGATAAAGTGTGTAGAGGATATATGCAAAACAATAAGGGAATTTTTGCTAATTCGTGAGAATGATGAAACATCAATTCCCATGCAATGGGAAACATTAAAATGCGTATTAAGAGGGACGTTCATCAAACATGGCTCAAGATTAAAAAAAAGAAAGGAACAAAAAAAATCTCAGCTAATAATAGAAATAGAGGAACTGGACAAAAAACATAAACAGAGTCTTAATTCATCAGATAAAATAAAATTAAAAGGGAAAAGAATGGAATTACAAGCCATGCTGGATGAGGAATCTCTAAGGATTAGGGATCAAAATAGAGCACAATGGTACCAATATGGAAACAAGACGGAGAAAATATTGTCTAAAATATTAAAAGATCAACAATCCTCAACATCCATAATTAAAATACTAAAAACAGATGGGGAATATACATACGATCCAAAAAAAATATTAGAAGAATTTCATGAATATTACTCAAATCTGTATAATATTAAAACACTTCGAGGGACTAAGGAGGAGGAACTGAAAGGGGAGAAGATTAAAAAATATATTGAAGAAACAGCCTTGCCAAGGTTCCCTAAAGAAATATTTGAGGCCCTGGAAAAAGATATCTCAACAGAAGAGATCCAGCAAGCAATTACAGAATTAATTCCAGGAAAGAGTCCAGGACCCGACGGGTATACCACTAGATTTTATAAGAATTTTCAGGATATAATCACTCCTATCTTGAAGAAAACATACAATTCTATATCCAATATACAAGGCTTTGTACCACAAAGCACAGAAGCTCACATTATTTTAATCCCAAAGCCAGAGAAGGACCATACACTATGTAAAAACTATTGGCCCATCTCCTTAACCAATATAGATATAAGGTTATATTCTAAAATTATCGCGAACAGATTAACACCTATTCTACCTAATTATATAAAATTCGATCAAGCTCGATTTACGAAAGGTAGAGAAACCAAGGATAATATCATAAAGACCTGTACATTGGTGGAATACGCCCAAAGAACAGCCACCTAAACATGCCTAATGGCTGTAGATGTGAAAAAAGCATTCGATAGGATAGGATGGCGGTTCTTGGAAGAAACATTAATACAATTAGGTATGGGCCCGAAAATGCTCAGTAGGATTGTTGCTCTGTACTCCAACTCAAAAGCAAAAGTGAGAATAAATGGCGTATTATCAAAGGATATAAAAATATCAAATGGAACCCGACAGGGCTGTCCCCTTGCCCCTTTATTGTTTGTATTAGTAGTGGAACATCTAATCAGGGCAATCAGAAACAATAAGGACATAAAGGGGATAAAGGTGAGGGATAAAGAATACAAGATTGCTGCATATGCAGATGACTTGTTAATATACATAACTAACCTTATTACAACTATCCCAAATTTAATGAAAGAATTTAGAAGATTCGGGGAATTAAGCCAATTTAAAGTTAACTATGATAAATCAGAAATATTGAATATATCAGTAAATGAAAAAATATACTCACTTCTATAAGAGGATTTTCCATTTAACTGGAAACGATATGCAATTAAATATCTGGGAGTCTTTATAACAAAAGATTTGAAAAAACTACAGGGGATGAATTACGAGGAGACAATCCGAAAAGCTATTAAACTATTACAGAAATACGATTAGTTAACGTACTCATGGACGGGGAGAATTAATATAGTAAAAATGGATATATTATCAAAACTATTATATACTTTTCAAACAATACCATTAGATACCCCTAAAAAATTGATGTTATAGTTAAGAAAAGCTATAGTTGAGTTTATATGGGCTCATAAAACTCCCTGGATAAAAAGAGAAAATTTAATTAGAAAAAAGAGAAATGGGGGACTTGCGTTACCGGATTGCATAAAATATTTGCAAGCAGCATCACTGACCAGGATAATAGATTGGTATCATAATAAAGAAACAAAGCAATGGGTCAAGTATGGAAGAAGAAATAATAGGACCCCAATTAAAAGTCCTTCCATGGATAAAACCCCACTTAAGACCAAAAAAAGCAAATTAACACTTTTTGTAAATGCTACATTAAAGATATGGGATGTTATAGTGAAAGGGGGGAATCTCTCCAGAATGATTGGACCTATGACCCCATTGTTTCTCAATCCCGAATTCCCTCCAACCATGGGGGTCACAAATTATCTGAAATGGAATAAAACTGAACACGCAAGATTGGTACAAATCCTCGTGAATGAGAAATTACCCAGGTTGCGGGAATTGGAATTGGAAAACAAGAATAAATGGCTGCAGTATCAACAATTACGGACGTTTATAGAACCCAAACTATCTAAGATAAACAGACTACTAACTAAATTCGAAAAATTACTGGTGGAAGAACAGGCTCCAATTAAAAAACTATCAAAGATATATGCCAAATTAATTCCGTATAGCCCCCTTAAAGAGTTAATCAGCATAAAGAAATGGGAAGCAGAATTGGGAAAGTCTTTATTAGAGGAAGAATGGGAAAAAATTTTCGAAATTATACACAGGACAACTATAGCAAATAGATATCAAGAGAGAAATTATAAAATCGCAATGAGATGGTATAGGAGCCCAGTAGCTTTAAACGTAATCAATAAAGGAAACACAGACTTATGTTGGAGATGTAGAACAGATAGAGGAACGATGGAACATATATGGTACGGATGTCGTCTGGCGAGGGGATTCTGGAATAAGATATTCGAGATTTATTATAAAGTATTAGGAGTAGAGGAGACTCCAAGTATGGAAATCTCGTTATTGTCTCTGACATCAAAATCAATAAAAACAATCAAAACAGATATCATCCACCACATGACATCCGCAGCCAGAACACTAATGGCAATAAATTGGAAAAAAACAAGGAGTCCAACAATAGCAGAATGGATATGTGAAATGAACGAAATCCAATATATGGAAAAACAGATAAGAGATGAAGGGTTTATAACAAACCAAATACCAGTAATTTGGCAAAAATGGGATAGTTTCGGTCATCGAGAGAAGTGTTAGAATTTCTATAGAATATATAGGAGGAACAAGGGTTTTTTTTTTTTGTTTGTTTTTTTTTGTGGTGTGTGTGTTTTTTTTTTTTTTTTTTCTTTTTAGAATGTCTGTAGGTAAGAGGTATGGATGTGGGAACAAGCAAGGTGGGAATAGGGAGGGGGGGTAGAACTAAAGGGTTAATGATAAGGTTCGAATATATATATGTATTTACGTACTGTTAAAGAAAAAAAACAATTTTATGTACCTGATGTGTGGAGGACATGATGTAATGATGTAAAAATGTTTATGTTTAATTGGTAATGGTATTAATGATTGTTTTATACAAAAAAGTGAAAATCTAATAAAGAGAGATTGAAAACAAATACCACCAAAAGAAAGCTCTATTTGTGGGGAAAAAAGGACGTCAATTTTGTTTCGGAGCCACGTCGCACGACCGCGCAGAAGTGCTCTGGTCAGGAAGGGGGTAAATCCTTCCGGGGCTGAAGCGGTTAATAAACACTTCTCTAATGTAGCACTTGTGTGCAGCCCATAAGGAAAGAGGGTTGGAGACTGAATCTTTGTGCGTCTCCTAAAAAAGAGTTCCAGTTCCCGTAGAATATCTGCTTTAATCTCAGGGTTTTGTAAAAGCGATTAATTTAATCGTCAGTTAGCGGATCTGTATGTTGGGTGTTGCATGGCTGATTCCTGTGAGATCGGAGCATGGTCTGACCGCGCAATATGGCCAATGTGAGCCCTAGAGACCATTGGGATCGTATTGTGGGAGACCAGGAAGAGGTCCATCATGGAATACTATCCGTTAACCGACGAGAAAAATGTATAGTCCCTTTTCTGTGGGTGAAGGATACACCAAATGTCAACCAGTTGGTGAAGATTAATCAGTTCCTTAAGTTGAGTTCAGGATCTCTGGGATAAGGCAGAGGAGTCCATCAATGAATCTTTGTGTGGATCAATGGTGAAATTAAAGTCTCCACCTATCACAAGCATTCCTTTGGCAAAGGAAGCCAAGGAAGATCTGTACGTTTCAAGCACTGAAAGCTGGTCTGCATTGTGTATATATATAATATATATATATATATATATATAGGTTTGCCAGGGTGAATGTTTGCGACTGTATTTTACCTTTCAAAAATAGATATCTACCCTCTTGGTCAGAACAGAGGTCTAGGAATTGCCAAGGTAGGGTTTTGGCCAGGAGAATTCTTGTTCCTTTGGATTTAGATGAGGGTGACACACTATGGTAGGCTGTTGGGAAATGTTTACGGTACAGTTTCTGAATACTATCTGCTTGGAAGTGGGTTTCCTGTAGAAACACAACCTGAGGGCGTTGTCTCCATAGATCAGTAAGGCAGTTGGGTCATTTTTCAGACGCATTAAGGCCCTTTACATTTCAGGACGGAGGTTTCAGTGTCATTGTGAAGGCGTAAGTCCCGGCCGTCGACCCTCGCCAAGGCTTGGAATGGTAGGTAGGGTGGGACAGGGGGTGGGGGTGTGTGGTAGAGGAAAGAGAAAAGGTTAAGGCTAAGTGGAGGGGCAAGAAAAGAAGAAATGAAAGCAAGAAAGGGGAAGAAAAACTGTAGAGGAAAGAGATATAAGAGTAGAGGACATAAGAAAAAGGGCAAGGAAACTAGAGGTAGTAAAGAAGAAAAAGTGTGGATGAGGTGGTCAAGAAATAATTCTCCAAGTGGAGAGGTACTGCTAGGATGGGCAGCATAGGCCTAGTGGGTAAAGACTTCAGGGGTTGAGCTCCCGGGCTGCGGGGAGCTCCCAAACAGCCCAATGCTAGGGGTTGGCCCACAGAGGGGCAGTACTAATGTGTGTTCTACTTGGTGATGCTGAAAAATTTAGTGGTAAAGTGGAAAAATTTGTGATCACTAACACCATGCAGAGCTGGGACTCTTGAGGTGGAGAGACCGCTCAATCCCTGAGAGCCGAAGCCCCTCGAGAGTGAGTAGAAACTCCCATTCCCGTCTCAACGTTAAGTCTTATATGGCAATATGTAACAACTCAAATTTTGGCAAAGTAACTAAATTAAACACAAAGCCCAATAGGGGCTACCTTTAGGGAGCAATGCATCCACAACATAATCTATCTAGAGCCACTTGCGGGTGGCCTAAGTCAGGGAGTGTGTGCCCCGCTGCACTAACCTAAAGGCCTCACAGCTAAGGTACCACAGCATTTCGGGTCCCAAAAAACATCCACTGATGGAGGAGTTAGAATAAACCAGACCAATATTTAAGTGGGACCAGATACAGCAGAGCACACAGGTCTCAACAGAAAGCCAGAACCATATACATTCATGTAAAATAAACAGTGAAATGACACCCCGATAGGGGACAGGGGAAGAGGAGCCAGACACAAAGAGGTTTCAATGGAAACCCATATAAGCATAAATATTGTCACGTACCTTGTAAAAGTCTGACGTGTAGAATGAGACCTCTCTTACAGCCCTAGTTCAGGGGCCACTGGAGTTGCGACAGTGGCGCGAGAGCGCAGTGAGATAGGAGTGCCTGCGGAATTCCTTGTTGACGCTAGAGCTGTGCAGCTGATGAGTCACCAGACCAGGCTGGGTGGTGAGCAGCAGGTGGTAGCAGAAGCAGCAGGTGCGGATGCAGGACAGCATCACCAGGTACTGGATGGAGCAAGACTGGAGCAGGGTCAGACAAGCCGGGTCAATCACAGATAATCAGTTATGGCATAAACGGTAAACAGAGATTGGTCAGTAGACAGGCAGAGGTTGGCAGCAGGATATCAGGCAGAATAGCAGGTATAGCTAGGTTAAGGCAAGCCAGGGTCAGGACTGGAGATAAGCAAGCGTAGTCAAGGAAGCCGGGTCAAACACAGGTAATCAGATGTAGATACAGGATCAGACTCCAGTAAAGCTGCAGATCAGACAGCACTGCACTAGTGCAACTGCTGTCTTTTATATAGGCCATTTGGCACCAGCTATAATGGCTAACGTGCGCGCATATTTTCGCACATGCACATAAGTGTTCGCCTGTTAGCGCTAATGTTCCTGCGCATAGGCGGTAGCCTATGCACGGCAAGACTGGCACCTGCAAATGCACCTCTACGCATGCCATTTCCCTGACATTGCCCCCTCCCGACAGGCAGCCTCTGGATGCCCAGCTGGCTTTCCTTCTCTGGGTGTGCACAGAAGAAAGCGCAAATTAGCCTTTTTTGCATGGACATTACATTCCGGTTCCCAAGAATTGTCCTCTGGACCATAACCTTTCCATTTAATTAAATACAGCAATTGAATCCTCCTTCTGCAGTCTACAATAGCCTCCACCTCATGCTCCTCATCTCCATCAACCAGCACCGGTTCAGGTGGGCCAGCCCCTCTATCAGGAAAGGGATCTGGTACTACAGGTTTTAGCAGTGACACATGGAATACAGGGTGAATTTTAAACGAGTCAGGTAAAGATTGTTCATATGATACCTTGTTTAGTTTTCTTCTTACAGGGAATGGTCCTAAGAACTTGGGTGCCAACTTCTTTGATGGACATGCCAACCTGAGGTTTACCGTAGAGTTGAAGATTCAGTTCCCCTCTTCTTCTCTGGTCAAAAGCTTTCTTGTTGTCAGCCTGTGCCTTTGCCACCACCTCCTGCAGTACCTTGTTATTGTGGTTAGGGAAATCCACTGTACTCTGGATCGCTGGAACTATGGATTCTGGAACAAAGTCAGGTAAAAACGACAAATGAAAACCATAATTTACAAAGAAAGCGGACAGTCCTGTGGCTGGCATTATTATAGGCAAACTCTGCTAATGGCAGTAATGATACCCAGTCGTCTTGAAGAAAGGACCTGAAACATTGAATGTATTGTTTGAGTATCTGGTTAGTTCTCTCCGTTTGCCCGTTTGTTTGAGGACAGTAAGCTGAAGATAGGGCTAATTCAAGCTTCAAGGCCTTGCATAAGGCCACCCAGAAACGCGAAGTGAATTGCACACCTCAATCAGACATGGGAGTGGGCCATCTTGGAGAGTCGATCTACTACTACAAAAAATGCTATGCATCCTTCAGAAGGTGGGAGTTTCACTATGAAGTCCATAGAAATCATTCTTCAAGGCCTATCAGGAACAGGTAAAGGCTTGAGTAAACCCCAAGCCCTGCTTCTTGCCGTCTTACTCTGGGTACAGAAAGAACATGAATTTGCATATTTTTTGCAGAATTCTTCCAAGTCTGGCCACCAGAATGTGCGTCGTACCAACTCGAGAGTCTTGTGGATACCGAAGTGACTTTCTAATGGATGATCATGAAGGAGCCTAAAGCCTCATACACACGGTCGGATTTTCCGCAGACAAAACCTCAGGCTTTTGTCCTAACGCGTGTGCCTCTGGATTTTGTCTTGCATACAAATGGCAAGGAATTGTTGGCCAACAAACAAGAATGTAGTGACGTACTACGTGGTTTTTCAGCTCTTTAGCACCACCCTTTGGGCTCCTTCTGCTAATTTTAAGTTAGTAGAAGTTTGGTGGGTGTTGATTTGCGCTTTTCATTTTGCGCTTTTCAGTTCGCACTTTTCATTTCATGCTTTTCAGTTAGTTTCTGAAAGGCCGTTCGTCAACCAGACATGTTGTGGAATCGGAGGAGATAACTTGTTATTTATTATTGGCCTTGGAGTTATTGCTTTGACCCAAGTCCAGTCCAGGAACAGGAGGAGGAGGAGTTCTTGGACCAAAAATTGGTTGCTTTATTAATCATGACTAATTATGTCATATGCCTTTGCTGCGGGAGCTCCAGGAGAATAATCCAGATGTTTTTCGGAATTATCTCCGGATGACCGGCCCCTGCTTTTCTCCAACTCTTGGCATTGTTGACCCCCTATATTAAGAAGCAGGACACTTTTATTTTATTTTTTTGGTTGAATAATAATGGCTTGATTTGTGTTATCTTCTATATTTTTGGATGCATAGAGTGCACTTTTTGGTTAAGTTCTATTGGCAGATAGCATGTCTAATTATATTTGTTTTCTTTTTTTAATGCACAATAAAAAAAATTGTGGACAATAATACTTGGCTATGTGTTTTACTTCAAATGACAGTTTGGGAGTAGGCAGTTACATTAAAAAAATACAATGTAGAATTGACAAGGGACACCAACATAGTTGTATCTTTGATCTTAAAAACTACGGGCTAATGATGTTGTGGTAACTTTCCCAAAAAAAAAAAGCTTAATAATATTATTCTTGATATCACTAGAAAAAAAAGCCTTGAAAATTTGTTTGCAATAACTCCATTAGTATCACCAGCAAAGCAGCTTCATTATTATCCCATTATAGAAGAAGAGAATGTGTGCTGAATTTCAAGATTTCATAATTTGCCACGTCACGAACAGTGTTGCCAACAGCCCCTACTTGTCTTGTACCCTCCCCCTTCCTTCCACAAAGCGACTTATTTGATTCTGGAAGATGCTGAGAGGGGGAGGAGTGGAGTGATCCTGCAGTGGAGCCAGACGGACTTCAGCCTAGTAGAGGTTAGCTAGCTATTAGCTAAATGCAGTCGTGTCTTTGCCTTGTCTTAGTGGGCAGGAGGGGAGGGGGACAAAAGATGGGCTGTGTAGCAGGCTTGTGTACAGCAGATCGTTTTTTTGTGTGTCAGAACTGCTTTGCTTCTAAAGGGAGGACGTTTTCTCCCCAATCTCTACCTATTACCTGCAGTGTTCACCAGTCCAGGCACAGCCTCCTGTCCGGGGCACTACAAATCCAAGTGTGCCAGGAGAGGGGAGGCCGCAGTCTCTGACCTTCTCCTTTTAGCATGTCCACAGCCTATGACCATCTCCTGTAGCATGTCCGCAGTCTCTGACCGTCTCCTGTAGCATGTCCGCAGTCTCTGACCGTCTCCTGTAGCATGTCTGCAGCCTATGACTGTCTCCTGTAGCATGTCCGCAGTCTCTGACCTTCTCCTTTAGCATGTCCGCAGTCTCTGACCGTCTCCTTTAGCATGTCCACAATCTATTACGTCTCTTGTAGCACGTCTGCAATCTCTGACTGTCTCCTGTGTCCTGTCTGCAGTCTCTGACCGTCTCCTGTAGGATAAAACCCAGAGCCACGAAGCTGGAGCCATTTGACTGATCCCTGCATGGTGCACCTGAGAGGAGGTCAGTGACAGTTCCGCCAGGCCAGTCAAAGTGGGGGGTCACTGATGTAAGGGGGGAGTGAATACAATAATGTAAGGGGGCACTGATATAAAGGTTTCCCCCCTATATTAGTAACCCCCCCTTGCCTTAGTGTATTCACTGTACGGAAGGTGGTCTCTGGTCCCCAGAGTGCCCCCCACATCAGAGTTCCTGGCATTCCCCTTTACATCAGAGTCTGCAGGATTCCCTCTTACAGTGCAAGGGGGAATTTAGTCTGCGGACCCTGATGTAATTGGTAACTCTGATGTAAAGGGAACATAGTGGACTCTGATATAAGGTGGTCTCTGGTCACCAGAGCCCCCCTCTACATCAGAGTTCCCCCTTAGATCATGATTTGCAGTGTTCCCCTTTACATTAGAGTTCCCTTTCAACGTAAGGGGGAATCCTGCACACTCTGATGTAAGGGGGAACTCTGTGCTGGCCGGGTTCTAGTAACCTGACCTTCATGTCATTGCAGAAATATGTTTTTTTACTTTTGTTAAACTTAAACACATTGCTAATAGCACTAGATATATGTTTATAGTTAGAATATGGATATTTGCACTGTTTAGCACTGAAAACTGTATTTTTAGGTACTTTTTTGCAGTGTCAGTAAAAAAAAAAAAAAATTGGTGCCGTTTGTAAATTTTGGCATCCTGCCAGTAAATTTTGCTTCGGAGGGTTGGCAACTCTGGTCACGAATGATAATTCTCCATTATGAACGCTAGTTTACAACACCGATAGCTTCTGGCTCGTCCTTGCTTCCGAGCATCCGTGTTTGTACTTTGGACTTTTGTCCGACGGACTTGTGTACACACACTCGGAAAATCCGACAACAGACATTTGTCCGCGGAAAGTTTTCAAACCTGCCATTAAACATTTGTCCGTGGAAAATCAAACAACAATTGTCCGATAGAGCATACAAACAGTCAGATTTTCCGTCAACAGCCTGTCATCACACATTTCCCGTCGGAAAATCTGATCGTGTGTATGGGGCTTAAGAACATTTACCCTGCACATCTTCTGGAACAAAAATTTGGTCTCCCCACCATAGCAAGCCATCCTTAGGCACCAAGGTGACTCCAGAAGGCCCAGGAATGCCCATGGAAGCTCGTTTAACCACTTAAGGAATGGTAACTTGTAATTGCGCGGTCATGCAATGCTGTAGCCAAACAAAATTTGCGTCCTTTTTTTCACACAAATAGGAGCTTTCTTTTGGTTGTATTTGATCACCTCCTGGGATTTTTATTTTTTGCGGTATAAAGAAAAAAGACCAAAAAAGTTGAAAAAAATATATTTTCTACTTTTTTTTATAAAAAAAAAAATACAATAAACTTAATTTTAGTCATACATTTAGGCCAAAATGTATTCAGCCACATTCTTGGGTTAAAAAAATGTCAATAAGCGTATAGCGTATATTTATTGGTTTGCAGAAAAGTTATAGTGTCTACAAACTATGGTACATTTTCTGGAATGTATGCAGCTTTTTGTTTTATGACTGCCTATCTCATTTCTTGAGGTGCTAAAATGGCAGGGCAGTGCAAACCCCCCCCTCCCATGACCCCATTTTGGAAAGTAGACACCCCAAGGAAATTGCTGAGAGGCATGTTGAGCCCATTGAATATTTTTTTTGTCACAAGTGATTAAAAAAAAAAAAAATTACACCCTAAAATACATTCTGCTGCTTCTCCTGAGTATGGGGATACTACATGTGTGAGAGTTTTTGGGAGCCTAGCCGCGTACAGGACCCTGAAATTCTATCACCGCATTCAGGCTTTCGAAGGGCGTAAAATGGTGATTTCACTTCCTCACTACCTATCACAGTTTTGGAGGCCCTGAAATGTCAAGATAGCACAAATGACCCCCAAATGACCCCGTTTTGGAAAGTAGACACTTCAAGCTATTTGCTGAGAGGCATATTGAGTCCATGGAATATTTTATATTTGCCACAAGTTTCAGGAAAATTATTATTATTATTTTTTTTTTTTACACAAAGTTGTCACTAAATGATAGTTACATAGTAGGTGAGGTTGAAAAAAGACATGTGTCCATCAAGTCCAACCTATGTGTGTGATTATAGGTCAGTATTACATTGTATATCACTGTATGTTGTGGTTGTTCAGGTGCTTATCTAATAGTTTTTTTTTAAACTACTGACGTGGAGATTTCGCTATACGTAATCAATCTCACCTACGCTAATACGCTCCCTTTCAGCTTTTCAGTATAATACATATTCAAATAACCCATGTTTCCCCAGTAAACAGGCATAATCACCATCTTAGCTCCATCGTTCCTTCATCTCAGCATGACTGCCCCACCGAGCATCTTTTATTCAAAGTCAACAAAAGCAATGACACACAGGATGTCCTGGCCAACAGCCAATCGCTTCCTCCATGGCAAAATGACCTCACAGGATATGAATGTCAACACAGGAAATCCTTCCAACAGGATGAGTTTTTATACAACAACCAATGAACAATGACAAGGGGAGTCTGATGGGGGGTCTGGACAGGGACAGTGTGTATGTTTTACCTGGAAGCCATGCTCTTCAACTAAACAAAGGAAGCCGCATGGCTAACAGACATATACTCTGTCCCTGACTATAACAACCTAAAAGCTAAAATGGGATATTATCTGCAAGTGTACGCCATGGCACCCCAAGTATGTTCATTAGGCATACTGGGGTGACACGAGCTCACATCCGCTAAACCGATAATGTCTCTGCAGAGCGAACATATCCCCACAGACAATTGTTCTGGGCCCTTCACTGGCGGACGTATCCCCACTCTGTAAACACTTCTCTACATCCCCAAGGAGCTTTTCACTACCAAATGGATCTCAACCAGCGCCAGTCTGCCCCAGTCAGCTCTTTGGAGCGGGCTGCAGGAGAACAAACACTGGGAGACACTATGACAATACATATTAAAATACATCTTCATAAAATTTTCACAACAGTTCCTCCTCCTGTCATAGGCTCCCATGTGTCCCTCAATGAATCTTGATCTTCTTCTTAATCAGTCCTTAAGTCCATAAAAAGGAAAACACGGCTTAACTTGTAGACTCTGTTCTTCAGGTGGGATGACTTAGAGGAGGACATGAAGGCCGTTCGGTCTGGGATCCTCTGTGTCTTGTACTTGGGTTGGGCTTCAGGGCATCGTCAACTGCTCGGGCTCGACATAAGATGCTGGGACAAGTTTCACCAGCACACATGAACCTCTTGCATTTGGGGAATTACCTTTTAAACTGTAGATCCACATTAATACCAAACTAAAGTTGAAGTACACTTGTGGGCTACCTCGTTGTCCCAATACCAAAGCTGGCAAGAACCAGAGCTATTGGTAAAACTATAACTAATTTTACCCTCTAAAAATGTATTGTTAAATTCTATTGACAAGTGTCTGGATTGTACTAGTTTGTCAAAACTCCTCATACCAATATGAACATCCTATATATCCTGTACCGCTGTCATGGCTGGGGTACTAGAGCTCGTGGAGATTCAGAGTAGACCCAACAATGTGTCCTGTTCGCTTTCTTAGCTAGTTGGAAAATACACTTAAATAAACAAAGATACTCTTCATCCTGTGGTGTAGTTGAGCAGCTTCTTGCAGTGGCTGGTGTGGACCCAGTTGTCTCGTCCCTCAAGCTTCTTTACAATGACCCAGTCACCTGGTTGGAAAGAATGTAAACCAGTTATTGTGTCAGGGTCCAGGAGGGACTCATGAACCCTGTGGTGGACCTTTTTGAAGTTTATGTTACAGGGACTGCACCTACCCCAACAGCTGTTGAGGAAAGTACAACCCCGTTTTTGGTGGACCTCGAAACAAACCTAACTCAATGACTGTGGTCACTGCGTGGCTTACCATCTGGGGTGTAATACCTGGAACCATTGACATAAAGGTTCTTAGTATCTGGGATGGGAGCCTCCTACACCGGACTGCTGCTTGCTGATTCAAATGCCATCAAAGAAAAACAGTCGTCCTACGGGGTCACAAACTTGGCTAGAATTAGAGCGGTTAGTATGATTGGTTTGAAAATTGTCATTCTCACCACTATCATCCCCCTTTTCCTTCCTCATTACAAACTGGAGGAAGACACGCAGGGTCCTGAAAAGATACTTATAAACAAAAGTTATTACTCTATCCTTCATATTTAACCTGCAAAGAATGGTAAACAATACAACATTCGTGTACATTGGTAAATTGTCACTGACATTCCTCAAAACCGACAATAACTAAACCCTCTGTAACCCTTACTTTCACGTTCCTACTAAAATACAACAGCCACGACACGCAAGAGGACTGTCGCGGCAGGTTCAAACATATTCTTGTTACTACATACAAACAATGAGAAGACTAAAACATGAGACAAACATTTAGATACAAATGTGGGGGAGATATTTCATAGTTCCCAAAACAAAATAAAAAAAACAAAACAACCAGATGGAATGCTACCTTCACTCTTTTAGCGATAGAAAAAAATACAATGGGAGAAACATGAGAGCTGCTCGAAACTTGCATGGACCAGCCACACAAAGTTCAAAAACAGGCATGAGACTTTTAACCACACAAGCGTGTAATATACATCCATCAACTCACTCATCATTACAGATTTCTGAAGCCACAGCTGAACTACTTCCAAGGTATTTTTATTCTGGGGGGTCTCGTACCTCCAGACATCAAAAGTACCTTCCAAAGGAATACTGTCACGGAACGTGCTTCCGTCATATACCATTTCCTCCCAGTCTGTATACAGATATCAGATATTCCAACCTCTCTGAGCACAAAACAAGGTGACACTTGCTTGTTGCTAACATGAACTCACTTTATTCAGAACCAGAATACAGTCTTATATACAGGAGAAGATGAGGTTCCCCCCTCCTGCTCATATTACTCTAACAATACAAATGTAACCTAATTAACATGAGCTAATTAACCAATCCTTTATACAGCCTAGGTGACTGAGACATGACCTTTTGCCCAGACTGAGTTAATTATCACAGGACATTTTCTCACAATAGCAGCAGCTCCAATAGGAGTCGTCACGTCTCCTACATTGTATAGAGGACAATGTGATCAGCTCATTCAATTAACATAAACACAGGGTTAATTAGAACAAACAACAATGTGTGGAATACCCTTAGAACCTGTGGTAAGCCAATTTACATTAAACACATTATAGCAGAGAACAAGACAGGTAGTTGGAATTGATGACACCAGCATCTCCTCACAGTATGTGTCCCAACAGTATGAATCAAACAACATACAATATATACATATATACACGACTGAGTCCGATTAGTACAGTTCAGACTGGATTTCTAACTCACCTCACAAAGAGTATTGTTCCCTTGAAAATCCAGGGCCCATAATCAAAAGGCAAGAGGCTTGCATTCAGTCCTCTCCAACAGCCTCTGTCCCGGCTAGGTCTGTCACATTTCTCCCCTTTTGGCAGGAGACTAACACAGGAGGAGACCCCAGACGGGTTGACTCCGAAGTTAGTCCATAGTTCCAGTCCTCTACTGCCTGTACCCACACAGTACCCCAAACAAATTGTTTCAAACAGAGTATTACTCACCCAGCCATCCTCTGCCTCTCTCAGAGAACATGCCCACCGCTGGGGAGAGGCCTGGACTGGCCCTTCTCCCTGGAGTCCTTTCTGCCGCTGGAGAGAAGACAGGGGGACTGGGCTCACTCCATCCTGCTGTTGGGGATCTGGGCCGACTGCCCAGCATCCCTGGGGTATACAGGTGGGGCCTGAAGCCCCATCCACCGACACCAGATCAAGCTGCAGTTGTGAGGTGTTGACTGCATTCTCTCCTTGGATCCTGATCTGCAGCTCGCGATAGACTGCCACCTCCTCAACTTGGGCTTCCACAATTGCTGCAGGTGTGGAGCAGAGGTCTTGGACCCTCTGACCGGTTGCCAGCACTTTTGCTGGGGATTTGCTAGGTGGTTCCTTCTCTACAGAAACGTCTATCAAATCCTCAGTCTCTGGAATTGCTAAAAGTGTGGGACAAAGGTCTTGGACCCTCTGTTCAGATACCAGATCTTCAGCTGGAGAAGTTTGTTGTAACTCCATAGATGCTGCTGGCAGAAAATCACATGTCCCTGTCAGTGTTGTGGGAGAAAGGCCAACTACCTCTTCTCTCAAGAAGGCCGAAGCCACTGTTGGTGCTGGGCAGAACACAGTTAACTTTGGCCCTGATAGCAGCTCTTCTGCTGGAGGCTCATCAGGTTGTTCTTCCTCAGCAGAAAAGTCTATCAAATCCCATGTCTCTGCAACTGATGTCTGGGGATAGAGGTTCACCATCTCCTGTCCATGGAACCCAGAAGATGCTATCATTGCTGGGCAGAGGTTAGCAGAGCTCTGCCCTGTTGTCAGCACTTCAGGTTTGGTGATGGCAATCTCCGGATTTTCCACTGCCGATTCTCTGGCATGCTGCTGAATGTGTTCTAGCAGTTTCCTGTATGCCCTTTCCAGATGCTGTTCCTTCCTTAGCAAATGGTCCAGATCAGGTTTGAGCTCCGAGACCCCTGCAAGACTGAGCATAGCCTCTCTATATTCTCGCAGGTCCTCAAGGTCAGGTTCCGCTTCATCGCCAAACATAAAATGATCTGTAAGGCTCTCCCACAGCAATCCAGGGCTTCCAAAGTCATATCCCTCCAGAGAGCATTCTGTTGTCTCCCCTAAATATCCCTGCTCTGCGTGCCATTGCAGAGCCCGATAATGATTGTCCAGCTCTATCTCCTGCTGGACCAGCTTGTCCAACTCAGTCACCCATTACTCCTGGGGCCGCTCTCCCAGGAATGCCATCCGCAATGCCTGTTGGTCACTGGCCCGTTGCTCTTGGGTTGGAAAGCACTTGCCCTGTTTTATACCAGCGAGCTGGAGGGCTCCAATCCAGAGCTCCACCCAAATCTGCTGCCTGAGCTCCAGGTATTCATCCTTAGACACAGTCCTGGTGTATGTTGAAAGGATGATCCGCAGCAGCCCCAGGAACTCTGATGCCAGGTCCATATCTCCGCTGGGGTGACTGAAGTCTGCTATGCTGATCTTGGATCCAGTTGGAGGTTTGGATGTCCCAGACTGCAGGAAGCTTTCCCGCTGCTTGCCACCAATGTCACGGAACGTCCCACACTCCGCTTGAGTGCTTCCGTCATATACCACTTCCTCCCAGTCTGTATACAGATATCAGATATTCCAACCTCTCTGAGCACAAAACAAGGCGACACTTGCTTGTTGCTAACATGAACTCTCTTTATTCAGAACCAGAATACAGTCTTATATACAGGAGAAGATGAGGTTCCCCCCTCCTGCTCATATTACTCTAAAAATACAAATGTAACCTAATTAACCTAATTAACATGAGCTAATTAACTAATCCTTTATACAGCCTAGGTGACTGAGACATGACCTTTTGCCCAGACTGAGTTAATTATCACAGGACATTTTCTCACAATAGCAGCAGCTCCAATAGGAGTCGTCCCATCTCCTACATTGTATGGAGGATAATGTGATCAGCTCATTCAATTAACATAAACACAGGGTTAATTAGAACAAACAACAATGTGTGGAATACCCTTAGAACCTGTGGTAAGCCAATTTACATTAAACACATTATAGCAGAGAACAAGACAGGTAGTTGGAATTGATGACACCAGCATCTCCTCACAGTATGTGTTCAAACAGTATGAATCAAACAACATACAATATACACATATATACATGACTGAGTCCGATTAGTACAGTTCAGACTGGATTTCTAATTCACTTCACAAAGAGTATTGTTCCCTTGAAAATCCAGGGCCCATAATCAAAAGGCAAGAGGCTTGCATTCAGTCCTCTCCAACAGCCTCTGTCCCGGCTAGGTCTGTCACAAATACACCTTACTGTACCCTCTGACCATATATGCCAATCTTTAAGGGGTCTAATGGCCTTAGCCCCATACCCAGATTTCATATATTGTGCAGCTGTCTGACTGGGGTGCATGGACGACCCATTGCCCATGATGATTCAAATTGTTTTTTTTGGTGAACTCTGCGCTTTACTTTCGGAGCAGTTATTGTTTGCGCCTTTATCACTATAATTGGCCCCCGCTTTCTGATTATCATACAAGAATAGTGACAGGAACCCTGTGGAAGAAGACACCTTGCCCACATCCCTATAAAAATATACAATGGGAAATTTTCCTCTGATGGGACTTTGTAAGGCAAGAGTCTTCAAACAATATATCAAAAAAGTATATAATTTTATTTCAGCAGAAAGCCTCTGTTTTACAGCTTTCTGCTGAAACAGTTTGTGTGGGGTTAATTGCATTATTGTAAACAGATATGTATACTCCTTTTGTTACCACCATCTGAATCTGCTGGCATCCACCTCTTTTATTCATTTTTGTCATGTTTTAACTTTTGATAATACAATTATGTACTTTTTTGATCTATTGTTTGAAGACTCTTGCCTTACAAAGTCCCATCAGAGGAAAATTTCCCATTGTATAGCTTTCCGATTATCATACACGGCCTGATTAGTGCTGCTAACATACTACTCCTCACATTTATGCTAATACAATCACGCACTGGAATTCCGACTATTATACACAGCCCGACCGGTCTCACGATATACAGCCTTCTAAACGTGTTTGTCCGACAACTACAAAAACACCATGAAATCAACCACTATTCAAAACAATATTATGGCTTCTATCTGTACCTAGATGTTACAACAGTAACATGGATGCCTCCTGTTTGCTTTCTACCCAAAGCTGTATCACAGTATAAAACTTCACAAAACTGGAATTAAATTTAAAATAAAAATGGCTTCCATCATACTTCAAAACACGAGTCAAAAGAGCCCAAGCTCCTCCCACCAACTTCTTGTTGTACATCACATCTTGTAAAGAACTTCCTGTCTGCTCAGCTCTAAAAACCCATCTAACTAGTTTATTTAAATATCAATGGACAGGAAGAGGGAGGGGGAGGGGAAGCCTAGTTTTATATTCACATTATAAAACTCAGTTAAAGCTAGTCTTGTTATCTATTGAAATTCAGTGCAAAGTAGAGATTTCAGTTAAAACCAAAATTCAATACAAAAAAAAAAAATAGTTTTACTGAAAAGTATGTAAAAAGTACAAAAATAGCTAGACCTGAAAAGACTGAATTCACTTAAAAGGAAATGGTGCCTAGAGACAAGGTGGTGGCTCAGACCGCATGGCTTCACACAAACAAAGGAAAGCAAAATGGAGCCTGCACCACGTGCAATGACAAAAGGGTGTCTTCCAAACCAGTGAGTTTAACATTTAAACAAAACAGTTTCTCAGTTCCCGGTGTCTCACCCCTGAAATTGGAGCAATTTCCACTCTGGGATGATTTACAGGCTAAAAAGTATAAAATCGTTAAACTGCACCTCTACAAACCAAAATCACCTTTTTAAACCTGGCCCAAAAGCAGAGCAATTCCACCCAACACCAAAACACAGTGGACACAAAATGGTAGTTACATATAGTTACATAGTTACATAGTTAGTCAGGTTGAAAAAAAGACATGCCCCAGTGGAAGGTTTTTTTTGATGAAACGCGTAGGGCGTTCAGCTTTCCACATTGCCTCCAATTTTTATCTTGTGATCACTTTTACCCTGTAAGGTTTTTTATCCAATAAATCCCTTATTTTTTTGACCTGCGCCATGTGGAGCCCCTTTGTTTTTCTTTTTCCTCCATGTTTTTATCTTTAACTGGTCCCTTTGAACCTGCCTGGAACCTGAGAGCGTGCGAGAGGGCCGTCCACTTCCACCGTCGACCGTTTGGCTATCGGTGACTTTGACCCAAAAGACAACTTGGCCGATTGGAGATCGCGATCGAAGGGAGAACCCTTGGAGAGAGTGTACTGGAGGTTACCTCCACAAGCTCCGATAGACGCACAGCTATATGGCTGGTACGTCCCACTTGCTCCGGTAAGAGTACCTTACTCTAGATGTTTTGTCGTGCTGTCCATGATTGATGTGCTTTCCAGTCTCCAGTCAACATCATGGGTTCATGTACCCCAGCTGTCTGAGAAGACTCCCTTTACGTACTGACTCCAGTTCTTGATTGCAGTCCGTGGAGCTCAATACAGTGTTATTGGACATTTTGCATTTCATAGTGGTCTCTGGACCTTTATTTACACTTCACCAGTGTCTATTTTTATGTAGATTAATATTTTATTGTATTTGTTTTTTTTCACCAATCATATATTTGATTCATTCACTTTTTAGCGCTGCACTTATTTTGTTTATACTTAACGAGACTTGGTTTGTTTGTGTGCCAGCAGCTATTTACCACCTGTTCACATTTATTTTTGGGGTCAGCGCAACTTGTTTTTCACATCACATTGAAAAAGACACAAGTCCATCCAGTTCAACCATAAAAAAAAACAAAAAAAAAAATATCGTACAATCTAATATACCCCATTCTATACCCACAGTTGATCCAGAGGAAGGCAAAAAACCCCAGCAGAGCATGCTCCAATTTGCTACAGCAGGGGAAAAAAAATTCCTTCCTGATCCCCCAAGAGGCAGTCAGGTTTTCCCTGGATCAACTTTACCTATAAATGCTAGTACCCAGTTATATTCTTTACATTTAGTTAAGTATCCAGGCCTTTCTTAAAGCAATCTACTGAGCTGGCCAGAACCACCTCTGGCGGGAGTCTATTCCACATTTTCACAGCTCTTACTGTGAAGAAACCTTTCCGTGTTTGGAGATTAAATCTCTTTTCCTCCAGTCGTAAAGAGTGCCCCCGTGTCCTCTGTGTTGACAGTCAAGTGAATAACTCAACACCAAGTTCACTGTATGGACCTCTTATATACTTGAACATGTTGATCATATCCCCCCTTACTCTCCTCTTCTCAAGAGTGAATAAATTCAGTTCCTCTAATCTTTCCTCATAGCTCAGCTCCCCCCATGCCTCTTATCAGTTTGGTTGCCCTTCTCTGCACTTTCTCCAGTTCCCCGATATACTTTTTGAGAACTGGAGCCCAAAACTGAACTGCATATTCCAGATGAGGTCTTACTAATGATTTGAACAGGGGCAAAATGATATCTCTCTCTCTGGAGTCCATACCTCTCTTAATACGAGAAAGGACTTTGCTTGGTTTGGAAACCGCAGCTTGGCATTGCATGCTATTATTGAGCTTATGATCAACCAAAACCCCCAGATCCTTCTCCACTACGGATTCCCCCAGTTGAACTCCCCCTAGTATGTATGATGCATGCATATTCTTAGCCCCCAAGTGGATAACTTTACATTTCTCAACATTAAACCTCATCTGCCACATAGACGCCCAATCAGACAGTGCATTGAGGTCAGCTTGTAAATTGGAGACATCCTGTAAGGACGTTATTCCACTGCATAGCTTGGTGTCATCTGCAAAGACAGAAATGTTACTTTTGATCCCAGACCCAATATCATTTATAAAGATATTAAAGAGTAAGGGTCCCAGCACTGAACCTTGGGGTACACCACTGATAACCTTAGACCATTCAGAGTAAGAATCATTAACCACTACTCTCTGAATTCTGTCTTTTAGCCAGTTTTCTATCCATTTGCAAACTGATATTTCCAAATAATCAAAGAAAAAAGGAAGAAAAACAAAAGGGGATTCTCAACTGCTCCTAAATACCGATCCGATAATCCCCCTTTAGAACATACTGGCCATATCTTGGCCTGAACCTGTAATGGGGATTTCTAAATGGTTCCACCGTCTAAACCAAGTATCTCGGATGATAAATAACAATCCAGAGACACTAGGATTTAGTAGTCCTCTGCGTTATAATTAAATCCAAAAGAAAAACGTGACAAGCACAAAGGAACTCTTCCATGAGGACAATTCAGTGATATAGGTACAAATCTTTATTAAAGACTATCCAAAAGTAAAATTCCATATATAAATGACTATTAAACTACAACCCTATTCCCAGTACACATTAAAGGACCTAAAGTCTGGAGGAGGAAAAGGTGGCCACCATTTTCTAAATAACCTCATACAACTCTCATTCTCACACACACACATACACCAATAGATATTGATTGGTCATACAATCTGTTTGAATTGAAGGTAAAGTCATCAGGTGATCAATAGAAATTAGTCAATCATGATAACTGGCATAGTCTTATAGTGACAGACATATCCGATCACCAATAGTTTAACCACAGATGTAACAATCTTATAAATATTGTAAAGTGCAGGTGTGGTGTAGCATTTCCATTTCTTTTCAGTAGTACCAGCTTGTGACAATTGCAGCCTCCGTTTCACACTGTGAATATTGTCTATTCAGAATAATTCAGTAGTAAATAGCACAGTCACTGAAGCATGACAGCTAGACGATACAAAATGAAATTGAAACTGACTTTACCATATGCTGGAGCCGAGCGGCAAGCAGTGTGTCATGAAAAGCAGCGGGGGAATCCGAGTACAGGAACCGGCTTTCAGAAGAGATCTGTACGATCTGTTAGTAGCTGTCTCTGATGCTGGAAACAGGGATCCCACTTGCTGGACACAGTGCAGCTTCCTGCTTTCACATGCTTACTGTAATCAGCTGTTTATGTAGATTCAAGTCCTCGTCAGTAATACACTTAGAGTATCCGCTGTCTGGGCTGCACATGTCAGGCTCTGATGCTGGCATTTAGTCAGAGGGAAGCAAAGAGGTTTTAGAGGCATTTCAGTAGGTGAATAGGTGGTCATCCATGGATCCTTCTCACAGATACCAGATACTGATGCTTACATGTTTCGCTAATTAATTAGCTTCCTCAGCGCATGCGCATTAGTGTGTCAGCCAGGTTTAAATCTTCATCTCAATCAAGTGTCAGTTAATTACAGCAGATTAACAACACACCATGCTTTAATCATTTCTGGTATCATTCACCCATACACACACATACATCGTGCAGAGGAGCACTCAGAGTTAACCCTATATAAACCTCCGATCATCTCAAGACCCAGTCATAAATGGGATTGCACTTTCTATTTAAGAGACTAACAAAAGTATGGGGAAAGTGAAACCACTTAATTATAGAAAGATTTAGAAACAAAGTTATTAGATTTAAAAATCAGCTACAGTTCCATTAGTTGCCCAGGATAAACTGATATTTCCAAGCCTGTAGACTTTAACTTACCCATGAGCCATGTGCGCGGAACTGTATCGAACGCTTTTGCAAAATCCAAGTATACCACGTCCACAGCCACCCCTCTGTCCAAGGTTTTACTTACCTCTTCATAAAAAGAAATCAGGTTTGTCTGACAACTTCTGTCTTTCATGAATCCATGCTGTCGCTTAAATTTTTTTTTTTTTCCAGCAAGAACTCGTCTATGTGGTCTTTTATTAAATGCTCCAGTATCTTCCCAACTATAGAAGTTAAGCTAACAGATCTATAGTTACTTGGTAAAGACTTTGATCCCTTTTTAAATATAGGCACAACGTTCGCCCTGCGCCAATCCAGTGGTACTATTCCCGTCATTAATGAGTCCCTAAAAATTAGATACAATGGCTTTGAATGGCTAGTTGCAACAAACAAAAATCAAGCCATGGCCACATGGTGGAAATGGCCAACAAAAGCTGGGCCACATGGTGACTACAACAAAAGAAAATGGCCAATGAAAGCCAAGCCATGACAAAATGGTGCCATTAACACATGAAATGCAGCTGTTGATCATGCCAAAACCAGCACAAACCAAGATTTCTTCACTAAAACACCAACACTTTCTCCCCACAAAACTACACCTTTGAGACACTGCATAAACACTTACAAACATTTTAGGCTATATACTAATATATACTAATACTCTAGGGACCTTGGCCAACCAAACACAGCCTCTCCAATCAAACAACAACCTTGCATAAAACAGAGAATAACACGGCTCAAACATACTCTTGTTCCCAAATAAAGTTCATATACTTACTCTGGCATCAACTTCCCCAAGACATTGAGAACACAAACAGCGATCCTAGAAACCTGAGACCATCCACAGGGTGTAGCCCATTCAAAAAACAGCTCCTATTGTAAGTGATGTCCCAACAATGCATGGCTGCTTGAATATGCGGCAGGCATTTTCAAGAGCGACTTAAAACCAAACCCTTTACTTAAAAATATTTTTACACTTATGGGGACATGTGTCTTGGTCCCATACAAAGGTAAAAATCACACAATTCATCCATTTTTATTTCTCAGATACATCACAAACATATTACACAACATACGGTTACTTACACATAACAAACATACAATAAAAATCCCAGCATTATACCAAAAGATGAAAAATTTGTTCTTTTGCAAAGCAGAACCTACCTAACACATCGGACAGAGAAAACCTACCCCTTTGTCTCAGGACAACAACGTTTGATGTCCTGGACTGGGATTTGTTCTCCCCCCTTTTGCTGGTGTGAAGGAGGTTCTGTTCGCTCCATAAGGTCCTGGCCCGCCATCTGACGTGGAGATTTCGCTATACGTAATCAATTTCACCTGCGCTAATACGCGCCCTTTCAGCTTTTCAGTATATTACATCTTCAAATAACCCATGTCTCCCGCATTTCCCCAGTAAACAGACATAATCACCATCTTAGCTCCATCTTTCCTTCATCTCAGCACGACTGCCCCACCGAGCATCGCACTGGCTCTTTTGTTCAAAGACAACAAAAGCAATGACAGACGGGAAGGAAGTCCTGGCCAACAGCCAATCACTTCCTCCATGGGAAAATGACCTCACAGGATATGACCTCACAGGATATGAATGTCAACACAGGAAATCCTTCCAACAGGATGAGTTTATACAACAACCAATGAACAATGACTAGGGGAGTCTTATGGGCGTGTCTGGGCAGGGACAGTGTGTATGTTTTACCTGGAAGCCATGCTCTTTAACTAAACAAAGGAAGCCGCATGGCTAACAGACATGAACTCTGTTCCTGACCATAACAACCCAAAAGCTCCCGTTTTTACCATTTTTCGTGAATCCTTCCAGTGTGGCTGGGAGATTATCTGCAGATGTTCGCCATGGCACCCCAAGTATGTTGATCAGTCATACAGGGGTGACACGAGCGCACATCTGCTAAACCGATAATGTCTCTGCAGAGGGAACACATTCCCCCCAGACGAACGTTCTGTGCATCGCACAGGGGCCCTTCGCTGGCGGACATATCCCCACTCTGCAAACATTTCTCTACATCCCCAAGGAACTTTTTATTACCAAACGGATCTCAACCAACACCAGTCTGCCCCAGTCAGCTCTTTAGAGCAGGCTGCGGGAGAACTAAATTTCCACAACACTATCGATGCCCCCCCCTGAAATCACCGCCTGTGGAAGGGAATTCCACATCCTTGCCGCTCTTACAGTAAAGAACCCTCTACTTACTTTAAGGTTAAACCTCTTTTCTTCTAATTTTAGTGAGTGGCCATATGTCTTATTAAACTCCCTTCTGCAAAAAAGTTTTATCCCTATTGTGTGGTCACCAGTATGGTATTTGTAAATTGAAATCATATCCTCTCTTAAGCGTCTCTTCTCCCAAGAGAAGGTCAGTGCTCGCAACCTTTCTTCATAACTAATATCCTCCAGACCCTTTATTAGCTTTGTTGCCCTTCTTTGTACTTGCTCCATTTCCAGTACATCCTTCCTGAGGACTGGTGCCCAGAACTGGACAGCATGCTCAAGGTGCGGCCGGACCAGAGTCTTGTAGAGTGGGAGTGTAACGAGCCCCTTTGCTCACTCGGTTCCACTCTCCCGACACTCCTCTGCAGCTATTGAATCAGATTGCAATGCCTGATGGTTCGGTCATCCGATGCTCCGGGACTAGAACTACAGCTCTGTGCCGTTCTAGTCCAGTTGTGATACTTCAGAACAAACACCAGGCAGGCTGTATGTAAGTTCAAACAGGAATCTCTTTTATTGCAAAATACGGGCTTTTATACACTAAAAGTGGAGGTGCAGACCTCCTGCTCATATTACTCTAACAATACAGCTGTAACCTAATTAACATGAGCTAATTAACTAATCCCTTTAGACAGCCTGGATGACTCAGACATGACCGTTAGGCCAGACTGGCCGTCTTGTAGTTCAGAAAATCCAATCAACATTATCACAATCAACATAGACTCTTCTTCACACAATAGCAAAGTTAATTAACACAAATAACAATGGGGATCTAATGACTCTTAGATCCCATAGTAGACTTATTTACAATACACATTTTAGCAGACAATAGACAGACAGGTGTTGGAATTTACATTAGCATTTCCTAACAGTATCTGTCCCAGCATTATGAATCAGCCACTATTCCAATATGGCAAATCCAGGGTCCCCAGAGTCCGTGTGTCCTGGGGGACCAGGACCCGAATGCAACAGCAACACCACCTCAAGGGTCCCCAGGCACACAGCTCACAAAGAGCACCATTCCCCCAATTGCAAGGGCCCCCGATCGATCGGCAAGAGGCTAGCATACAGTCCCCTCCAAAAGTCTCTTTCCCGGCTAGGTCTGTCACAGGGAGGATTATCATTTTATCCCTGGAGTTAATCCCCTTTTTGCCCTGCTTAGCTTAGTGTCATCCGCAAATAGTTGTGCTCATAAGTTTACATACCCTAGCAGAATTTATGATTTCTTGGCCATTTTTTCAGAGAATATGAATCATAACACAAAAACCTTTTCTTTCACTCATGGTTAGTGTTTGGCTGAAGTCATTTATTATCAATCAACTGTGTTTACTCTTATTAAATCATAATGACATCCCTATAAGACTAACAGAAACTAGCCAAATGACCCTGATGAAAAGTTTACATACCCCAGTTCTTAATACCATGTATTGCCCCCTTTAAAATCAATGACAGCTTGTGGTATTTGTAGAGGAGGCTCTTTATTTTCTCAGATGGTAAAGCTGCCCATTCCTCTAGGCAAAAAGCCCCCAATTCCTGTAAATTCTTGGGCTGTCTTGCATGAACTGCACATTTTGAGATCTCTGCAGAGTGGCACAATGATAGATATTGAGGTCAGGAGAATGAGATGGCCACTCCAGAACCTTCACTTTATTTTGTTGTAGCCAATGACAGGTCGACTTGGCCTTGTGTTTTGGATCATTGTCATGTTGGAATGTCCAAGTACGTCCCATGCGTAGCTTCCTGGCTGATGAATGCAAATGTTCCTCCAGTATTTTTTGATAACATACTGCATTAATCTTGCCATCAATTTTGACCAAATTTCCTATGCCTTTTGTAGCTCACACATCCCCAAAACATCAGTGATCCACCTCCGTGTTTCACAGTAGGAATGGTGTACCTTTCATCATAGGCCTTGTTGACACCTCTCCAAATGAAGCATTTATGGTTGTGGCCAAAAAAGCTCAATTTTGATCTTATCACTCCAAATGACTTTGTGCCAGAAGGTTTGAGGCTTGTCTCTGTGCTGTTTGGTGTATTGTAAGCAGGATATTTTCTGGCATTTGTGTAGTAATGGCTTTCTTCTGGTGACTCGACCATGCAGCCCATCTTTCTTCAAGTGCCTCCTTATTGTGCATCTTGAAACAGCCACACCGCATATTTTCAGAGTCCTATATTTTACCTGAAGTTATTTGTGGGTCTTTGCCGCCCGAATAATTTTAATTTGAACACTGCTGATTGGTATTCTCAATTCCTTGGATATCTTTTTATATCCCTGTCCTGTTTTATACAGTTCAACTACCTTTTCCCACAGATCCCTTGACAATTCTTTTGCTTTCCTTATGGCTCAGAATCCAGAAATGTCAGTGCAGCACTGGATGAAAGATGTCTGTCTGTCAGGAGTGCAGAATCTCATTGACATTTTATACACACACACTAATTACAAGAAAACAGATCACAGGTGAGGATGGTTACCTTTAATAGCCATTTAATCCCCTTTGTGTCAACTTGTGTGTATGTTATAGGGCCAAAATCACCAGGGTATGTAAACTTTTGATCAGGGTCATTTTGGTAGTTTCTGTTGCCATTATGATTAAAAAAGAGTAAACACAGTTGATTGATAATAAATGGCTTCAGCCAATCACTAACCACGAGTGAAAGGAAAGTTTTCATGTTATTATTCATATTCACTGAAAATGACTAAGAAATCATAAATTCTGCCAGGGTGTGTAAACTTATGAGCACAACTGTATATTGTTCAAACATGGCATGGGTATATGTGGAATTACACCCCAAAATACATTCTGCTTCTTCTCCTGATTACAGGGATACCACATGTGTGAGACTTTTTGGCAGTCTAGCCACGTACAGGACCCCGAAAACCAATCACCGCCTTCAGGATTTCTAAGGGCGTAAATTTTTGATTTCACTCTGCCTATCACAGTTTCGGAGGTCATGAAATGCCAAGATAGCACCCCCCCCAAATGACCCCATTTTGGAAAGTAGACACCCCGAGTTATTTGCTGAGAGGCATATTGAGTATTTTGCAAATCTTGCTTTTTGTCACAAAGTTTTGAAAATTGAAAAAAGAAAAAAAAAGTTTTTCCTTTTCTGCATTTTCAAAAACAAATGGGAGCTGCAAAATACTCACCATGTCTCTTAGCAAATACCTTGGGGTGTCTACTTTCCAAAATGGGGTAATTTGGGGGGGGGGTTGTGCTATCTTGACATTTCAGGGCCTCCGTAACTGTGATAGGTAGTGAGGAGTAAAATCACCATTTTACGCCCTTATAAAAAGCCTGAAGGCGGTGATTGGTTTTCGGGTCCTGTACGTGGCTAGGCTCCCAAAAAGTCTCACACGTGGTATCCCTGTATTCAGGAGAAGCAGAAAAATTTATTTTTTGGTGTAATTCCACATGTAATTGTCACACAAACTTGTGGCAAAATGTAAAATATTCCATGGACTCAACATGCCTATCAGCAAATAGCTTGGGGTGTCTACTTTCCAAAAAGGGGTCATGGGGGGGAGTTGAACTGTCCTGGCATTTTATGCACAACATTAGAAGCTTATGCCACATATCACCCACTCTTCTAACCACTTGAAGACAAAGCCCTTTATGGCACTTTTTGTTTACATGTAAAAATAATTTTTTTGCTAGAAAATTACTTTGAACCCCCAAATATTATATATTTTTTTAAAGTAAAGACCCTACAGATTAAAATGGTGGGTGTTGCAATTTTGTTTTTAACACAGTATTTGCGCAGCGATTTTTCAAACACAATTTTGTTGGAAAAAAAAAAACACTTTTTTAAATTTTAATGCACTAAAACACACTATATTGCTATATTGCCCAAATGTTTGGTAAAATATAAAAGATGATCTTATGCCGAGTACATAGATACTAAACATGACGTGCTTTAAAATTGGGCACAACCATGCAGGGGCGATAAACTACATACATTTTTAAAATCCTTTACAGGTTACCACTTTAGATTTACAGAGGAGGTCTACTGCTAGAATTACTACCCTCGATCTGACGTTCTCAGTGATACCTCACATACATGGTGCAACTGCTGTTTACATACGACACAAGACCGACACTTGCATTCGCCTTTGCACGCGGAGGGGACAAGGGTGCTTTTTTTTATTTTTATTTTTTTTTTACACTGTTCCTTTAATTTTTTTTTGGATTTTTTTTGTTAGCACAGGGAATGTAAATATCTCCTATGATAGCAATAGGTAGTGACAGGTACTCTTTTTTGAAAAAATTGGAGTCTATTAGTCTCTAGCTCTCTCCTCTGCCCTCAAAGCATCTGACCACACCAAGATCGGTGTGATAAGATGCTTTCCAAATTTCCCAATGGCGCTGTTTATATTAGGCAAAACCGAAGTCTTGAAATGTTCATAGCTTCCGGTTTCTTAGGCCATAGAGATGGTCAGCTGGTGCAACCACTGGCTGCATTCTCAGGTTCCCCGGTGGGACAAGTGAGCCCAAGAAAAGCATGGAAGTGGGCGGGAAGGGGGGGATGTTCCCCCCCACTGCTTGTAAAGCAGTCTAGTGGCTAATTAGCCGCTAGGATTGCTTTTACATGAAAGCCGACCTCCGGCTGAAAAGAACGATACTAAGATGATACCTAAACCTGCAGGCATCATTCTGGTATAACCCCTAAAAGACCAGCAACATACCAGTACGTTGCTGATCCTTGTTGGGCATATATTGTAATGTTCTTTTTTTTTTTTTTTTTTTTCATGCAACCTGTGGGCTGAACAAAAAAGATATTGATCGGTGGGTATGCCCACCATTAGAATACCGCCCTGCATCCACCCACTTCTAATGATGGGCATACATGCACCGTTTTTTAAAATTTTTAACTGTGGTTGTGAAATCACCTCCTACAGCGATGGAGTCGCTGATTTACGTATCGTGAAAGAAACCCTATTGCTGGCAAAATAAATAAATCCGTGCTGCAGCTGAATGGCGTACCTAAAAAGCAAACAATGGTAACAATAAAACATTAACTCAATAAAACTACTTTTTTTATTGCAATCTGTGACAAAAAAAAGAGTAAAAAATATATGCGAAAGCAGAGGGGCAATCCGCCCCTAATATTAGGGGAAAATCTCCCTCGACCCCTGCCCCTTGCTTCGGCATATATGTTCTTTTTTTCAACTGTGGTGGTGAAATCACCTCCTACAGCGCTGGAGTCACAGCTTTACGTATTTTAAGAGCAAACCTTGTTGCTGTCAGAATAAATAAACCTGTGCTGCAGCTGAATGGCATACCTGCAAAGCAAATAATGGTTACCAATAAAACAAAGTAACATTACAGTATAAGTGTAAGATATGCCATACCTGCAAAGCAAATACAATAAAACACAGTAAAAATAAAACATTAGTAATAAAATACAGTAACAATAGAGAGCGCACAATAGAGAACAATAGATAGAGAACAATAGAGAGAAAACAATACAGAGAGAGAAGAAAAATAAAATGGCAACTATTTTTGGCCTTTTTATTTTTTATTTTCTTTTTTTCTTTTTTGCAATTTTATTTTAACTGTTAACATTTCAGATTAGGGTCTCTCAAAATGTGATGGCCAATTCATGTTTTGAGACCCTGTGTAAGCGTGCCCTAGGACTGCAGTGCTGTACCGTACACTAATACTCCACTAGTGTGTGGTAGCGACGGAAACAGTCACCCATGCAGAGACCAGGTTGGTAAGGACAGGAGGGACAATAAAAGCGGGTGTCACGCCTATATCCGCATTTTCTGCATACACAACATCTTCTTTGGGGTGTTCTTTGGGTAGGGGTACCAGGGAGGACATACGCAAAATGCCTCTCATGCAGCCAGCTCACTGTATTTGCATTGGGAAGGTGGGGTACAGCACCGTCTATAAACAGAAGGGCTGTGATGATCTCTTCATGGAATTTTAGGAAGGATCCAGTTCTTCCTGACGCTTTGTATAGCACATAAGCGTCAGCAGAGCCAATTGGAATAAATATACAGACACTTTTTTACAGTGTTTGGCCTTACGGGCAATTAAGTACGGTGCCATCATCTGGTCATTGGAGTCCACTGCTCCCATGTTAAGGTTGTATTTGTAGACACAGAGGGGCTTCACAACACCAGTTGCCATTGGAATTTCGACTGACGTATCTGCGTGAAGGGAGGACAGAAGGAAAACATTCCGTGTATCCCTCCACTTCACTGCGAGAACATTTTTACATTTCAAGGAGGCTCTCTTCCCCTCTAAGTCGGGAATCTACAATCTGTTAGGGGAAGCCCCAGCGATTACATTACACAGCGCCACATGCGCCAATTCCACAATCAAAAAAGTGACTAAAAAGTTGCATGCTTGTGTATTAATTGTCCACGTACACGCGGTACCCCTTTCCAAATAACCTTGCCAGTGCTCCCGATGTAGTCTGGGCAGTTGTGGAGCTCCACGTGACTATCTCTTCCCTCGTAAACCATAAAACTATATGTATAGCCTGTGGCCCTGTCAGAATGTATACAACTTAACCCCATATCTGGCATGCTTGGTGGGGAGATACTGTTTAAAAGACAAGCGGCCAGAAAATTTAATCAGGGACTCGTCAATGCAGACAACTTGATCGGGAATAAACAAGGCTGCAAACTGTTGGTTGAAGTGGTTTACGAGGGGCCGAATTTTGTAGAGCCGATCATATCCAAGGTCATCCCAAGGACGACAGAGTTCATTGTCATTGAAATGCATGAACCACACAATCTGCTCATATCAAGTCCTGATCATGGAAGCAGAGAACACGGGTATATGGTGAATTGGGTCAGTGGACCAATATGACCGCAACGCACACTTTTTAGTAATGCCCATGAGGAGGGATAGGCCCAGAAAGGTCTTAAATTCGGAAACTGTAATAGGTTTCCAATCTCTGGCAAGGGTCAGCTGGGGATTAGCGGCGATGAATTGACCAGCATACAAATTGCTTTGGTCCACAATAGATCTATAGAGATCTTCTGTAAAAAACGGTGAATAAAAATCAAGTGACATAAAATAAACAGTTTCCGTCTGAATTCCGGTTTGGCCAGTGAATGGGGGAAGTACGGGCGCTGCAGAAGTTGTAGGCTTCCAATTAGGATTGGCAAATGCAGCGGGAAGGGCACTATGGGCTCTACGGACCTGTCTTTGTCTTCTTGGTGGCTGCAGGCACTACTTATGCTAGCCACCACACCAGCTTGAACTGCACTTATGGGACTCGCCACATCACCATGTGTTACTGCAGTGCTGGTTTGACTATAACCAGGATGTACTAGGCCGCTGGTGCTTGCCAGTTCACCAGAAGGATGAGCGACACTGGCTCTCTGCTCCATACGAGAGTGTTAGGGCTGGGCACGGCCCTTCCTTCTCAGAGCTCTGTGCTCAGCTGACAGTTAATTGCCAAAGACTCTTCCTTCCACAGTGACTCACCTGGTCTTCATTTCTTGCTTGTCAGTTATAGCTGCTGGTTATATAAACTCCTTGGATCAGATCTCCTGTGCCTTTGCCTTGGTCAACATATTCAAACTCTCTCTGCTGTTTTCCTGTGAACGACTTTTGCTTGGCTGACTTCCCTTCTGGTTCCTCATCCTGTTTGCTGCACCCGACTTCGCTGATCTCTGGACTCCTGTTTCTCTGGCTTGTTCTGACTACCCGTCCTGGTTACCGAACTCTGGCTATGTTTTGACTATTACATGAAAAAACAACCAACTGTGGGACTTTTAAGGTGTCAATAAATGAATAAAAAATATAGTATTTTTTAATTATAAAAAATATTTTATTAATGTCAATAAAAACATTGTTCATAAAATATCCCTTATTTGCATGTCAACACAAGAAAAGGGTTCCCCTAGGTGGACTTTTCCGGCACTTGCATAATAGAAAAAAATTTTTTTAGAAGTAGAAACTATAATACATCAAAAAGGGGCATAAATTTTATTCAATTAAGATAATACAGTTGTTAAAAACAAAGTGGATATCAACACTAACAAAGTAGTACTAATTGGTAAATAACATGGAACAATCAAGCGATAAGCAATAGTGAAGGTAAACCTCTTTTCAAGCCCGACGCGTTTCGGGATGTTTAGTGTTTTTAGAGTCCTTCTTCAGGGGCATGGTCGAAAAGAGGGGTTCATCTGAATATATTGAAAAAATATATGTGTGAGTAAGATTGGGAAAATGTCAAACAAAAATCGAATAGTACATAGGTTATCAGTAGATATCCAGTAGGGGATTTAAATGATCCATTGATCACCTACCTGAGAGAGTTCCATTAACCGCTTGTGGGAGGAAGTTTAAAAAAAGTCACTGAAAGAAAGCGGGGTGGCAGTGGGCAATTAAGGATGTAATAAGTATAAGTGCTAAGTTTAGATGGTATAAGCTGCAGGAAGAAAAGCAGTCATCTCCATAAAGGAGTGTCACACTAAGCCCATCCCGCCCGAACCCGGGCATGCGCAAGCCAGAGCGGTAAGCTGAGGTCACAGGAAGGCGCCCCTAAAAAATGAAAAAATTGAAGTACCTTAGCAGAGATACAATATGTATAGAAGATAAATGCAAAAAATAATGACAGACCAAAGAGGTGTACAAAGAGTATGTATCTATATTTTATGTATATATTGGAGTGGTAACTGTCAAATATACGCATATAACTTACCAAATATTTAAGGCAGGGTAACAGAAGAGGAGGTTAACTAGCAAAAATAATCTATCTTATAAGGAGCAGAGGTAATAAAAGTACGTGTATATATGGTAATGTATAGAGTAAATTGCTGCATAATAGAAAAAATATCTGAATAGAGATGTATGGTGGGGAAGTATATGTCCCAATTGAAGCATAAATAATAAGAAATATAATGGTAAAGGACTAAGGAGCTTTGAGCAGAAGTGGCATCAAGATATGAAGTTCATATATCAAAAGCCAAATATAAGACTAGAGCTGAAATAGCCGTGTGTATAAATTACCCTTAGCCTGCAGGGGATAGAATATAATCAGAGCAGGATAAAAGGTGGTAAAAAGACAATAACCAACAATACTCCTATAGCCCAAGAAGAATCAATAATAAGAGGGGAAATATAATGCAATGATGATCATGGTCATGAAGGGGGAGAAAAATGAACAAAAAAGTAAATACACATACCTAGGAGGGTAAGAGTGTCGACACGGCCAGCCACGCAAACCTGCATCCAGCGTGCAGAGCGCTATAGCAGAGAGTGAGTGGGGCCGGTTTAAATGTATGACAGGCTCCAATCAGCTGGCGTCAAAAAGACGCTCAGCTGTGTAATGAGGGCCGTCAGCTGGGACGCCTAATAAAACCTCCCGGAGCGAGAGTGCGCGGCGCCGCCCCTACCGCGCATGCGCGAGAGCGCAATGACGTTGGAGCGACGTCGCGCACACCCGCCCCACCGACACGGAAGTGCCCTTCCAGCGAACTGGGCATGCTCGCTGGAGTGGCAACATGGAGGCGGTGGGCGCAAGGTGGAGCTACGCCCAACAGCCTCCCTAAGTCCCGCCCCAGAAAGAAAAACAGATCTGGGGCGGTTTTCCGTGCCGGGCCACCGCTCTGGCCGAACACGCCCCGGGGGGGGGCAGGAGAGCGACAGAGTAGACTAAAACAAAAGGAGCATATAAGAATGTATACATCCTAGACAAGATGGGAAAAATTACACCACGGAAAAGGGGAATATGGGAAAGTAAAGAATAATAATGTGGGGATTCAGGACAAACTAAGCAATAATAAATTGAAGAATAAAAAGGTGTGGGAAATTTAAACGTTAGCCCTGCTGGATCTCAGTGGCATAAATAAAGGTATATGGAGAGAGGACTGGGACATGTCGCAAGGTAGTAAAATCATAAACAAGGGGGAATAAACAAAATTAAATATTATACAATATAATAATGAGGTAAATACAGACGAGTAATATGATCTCTTCATACAGGACATTACAAGATAGCAACATCAACAAAAGCCTCAAGTGTGAAATCTGGCATAGAGTAACAGAAGACTTAACCACAGGTTAAAATATGGTTAATACTGACACCGAATAGAAAGACAAGCAAATGGCATATATATAAAACAAAACAATACAAAAGGGAGGTTCCTAAAGGGGAACCAACCGAGCTGATTGTATAGATCTGATACAAGGTACCCTGAAAGACGCTGGTCAATTAAAAAAAAAAAAAAAAAAAAAAGGAACAGGGAGGTATGTATGAGGCCCAACAATCAGCTAGGTGTACAAAGTTACATGTGATGACAAAAAAGGGGACACAGCAAATGAAG
The DNA here is from genome assembly GCF_042186555.1 of Aquarana catesbeiana. Lineage (NCBI taxonomy): Eukaryota > Metazoa > Chordata > Amphibia > Anura > Ranidae > Aquarana > Aquarana catesbeiana. Next base: position 468,012,676 of record NC_133327.1, read on the forward strand.
GGAAGGAAAGGGGAAAAGAGACCTGGAAATAGGGAGGAGAGAAAAACAAGGAATTATCTTTCCATTCCTCCGGAATTAAAACCTTCTAAAAAGGGTTTAAAGCAAACAGCCTCGTTGAGGCCTGGGGGTATAGTGGCCTTTAATAAGTGTATCCATTTTAGTTCTCGCTGAAGTAAAATCTTATTCCAGTCGCCCCCTCTGGGGTTAGGGTGTATGCGATCCAGAATCAAAAACCTGATAACGGGAAACTTGCCCCCATGTACCAAGGCCACATGCCGGCCCAGAGGGAGATCCGGGTCAGCTGTTTTCATAGACAAAATATGTCTATATGCTCTTCGCCAGAATTCAAGTTTGGTCTTTCCTATATAAAAGCAACCGCAGTTACACTGGAGCAGATAAACCACTCCAGTGGTCCTGCAGTTGGCAAAATGTCTAGGAAAGAAGGTTTTCCCATTAGGGAGGGTAGGGTTTCTCTGGGTCAGCATGTAGCCACAATAGTGGCAAGTGCCGCAGGCAAAGGTGCCCCTGTATTTGCAATGAGTTGATGTTGGTCTAAATTCGCTGTTGGTGATTTTGTCCCCGATAGAGGTCGCTCTCCTAAAGGTAAAAGCGGGTTTTTCTGGCACTAAGTGGCCCAGACTGGGGTCAAGAACCAATAAGTGCCAATATCTTTCAATTATTCTTTTGACTTGTTCGTGTTGTTCACTATAAGTTGTAATTATACTAGATGGCGTACATCTCTTTGTTGTTTCGTAGAATGGAGAAGCGTTTGTCTGGGTTGGTCCTTTGCTTTTTTAAAAGCCTTTTTTAGACATTTGTGAGAGTATCCGCGTATCAGTAATCTGTCTCGTAAGGCAGCGGCTTCTTTCAGGAAGGTTTCGTTATCAGTGCAGTTACGCTTGATCCTGATGTATGTTTTTCTATTATGCAAGTGCCGGAAAAGTCCACCTAGGGGAACCCTTTTCTTGTGTTTATGTACTATTGGACGTGGCACGGCCTCTCTCCTAAATAAGTTGGTCTCCCTCTTTGTTTATTTGCATGTCAAGTTCAAATCATATATTTAATACAGACACTACCACTCTACATGTTTCGCTTCGAGTGAACTTCTTCAGGAGCTTCTAGAGTGCTGTATGAAATAATTACTAAAAAGTAAAACAACAACAAAATTGGGATTAATTACTGCAAAATTCATAATTTTATATTTTGTCAAAAAGATAGAGGTGCACAAAAATACACAATAATTATCTTAAATATTTCCAAAAAAAGACATTTTACAATCGAACATTATTTATTGAAGCATTAGAGGACCTACCGAATATGCAAACTTTACACAGTATGACGCCTAGGCGTTTTGATTATTGAATATTTCCAGCAGACGACTCCATGTCATGAGCATAATAACCACAGGGGGGTGATGTACAAAAAAATAACTGAATCCTAGAAAAGGAAACATATGTCTCTAATTAAAATATATATAAGGGGAATATATGGGGGCCTAACCCCTTTTATCCCCATATAATTGTACCATTTTTAAACTCTGTGCTGGGCCCAATTTGACCCAACAAAGAAAAAAAACGTTGAAAGTAATAAATAAGAATTACCTGAATCAATGTTGATAGAATCAATAAAATTGAAAAGTTATCATTCAAGCTTGTGTATTAGCCTGAAAGCATTGACAGATTTGCTGGGTATGGATATAGAGGAGCAGCTCTATTTTGGAAATCCCTCCACCAATAAACCCCTAGGAATTTGGTTATCCCCAATGGAAGTGGCATCAGGAATGGCTTGCCTGAAAAAGCAAGCCAAACAAAAAATGATAGTTTTCAACAAATAGTCAAAGTTTGTCAATGATTAGAAGATTGCTACTTGAAAGAGAGTAAATTAAATATTGGGCTTACCTGCCAGGAGTATTAAATTAAGAATGCGGAGGGAGAGGAGAGATGATACCCTCTCTCTCATTTGATTCCTCTGGCAGAGAATGGCGGCCAAAGCCGCAATCATAGCTCCCCTGTTCCGGAAGCGTCTGACATCTGTACCGTGTCTAGAATCTGCTGCAGCAATAATTGCATTTAAAAAGCCAAAACAAATGCCATTTTCCCTGCAAGCTGCCTTTATTTTGCTCAGCAACAGCTGGGGAGCCAGTATGTTAATGATGAGGCCACAATGTAGTGCACTGGGAGCAAGATTAGAGATTTTTTGGATACTGATGTCACTTTGACTTTGTATAGAAGTAACGGGTGCGTTAAAATTGGTCATTGGGTGTCGGTGGTGCCTTCTCACCGTAACCCTATAGAGGTAATCTTGATGAAAGCAAGAATTGGCCTTGCTGTAAAAAATTGCAATGATAAGCACCTGTCAAACAGGTGCAGAATAATTACTCTTTGGGTGTCAGGGCACCTTCCCACCGTAACCCGATAGAGGTACTCTTGATGAAGCCAAAAAAAATTGCAATCATATGCACCTGTCAAACGGGTGCTGAAAAAATGGTCTTTGGGTGTTAATTGTGCCAATGAAACCTATACCAAAAACATTCTTCCAGATTAAATGATTGAACACCCTCAAAGCTAGGCAGCCTTGAAGTCCTGCAGAGATTCCACATCCCGAATAGACTTAATCAGTGACATCGACATTAAGGGCTTCATAGCTGGTAATCCAGGACTGATTCATTTTTATAAAAGTCAAACGGTCCACGGAGTCTGTGGACAGACGCGTTCTATGATCATTGAGAAAACCTCCTTGCAGCACTGAATGCCCGTTCTGAAAGCACGCTGGATGCAGGGCAGCCCAACAACTCAATAGCATACTGGACAGGTTCTGGCCAGTGGTCTATTCTCATGACCCAGTAAGTCAGTGGATCGTCAGCTGGAAAGCGCTCCATCTCTGTTTTGACCCCGAGGTAATCGTCCACCAGCTGACAGCACTGGGCAGCAAGGACTAAAAAAAATTCCCAAATGCCTCACTTAGGCGGACGCCTTCTCCAACGCGCCTCTCTTGACCAACCGAAGACTCAAAACAATGTTTTCCACGACACTGTAACCTATTGGAATCAGGAAAAACGTTCAATAAAATCTTCTTTAACATGTCCTCAAGAGATTTTATCTTCTGCACTCTCTGTGGGGATGGATGAGTTCTGAGACCTTCCCCTTATAACGGTGGTCAAGGAGGGTTGGCAACCAGTAATCATCCTTCTCCTTTATGCCAGGTATTCTTGGGTCCTTTTGCAGGCTTTGAAGCATGAGGTTGCCCATGTGCCTCAAATTTGCAGAGGCTTGAGAAGCAGATTCCTCGGGGTCACTCAGGATGACAGCATCTGGAACTTCCTCCTCCCAGGCACATACTACTTCCAAGGGTCCTGGGGTTTGATGCATGTCTTCCTCTTCTTCGAAGCCTATGAAAAATGCCAGAATCCTCCTCCTCACCTCTCTCCTCCTTTGTGTTCTGTGACATAGGAATGATGGTGTCTGGATAAATTGGGCCTTGAGAGGAAAGAAAGTCCTTCTCTTCCTCCTGCTGCTCTGCCTCCAGTGCCCTGTCCATAATGCCACGCAGAGTCTGCTCCAGCAGGAACACAACAGGGATTGTGTCACTGATGCATGCACTGTCACGGCTCACCATCCTCGTGGCCTCCTCAAATGGGAACAATACAGTGCATGCATCCTTAATGATCAGCCCTTTGGCTAGGGGAAAAAAGCCGAGGCAGCCTGAGCCTGTCTTTCCGTATTCGCACAGGTACTCGTTAACGGCCCTCTGCTGCATGTATAGCCGCTGCAGCATTGACAAGGTCGAGTTCCACCTGGTGGGCATGTCACAAATCAGGCAGTTTACGGGCAGGTGTATTTCCTGCTGAATTTCAGCCAACCGAGCACTGGCTGTGTATGACCTCCTGAAATGGCTACACTCTGCTGGCCAGCTTTAGCACATCTTGCAACTCTAGGTACGTATTTAGGAAACGCTGCACCACAAATTGAGGACGTGTGCCAGGTATGGCACATGTGTCAACTTTCCCCATCTAATGGCGGACAGGAGGTTTGAGCCATTATCACAAAAAAGGAGATGGTCCCCCAAGGGGGCTTTCTAGGCAGCAAGAAGTAATGACTATGTCAGAAGGTTAAATATGGTAGAAATGCTTTATTTCAAAGTTACAAAAAAAATCATATATTGGCATAATTGTTTAAAATAATTGTTATTAAGGTATAACAATATACATCATCAAAACATGAGCTGTGGTACATGGATAAAAAGCAGCGCCGTCAACATGACAATACACAGTAAAAAAGCATCGTGATCAGACACCGTATACAAAGGTATTGGTAAGATTTATATTGCAATGCTGATGCGTTTCAACCCCCACGGGTCTTCTTCAGAGGATTATATAGACTGTGGAAGCATTGACATATTAGATAAGTAACACAAGATGAGAGGGTGAGTGAACAATAATAAAAAATTACATATATTTACCAGTCACGATGAATTGAACCGTATATGATGTTCTCTTATATGAAAAAATCCTCTCAGCATTTCTCGATGGTCAGCGTGGTCAGCAAGAAACGGGGAGGAGAGCAAACACACCGTTGCTGCGCGCCTTACGAGGAGTCACACCATAAGGAGTTCTGGGTAGCTAGGGGAGGCCCAGAGGGGGGAGCAAGTAGAGCCTGCAGTCCCGGAATTGTATAGATTGCATTAATCGAGCAGCCTAAAAAGGATGGTGAGAAGATATAGTTGTATGTCTGTACGCTGAATAGTTTTATAATTCTGTAACTCTGGTCACGGCTGGAAAGTCCGTGTGGGGATGGGAAGCGAAAAGGCAGGAGGGGGAAGGCAAAAAAGGGGGGGAAGCAAAGGGGGGGGGGGAGAAAAAAGGGAGGGGGGGGAGGGGGAGGAAAGAGGGGAAGGGGAGGGGAAGTGTAGGGAAAAAGGAAGATTACAGATCAAGGGCCAGTAGCAACCAAGTAAATACATGGGAAGATGAGTAATAAATGTTATTGCAGAAATAGGTGCAGATGAAGGTAAGGGCTGATAAGAAAAGTACAGCGGTGGGTAGGGTGCAAGAGTGAAAGGGTGGGAGTGGAGCAGAATGAGTGCAAGTGTATGTGCTGGTGTGCGGTACTCAGGTAAAAAATCAAAACGATGACAATAAAAGTATGTAAAACAAACCAAATCAAATGTGTGTGTACCATTTACCAAGGATCAGTGAGAAGGAAAAAGTGCAGGGGGAAGGTGAAGAAAGGCGGTGTGTGGTGAAAATATGCATAAGGTGGGTATCCTAAAAATACCTTATTTCCTATGTGATTGTTGATTCAGTTTAAGCCTCAGGGGGTCACTTGTGGGTGTACCGCCTGGGTATGGATACAATCAATGGTAGTGATCTATAGAAGTTAAAGAGTAAGCAATATGTATAGGGTTCTAAATGACGGTCAATGTACAGAGACATAGTGTCTAATGCAGTAGGATAATATGAATGATCTCACCAGTCCTTAGTTGCCGCTGCAGACATGTGCGTGTTCAAATGGAACCTGTGGGATATCAACACATCTCCACAGTGTTTGATCACCTTTTATAAGGAGGCCTATCAATTTGCCAATTATTTGGATTCTATGCAGGTGCTACTGCTCAGCCTCCTGGAAGCCCTCCCATCCACCAGGAATAATGGCGCCGAAGCGTCACCTCCGATGTGGCTCCCCCGGCGTTCCGGAGGGAAATCCCTGGTACCACCGCTATGTCTGCCGCAGCTGCGTATGCGCCGTGACGTCACGCGCTCGTGCATTGGAATCACGCGCGCGCGGGCATGACCAAGGCGCGCGGACATAGTCCGGAACGCCGCTGGCAGGTACAAAACTGCATTCCGGGTGGTGCTGCCACCCGGTGGATGCATAGGGAGACACAGGGCCCTTATGTCTCCCCACCCTGCCAGGAAGGAGCATCGCAGCGGGAGTCCTGCCCCCATTAGGCTGGCTGATCAAGGAAAATATGAACGTTGATTAAGGGGGAAAGAAAAATTAATAAAAAATATCTTAGAAAGGAATCAAAGTTTTATAATCAATACATGTCAATGCTTAACTTGCATTGCCTATGTGGTAATCAAAGTATTCTGATCAACACATGTCGGTGCTCGTACTATGTCTCTGTACATTGACCGTCATTTAGAACCCTATACATATTGCTTACTCTTTAACTTCTATAGATCACTACCATTGATTGTATCCATACCCAGGCGGTACACCCACAAGTGACCCCCTGAGGCTTAAACTGAATCAACAATCACATAGGAAATAAGGTATTTTTAGGATACCCACCTTATGCATATTTTCACCACACACCGCCTTTCTTCACCTTCCCCCTGCACTTTTTCCTTCTCACTGATCTTTGGTAAATGGTACACACACATTTGATTTGGTTTGTTTTTCATACTTTTATCTTCACCCTTTTGGTTTTTTTACCTGGATACCACACACCAGCACATACACTTGCACTCATCCTGCTCCACTCCCACCCTTTCACTCTTGCACCCTACCCACCACTGTACTTTTCTTATCAGCACTTACCTTCATCTGCACCTATTTCTGCAATAACATTTATTACTCATCTTCCCATGTATTTACTTGGTTGCTACTGGCCCTTGATCTGTAATCTTCCTTTTTCTCTACACTTCCCCTCCCATTCCCCCTCTTTCCTCCCCCTCCCCCCCCCTCCATTTTTTTTTCTCTTCCCTCCCCCCTCCCCCCCCCTTTGTTTCCCCCTCCTTTTTTGCCTTCCCCCTCCTGCCTTTTCGCTTCCCTTCCCTCACATCCACCACTTCCCATCCCCACACGGACTTTCCAGCCGCAACCAGAGTTACAGAATTATAAAACTATTCAGCGTACAGACATACAACTATATCTTCTCACCATCCTTTTTAGGCTGCTCGATTAATGCAATCTATACAATTCCGGGACTGCAGGCTCTACTTGCTCCCCCCTCTGGGCGTCCCCTAGCCACCCAGGACTTCTTATGGTGTGACTCCTCGTAAGGCGCGCAGCAACGGTGTGTTTGCTCTCCTCCCCATTTCTTGCTGACCACGCTGCCAATCGAGAAATGCTGAGAGGATTTTTTCATATAAGAGAACATCATATACGGTTCAATTCATCGTGATTGGTAAATATATGTAATTTTTTATTATTGTTCACTCACCCTCTCATCTTGTGTTACTTATCTAATATTACAACTTATTTCAATGCTTCCACAGTCTATATAATCCTCTGAAGAAGACCCGTGGGGATCAAAACGCGTCAGTATTGCAATATAAATCTTACCAATACCTTTGTATACGGTGTTTGATCACAATGCTTTTTTACTGTGTATTGTCATGTTGATGGCGCTGCTTTTTATCCATGTACCACAGCTCATGTTATGATGATGTATATTGTTATACCTTTATAACAGTTATTTTAAACAATTATGCGAATATATGATAGTTTTTTATAACTTTGAAATAAAGCATTTCTACCATATTTAACCTTCTGACATAGTCATTACTTCTTGCTGCCTAGAAAGCCCCCTTGGGGGACCATCTCCTTTTTTGTCATTTTTCTGGGGTGTGCAGCTGCTATGTCTCCTCTTCTATGAGGGTCCTTTGCTTTTTGTTTAGAGCCATTATCACATACCACTATTCCTGGCTCCAGCTGTTTTGGTGTGAACCACCTCTGGGCCTGTCCCTGCAGAGCTGCAAGAATCTCTGCTCCGTGTGGTTCCTGTCCCCTAAACACACCAGCTGAAGCACTGCATGGCACCTTTTAGCCTGACTCTGGGAATAGCTCTTTGAACGCGTAGGTGGTACCTGATGTTCATAGGACAATTCTGCAGAGGAGAACATGGAGGTGGCGGGGGAGGAAGAGGGGGTAGAGCTCACATGTGTGGCATCATCACCACCAGCTGTATGGCGACGTGGGGGCACAACAAGCTGCAGCCCCGAGCCCTGTCCTGCATCCTTTCGCAAGCAGCGTTACCCAGTGTGCTGTGAACTAAATATATCTCTGTCCATGCTTGCTGGACCACATGTCAGCAGTAAGGTGGATTTTATGGCTGACTGCCTTACCCAACGATGCCAGAACATTCCTTCCACGTGATGGTAGAGAGATGGAACGGCCTTACGTGAAAAGTAGCACTAGCGATTGGGAACCTGCCATTGTGGTACAGCACATTATACGAATTCACGGAAGGGGGCAGAATCCACCAGGCTGAAAGGCAGAAGTTGGAGAGCCAACAGCTCGCATTTAGATGTTGGGCATGTGGGTGGCAGGGACTGTACTTTTTTTCCACTGCAGCAGATGGGGCAGAGAACAGAGAAATTTGCCGGCTACAGTCTACAGCTGGTGGTGTGCTGCTGTCAATGTGCTGCTAGGACCTGGGACACCCTGTGCTATACCATCATCCCTGTCAGTGAAAGCTGCTGAGAGGTATTGACTCGGTATAGCAGGGACAGACTGAAGTGGGTGAGGAGGAGGAAGGACAGATTTGTGCCCCTTTTGTGTGGCTTTTAGGTGCTCTTGCCAACAGGCTGAGTGGTTGAACTTTAAATGCCTTGTTAAGCATGTGGTACCCAAATGGTTGGTGTTTTTGCCACATTTGATGTGCTTGAAAAACAGTTTGCAGATAGCAACAGTTTGATCTGCTGCAGATGTGCTGAAAAAGGCCCAGACAGCTGAGCTTTGGGGAGTGGGCGGGGAGATAACAGCCGCAGAATGTAATGGAATAGGGTGGCTGCTCACTACTCTTTCTTGATGTCGGCCTCCTTGGGGTTGCCGCCTCACCTTCAGTTTTCTCCTCTGCTCTATTTGGCACCCAAGTCGCATCAGTGACCTACATCATCATCATCTGCTCCATCTTCATCATTAACCACTGGAGACAACTTGGTAATATGCTGCCGCTTGGGGAACATGAATGCCAATTTGTCTACCAGTGTTGCTCCCTCTCTCTAGGCTAATGTTCCTGTCATCCTCAACCTCAGAACCAACATCTGAATCCAGTAATGACTGGGCATCATCAAGGAGCAAGTGGCTGACGCTGTGGTCAAATAACTCAGCTGAATCCTCAATGGCTGATGTTGGGGCTATGGCAGGAATAGATGTGGACAAGGAGGCAGGTTTATCCACTCTGGCAACTGCAGGGGACTGCACACTTGTCTCTGCTTGCGTGACAGAGGATGAGGAAGGTTTAGTAAGCCAGTCCACCACCTCCTCTGCATGCTGTGGCTGAATAGCACAGGCAAACTCACTAAACAGAGGAAATGATGCCCTGCCTGAGGACCGACCACCACGTCCACCTTTGCCTGTGGACACATTTGTTGCTGGCCCCCTTACAGTACCAAGGGAACGTCTGCCTCTCCTTGTTGTACTCCCAGACATTATTGGGAAGGAGGGGGCGGTGCTTATAAGCTGAAGTTGAAATCTGTACGTAGATGCACCTTAATCGATGTAAAGAGGTGTTTGGTGCACTTTAATTTGAGTACTCACACTACACAGAGACACTCCACGGATACACTATAATATACTGCAGTATAATGTGCCAAACGTACAGTGACACTTAAAACTATATGGCCTTAAACTGGCAGTAACGCACACAGAAGTAAATGGCGTTAACCTCCCTGGTGGTATGATTATTTCAGATTTTTGCGTTTCAAAGCGGTACAGTTATTTTGCATAGAAATTTGGCGTTTTATATTGTAGGCCTGTAATTCTTAGCAATAACACACTTATATCTGTCCACCAAGAGTCTAGTAGATATCCCGGGTATGATGAAGTTTAAAAAACAAAATCATAAATTATAATATAATAAATAAATATAAATAATTATAAAAAATAATAATATAATAATAATAAAATAAATTTCCCCATGATTCACTATCGTTCAATTCTGCAAGTGTTCTAATTTACTATCTCTGTTTTCTAGCTGGTCTAAAACCACTTTTGATGTAAAGGGACACTTTGGTTTTTATGGACAATCTCCAGTTTCCAGGCAGAAAGAACAGTATATATCATATAAAACTGCATACAGGTCATTGGACAAAGCACTGGGGACAAAAGGGATGTGAAATGATTTCATACAGTAATGTAATCTGTAAGAGTACAGTGTACTGTATGTGTTATGAATTTTCACTTTTTTGAATTTGCCGCCAGGCTCCATCCTGTGCGTCATGACGCTCGCAGGGAACGGAGCCCGGCACACAGGACATCGGGGCGGAGGACAGAGCCCACGGACACAGGAGGGGACATCGCAGGATCCTGGGGACAAGGTAAGTAACCTCTTCCAGGATCCTGCAATGCAATCCCGAATGTGGCTCGGGGTTACCGCTAATGGTGCTGAAATTTAACCCCGAGCCACACTCGGGAAAACCGCCAGGGAGGTTAAACTATCCAATTTCAAAATAAACTATGAGAAGTCAGTGATACTACCAAGCCATGTACCATTAGCAGTGGCAAAATCTCTGCAATATACATATCCTTTTATATGGAATACAGAATCCCTATATTATTTAGGAGTACACATTACATCAAACAGAAAACTATTATAGGAACTTAACTATGGCGCCTTACTGGTAAGGATAATGACTGACTTGCAGAAATGGAGAGGCCACTCCTTGACATAATTTAGTAGAGTTAATACACTAAAAATAAACATAATACCCAGAATAATCTGTTTTGTATACTATTCCTATCCCACTCCCTCAGAATTTTTTGAAACGGATATGTAAAGCTTTTGTATACTTTGTATGGAAGTATAAAAGCCTCAGAATTGTCAGTTAAAGCGACGCAGTACCGAATCGCAAAAAATGGCCTTTGGTCATTCAGCAGCCAAATCTTCCAGGGCTGAAGTTGTTAAGAAACTGTTGGAGGCAACACACTTTACTTCAATAAATTCCCCCACACAAGAAATGTCATATAAGTTTATGGCCAGATGGTATAGAACACAGACACAATTGGTACAAATATACCCAACATCAAATGAAAGTTGTTGGAGGGGTTGTAAACAAAAGGGTACATATCTCCATATATGGTGGCCTTGCCCAAGAATTAGACCCTTCTGGGAAGAGTTAGCCCCATGGATAGAGAAGTTATCTATTAAACCCATATAAGTGTCGCCTCTACATTTTCTATTCCATGGAATGCCAGTATCTATTAAATCTTTTAAAAAAAAGTGTTATTCCACATTTGCTGAATGCAGCCAAAACATTGATACCCAGGCACTGGAAACAAATCACACGCCCCACACTCCTGGAATGAAAAAGAGAGGTAGAAGTAATAATGGAGGCGGAAAGATGGGTGCATAAAGTTAGAAACCAACAAGACAAATTTGAGAATATATGGGCAGAATGGAAACAATGCTCCTCAGAGAAAGAAAAGAGTAAAATACATTAGAAGGTGGATATAGGCAGGTATTGCATGTAATAGGATGTAACATTGCTGTAGAATCTCATCCCTTGCATAGGTGCATCAGATATTTATTATTATTATTATTATATAGGATTTATATAGCGCTGACAGTTTACACAGCGCTTTACAACATTAGGGCAGACATTACAATACAATTCAATACAGGGGGGAATCAGAGCCCTGCTCGTTAGAGCTTACATTCTAGGAGGGAGAGTCAAGTTATACAAAAGGGTAATAGCTGTGGGGGATAAGCTAATGGAGAAAATAGTGCAGTTGTTAGATGGAGGCAGGAGATGGAGGCTTTTCTAAAGAGGAAGGTTTTCAGGGATCGCCTAAAAGTGGATAAATTTGGAGACCTTCTGACAGATTGGGGTAGCGAATTCCAGAGGATGGGCGAGGCTTGGGAGAAGTCCTGGAGGCGGATATGGGAGGAGGTGATGAGGGAGCTAGAGAGCAGGAGGTCTTGGGAGATACGAAGAGGGCGATTAGGTTGGTATTTTGAGACTAGGCTAGTGATGTAGCTGGGGGCAAAGTTGTAAATGGCTTTGTAACTTATTGTTACTATTTTGAATTTAATTCGATGGGCGAGTGGCAGCCAATGGAGGGATTGGCAGAGAAGGGTAGCAGACACTGAGCGGTTTGTAAGGTGGATGAGTCTGTGGTTTCATTGGTTAGAAAGGGACGTAGTTTCGAGCAAAGGAAAGATACGTATAGAGAGATATATTGGCTGCTCACCCCGAATGATAAAATGTAAAAGGAAGTTCCCCGAAAGGGTGGGGTTTTCAGGCAGCAGACTAATATAGGCAAAAATTCAAAAAGCAAGTATTGTATTGGTAAAAATGTATTGGCATACAAAAATAGATCACTGAAGTTAAAATATGAGTTTAGCAAAGGGGGTGTATACCCCAAGTTCAATTAATGCAACATGAAAACATAAGTACATAGCATTACATAGCAAACATGTCTATAAAGACAGAAACTGACGCATTTTGATTGGGGTCTTTTTCAGAGACTGAATTTGCTGCAATGAAAATACATTTAGCATCTCAAAACAGAAAAAATGCACAAACGATCATGCATGCACAGGAAATACATACACATATATGTGGCCGTCTTAGTACGTTACCTATGGGTATACGAAAGAGGGAATCTCCCAGCCAAAAAGTTATATGAAGACAATCGGGCAAACCCACGGGCCAGCAGGGCAGGGTACCCACAGCGGAAAGCACAAAGTCACTGTCGGTGCAGCTTACAAGGAGTCACCACGTTATGTACTCCCAAGATCAGCCAGGAGAAGGGGGAGAGAGTCAAGTACCAGTGGTAAAGTTTCCAGAGCATAAGTGCCAGGTATGTAAATCCAAGTGTTATTTTTAGATTATAAATGATTTATATTGAATTTTACGGTCAGGCACCTCCACCAAAAAGCACTGAATAATCTAGTGCAATATGGCGATGTCTATAGCAGGAAGGAACCATGAAGTGTGGTATGGGAAGTGGGGGACCAAGACAGGAAAAAAGTGAATGGAAAATTGCTGAAGGTGGGAAAAAATGATGACAAAAAAGGGGACGGGAAATCAGTGATGGAGTGAACAACACAAAAGGGGGGGGGGGGAACAAAAGAGGGGGGTATGTGACAAAAAGGAACCATGTGGTGTGAATAAAGGAAGGTGAAGGGCCAAAGCAAGAAAAAAAAGTAAATAGGTGGATGTGAAAGTTAGAAAGAAATGACAGAGAAAGTAATCAGTGATGGGGTAAACGACCGAAAAAGAAAAGAAAAAAGAAGAAAATGACAAAGAAGGAGGGGTGTGTACACATGTGAGGTGAAAAGGAATGTTAGTGGTGAGGAGAGGGAAATAGAGTGTGAGGGAAAACAAGGGTGGAGGATGTATGCGGGGAAGAGAACATGCTAAATGTATTTTCATTGCAGCAAATTCAGCCTCTGAAGAAGACCCCAATCAAAATGGGTCGAAACGAGTCAGTTTGTCTTTCTAGACATGTTTGCTATGTAATGCTATGTACTTATGTTTTCATGTTGCATTAATTGAACTTAGGGTATACACCCCCTTTGCTAAACTCATACTTTAACTTCAATGATCTATTTTTGTATGCCAATAAATTTTTACCAATACAATACTTGCCTTTTCAATTTTTGCCTATATTAGTCTTCTGCCTGAAAACCCCACCCTTTGGGGGAACCTCCTTTTACATTTTATCATTCGGGGTGAGCAGCCAATATATCTCGCTATACATATCTTTCCTTTGCTATATTATTTTGGATGGTTAAACACCCCTCCCCCCTTCAAGATACATGAGAGTTGGGATATGAGTTGAGCGCATTTTTCGTCCAATCTATTTATCATATACTGCCCATTATTTATATTTAACACTGTATGTATATTGTGTAGTTTCTTGCTACAATTAGTCAATTTCAGGGCAAGAAATGGGCCAGTCTTATGCTAGGATATGAAACAGACTTTGAACAGGGGGATCAAATTGAAACCCAAATTTCCTCCCTGTTTCAAAAATTGAACCGTGTCTTAGAGAAAAAGTCTTCTCTCTTCTGGCACATTAAAACCTTTCACAGATATATAAAAGAAAAAAATTAATCCTTTTGGTCTAAGAGTGCAGATCTTCCCAAACTCAGTTCAAATTAGCGATGGTTGCAAAAAAGAATGGGAGGAGAATTTAAAACTCTGCTCACAAGAAATGCTGGCTATTCTCATTCGAGAATATACCCAGCAGATCATTGCATTAGATACAGGGATTAGTAATTTGGAACTTGCCCTTACACCTCATGTGCATCATGCACTGTACGTGAGCTTGCAGACCCATCAAAAGGACGCCTTGTTGGCCTTTGATAAGGGCACATTGCAAAAGAAAGAAACCACGTTTTGGCGAGCAAGACTGCCTTCTCTGAAGGGAGAGCTTATAAATGGAACACAGCCATACAATCCAAACAGGTTTATAAACGACGAGAACAACATAATGAAATCTATAAAATCTCTAAATCTAGATTTCCTTCATCTACAGGTCACGGCTCCGCCGTCTCCTCAAAAGAACGGGGTAGCCAAAAAAGAAGCCCGTCAAAATAGAAGTTCTGGGGAAAATGACAGTAAAAAATGCACAGTTGACACTGATTCTGAGCAGGCCCATAACAATACTAACAATGAGCTAGTCATGCCCTCTGATGGCAATGTATATTCACCTAATACTGGCAGGAGCAAATCAGACTCATCCTTGTCTGATACCTCCAATACTACCAACAACGCCACCCACATATTGGGTCGTTTGAAACCTGCAACACAAAAAAAAAAACAACACGGGGATCCGGCCCTCCCCATACAACCAGGAGGGGCAAGGGACTGGACCCTTACATATCACGGATCCAGCCCAACAACTAAGTGTCATTAATCTCATCCCCTATCTTCAGTCGAAGCTCAAGTGCTATCTCGAGGACTGACTTTCTGTCCACAGGAAAACTTTGACCTCTTTGAGCTCATAACTGATCTACAATTGTTTGCACGTAGGTTACTACTAAAATGTATGTACTCAAAAAACTGTCCTGATATTGATATCACTGATTGATCCTCCTATAGCATGCGTGAGTTCAAGGCTTTGCGTGACCTTACACTCCTCTATGATGAGAACAACACTGTCGACCTAATAGATCAGATTGATCCCGATCTCTTATTGGACGACATTAACAAATAGACACAAAGTACAATTTCAACGTTTAAGAATCCATCTATAAAGTTTCCTTCGTTAAACTTGAATCCCTGTGTGGCAATTTTTTATCAAACAGACCATAAGAGATATCTACAAGTTACCTCGTTCCAAAAGCAACCCCCAAAACTTAACCAAAGAAGAAAATCTGTCCTTAAGATCATTATGCATAAACACCTCTGTTGTAATAAAACCTTCTGTCAAAGGTGGCAATGTTGTAGTTATGGACAACCAGGACTAAGTAGGTATGTGCCAACAAATCTTAGATAATACTGATTGGTACTGACGTATCCCTGTTACAATCATGGACTCTTACTATAGGGAATTTTATCTTATGATTGATTCAGCATATGAGGCAGGTACCATTACAAAGGACCTTTATGATTACATCAGAATCAAACAACCCAGGGTAACTACATTTTACAGTTTACCTAAAATTCATAAGAAATGTGACAAACCCCCAGGCCGACCAATTGTCTCTGGTAATGGTGGGATTTCTTAGCAGAGTCATTGACTCTTTTTTGCAATCTTTGATTTGGCCTTGCCATCCTTTTTGAAGGATACAGTTCATTTTTTACAGGCAGTTGATGAACTCACGCTATCTAAAGAATCTATCTTAGTTGCAATTGATGTTGAGGCTCTGTATAGCTCAATCCTCCATACCAAGGGGAACGCAGCTATACAGAGAATCTTGGAACAGGGTTCACGATACGATCGAGCTTTGAATGAGTTCATTATCAATGGACTTAGATTCATCCTTGACCACAACTTCTTCTCTTTCAACGACTCCCACTACCTCCAGGTGCAGGGTGTTGCAATGGGGACATGTTGTGCCCCATCGTACGCCAATCTGTACCTGGGGGAGTGGGAACAGGCCCTCCTGGGCAGCGAAGACCTCGTTGAGTACATGAGCCACATATCCACCTGGCTCCGGTACATCGACGATGTCTTCGTCGTCTGGGAGGGGCCTAAGGAAACACTTGTCAAATTCTTTGATCTTATCAATCAAAATGACCAGAATTTGAAATTTACCATCACCTACGACTTTAATACACTCACCTTCTTGGACGTTCACGTTGCACGCAACTCTGAGGGAAAACTGAGTAGCACCCTCTTCTATAAAAGTACGGCTGGAAATACGGTGCTACACACGGATAGTTTCCATCCCATACCTCTCAAAAGATCCATTCCATATGGGCAGTACTTGTGTTTACGCAGGAACTGCTCCAGTCATGCTCTCTTTAATGAAAAAGCACGCAATCTTCAGTCTCATCTCCTAGCACGTGGCTACAGCCGGGCCTTTTTGCGTAAAGCTTACGATAAAACTATCATCCAATCAAGAGCTAGATTACTTTTCAAACATAAAGTTAGGGATAACTCTGCTTCTGATGCAACCAGAATTATCCTATGTTTCTCTAAACAACACAATGCAACAAGAGAAATAATATGCAAGCATTGGAACGTACTGATGATCCTAAGATTAGCACATTTTTACCTACCAACCCTTCTATTACTTTCAAAAGAGCCACTTCGCTAAAAGCGAGTTTAAAAATGAATCCAAAAGAAGACAACACTGTCTAGCTTTGGGCTTCTTTCCATGTGGCCATTGCGCTTACTGCCCCCTTATGAGAAGAGAGAAAACTTTTCTCCTGCCTAATGGGGAAACCTTTGTACCATCCCATTTTGTGAACTGTCAAACTCGGGGGGGTTGTATACCTCCTTGTTTGCAAATATAATGTCTATTATATAGGAAAAACTAAACAAGAGTTTTGTAGACGTATGTCTCAGCATCTATACAGCATGCGCATTGGAAATGTTGGGAGACATGCTGCACTCGCACATGACTATAAGGTACCAAAAGTTTCTTTCACCACACTCCATCGGGTACACATCCCGGATCGAGGCGGTGATTGAAATAAAATCCTACTCCAACTCATACAGAGATGGATTTTTAGACTACATGCCGCGTCCTATAAGGCTTAAACAAATCCATTTCTTTCGCCCCTTTTCTCAAAGGGTTTTCCTCTGGTAAAACCCATTAACAATGATACATTAAATCATGCCCTTTTTGGGCTAGCCACACTCGTATTATATTATGATTATGTATGCCACGCTTGTACAAACCATCTGCAATCTCACGCTATTCCTTGTAATCTTTAATGTTTTGCTTAATTTTCTATTTATTTCAAAAGTAAAGTATTCATTAAATTTATTTGTTTATGTATGTACTAGCCATGGAAATGCATTATATGGTATCCTTAGGATTGAATGCACTTTAGATTATGCGCACAGTGACCGGTGTGTGTGTGTGTGTGTGTGTGTATATATATATATATATATATATATATATATATATTTTTTTTTTTTTTTTTTTTTTACACTGTTCTATATATGTTTATTCATATGTAACTATTCATATTATTTAAATCAATATATTTATGTTCGACTTTTCAGGCTGCCGTGGACGGATGGGTTCGGGCCCTGGTGGTGGATGCTATCCCTGTCTTGGTGCGCCTTCCCTGGAAGGGGGGAGTTTGAACCATCTTGCTCCCTGCATTTGACCCAGTGGTGCGCCCTCTACTGGCGCACACCGATGTCTACCTTGCCGGCAGCATTCCCCATCACTTCTGGGCGTTCTGTGCGGCGCGCATGCGCAATGGCCACACTGGTGCACGCCGCATCATGACGCCGCGGCTTTTCAGCAGAAGTGACGGCAGTTGTCGGGGACTTCCGTCCTTTGGGAACGCGAGGGAGCCACACGCGGCATGCGGGAGGCAGCCATTGATCTCCCTGACTGTCAGGTAGGTGGGAGGACCCCGCTGCTCGAACCTGTGGCGGTTTCCTAATGGAGAGCACCTGACCAGGGGTTATTCATACTATATATACTTCAGGATGCAGATCGGTGGGGACATGACTATTCTGCATCCTGCTTTAGGATGGCTAGACATTCATCCACCTCTTTCCCACATGGGTAAGTGCCTTGATATAACTCCTCATGACACACTTTCTGCTATTTGATTATGGGATTGCCCCATAAAATACCCTAATTGGTTATTGTTACATTTATTATCAGGTTTGGATTCCAGTTTAAGTTATCTACCACATATCATTTCCATCCACATACACCCTTTTTAATTGTCCTCCCCATTCGTCCAGGTATTGTTCACCATTGTTGGTTTATTTTTTTTCATACTTTATATTTTTTATTTTTGTATACCCTTCTTCTCCCAATTTTTATTCCCATCCACACTTTCACACCCCACACTGTTCTGTCCATCTCTCCACCGCATTCCTTCACTCTCCCCCCTAACTGGTTTTCCCCCCTTTTCATCCAATTCCCTTATTTTAGCACCCTTTCACCCCTGTTCTCTTCCTCGCATACATCCTCCACCCCTGTTTTCCCTCACACTCTATTTCCCTCTCCTCGCCACTAACATTCCTTTTCACCTCATATGTGTACACACTTTCCTTTGTAATTTTCTTCTTTTTGCTTTTCTTTTTCGGTCGTTTACCCCATCACTGATTCCTTTCTCTGTCATTTCTTTATAACTTTCACATCCACCTATTTACTTTTTTCTTGCTTTGGCTCTTCACCTTCCTTTATTTACAACACATAGTTCCTTTTTGTCACATGCACCACCACATTGTGCACATACCCCCCTCTCCCCCCCTTTTGCGTTGTTCACTCCATCACTATTCCCCCCCCCCCCTTTTTTGTCATCATTTTTTCCCACCTTCAGCAATTTTCTATTCACTTTTTTCCTGTCTTGGTCCCCCACTTCCCATACCACACTTCATGGATCCTTCCTGCTATAGACATCGCCATATTGCACTAGATTATTCAATGCTTTTTGGTGGAGGATGCTTTTTTCAATATAAATAATTTATAATCTAAGAATAACACTTGGATTTACGTACCTGGCACTTATGCTCTGGAAACTTTATGATCTTGGGAGTACATAACTTGGTGACTCCTTGTAAGCTGCAAATATTCAAAGCTACACCCAGGAGAGTGGAAAAATTGACTTTGTAGGCACCAGTCATAAAATATGGTAAAAAAACAGTTTTTATTATACATAGATATACAAAAATCAACAAACACATATGTTAAAAAAGGGCGTTGCAATATACAGCAAGGCCATAACTCGTACTCTCTCACAATCAAATAGCAGCATATAGAGGGAAAACCTTCACCCTGTAGAGGGAGGTGATAACCCTCTATTCAATAAAAGAGACACCAAACTAAAAAAGGCTAAACAGACAAGGGGGTGACCAACTAGTTTAGGAAAAGGAGCCGTGCCACGTCCAATAATCTATAGACACAAAACAAAGAGTTCCCCTAGGTGGACTTTTCCGGCACTTGCAAAGGCAAAAAATGAGGTATATGAAAACAGAGGGCGTTTGTACATAATAAAAAACATATAATTTTATTCGTATTGAACAGTACAATTGATAAAAACAAGCAATAGATATCTAGGGTAACATAGTAAAACTACATAGTAACCATGATAAGCAACACAAGATAAGTTGTGATGAAAAGCTCTTCTCAAGCCCGACGCGTTTCGGGGTTCTTCATATCTGTACGGTCCTTCTTCAGGGGCATAGTTGAGAGAGAAGGGTTCATCTAGGCTGATTGAAAAAGAATGAAAGGGTGAAAGGGAGGGGGGTCAAGTGATTGGTAAAGCTTTCAATAGTATTCGATGGGGGTTGGGATGATCAATTGATCACCTACCTGAAGATATACGATTGTTTGCTTGTGAAAATTTCTAAAAGCAAAAAGAGCCACGAAGGGAGGGCAGGGTATGGCAATAAGCAGTAGTATTGTAGCTAATGTAGATGTTGATATTTAGACAGTGAGAGATGCAGGTTGGTAGGCTGCAGTCACCATGGAGAAGTGTGACAGTACTCCCGTCCCGCCCGACCCGGGCGCGCGCAAGCCAGAGCGGGGTGCTGAGGTCACAGGAAGGCGTCTCTAAAACAAATAAGAGAATATAGAAAGGGCCTTAAGAGAGGGTCCATTGTAGGTAGGTTGAAGGTAATGGATGAATGTGTAAATAGATAAATAAGTAAGAGTGAGGTTGGTAATGGGGAGAGTGTAGGGGATGATATATATGCAGGTAAAAATGCATCAAATAGGGGGTAACAAAGAGGACCAGCTCATATTGTATTAAAGTGGCAAAGTACATATGTATACATATATGGATGTTTGCTTAGGGGTTCAACGTAATGCAGAGTAAAAGTAAATACACAATTACATGCCACAGAGTAAATAAGATATACATGGATATTGGAAAATTCCATATTAAATATTTAAGTAGCAGCTGGAATGATATAGTTAAATACAAAACAAAGGTAAATGAAGTATGAAAAAGACAAATGTATTGATGCAAAGCCCATGTAAATATGCTCCTAATAGCCTGCAGGGACCAGAGTAAGAGCAGGCCCAGGAGTAGTAGGGTGTAACTGTATAGCTGAGCGGGAGAGTAATAAATATACCTGAGACTTAAGTGCTAGGGTAAGAAAGAGTAGGGAACAGTAACTAGAAAATCATACCTTAGATGGAAACAAAAGTGCATGACGACAGCCTCACAACCAAGCGTCCAGCGTATGTAGCGCCTTGGTAAGGGATGAATGAGGCTGGTTAAAGTAGTGTGAAGGTTCCAATCAGCTGGCGTCAGAATGAGGCACAGCTGTGTTGTAGAAGGCGTAAGCAGAGACGTGCTATATTGACCCCCTGAGGCGAGGATGCGCGGCGCCGCCCCAACAGCGCGTGCGCGAGCGTCACGGCGTTTGGAGCAGCGTCGCGCACACCCGCCCCACCGGCACGGAAGTGCCACTCCGGCGGACTGGGCATGCCCGCCGGAGTGGTAACATGGAGGCAGTGGGCGTGAGGTGGAGAAACGCCCAGGTACCTCCCTAGGCGCCGCCCAAGAATTCTTGTGGCGGCTTTCCGTGCCGGGCAGCCGCTCTAGCCACCCGCGCCTCGGGGGGGGGGCGGGGGAAAGGGGGATGTGTCACACTAAAAAACACACAGAGGAGAACATATGAAGAATCGTATACCAACAAGATGGGGTAAATTCTACCCGATCACAATTGTTTGTAATCCTCCAAGCATGGAGGAATAGAAAAGGGGGGAGGGGTGGGAAAAAAAAAAAAAAAAAAGGGGGAAGGTTATGAAAAAGCATAAGAGGTGTTGGACAAGGGACTAGAATAAGGAATAGACAGGTAGCCTGCACCAAATTGAATTATATACTGAAGGGGTAAGAGGGAACTAAACCTTATTGGGAATTGTAAGTGTAAGTTTCCACATGGGGAAATAAACATAATAGAATGTTACACAATATGACAGCAATGGGCAACAGGAAACCTTAAAACATATAAAGGATGTACATATACAGATAGTAGCTAAGGATGTATGACAGACATAAATAAATACTAGCTAAGAATGTATGGCAAACATAAATAAATCGTATATATCCAATATAAGGACAAAAAAAGGGGAGGGGGGGTTTTCCCAAGGGAAAACGACCAAGCTGATTGTGTGTCCAGATACATGGTCCCCTGGGGTACCAACTGAAAAATAAATAAAGGGGAATGCATTGAAGATGATGGCAAATAATATGTATAATGACAGAAAGGGAAGGGGTAGGGAGGGGGAAGGGGAAGGGGAAGAGAGGGGAAGGGGGAGCATGTATGTGACAGACGTACAGCTTGGTGTACAAGAATAATCGAAATCAAGGAAAAACAACCAGCTACAGCAAATCAATAAATAGTTGAGAAACCAAGAATGTACTCTAAGGTGGCCGTGACCCTATTTTTCCATACCTCCGGAATTGAAGCCTTGTAGGAAGGGTTTAAAACAGTCCGCCGGAGTGGCATTTCTGTGCCGGTGGGGCGGGTGTGCGCGACGCTGCTCCAAACGCCGTGACGCTCGCGCACGCGCTGTTGGGGCGGCGCCGCGCATCCTCGCCTCAGGGGGTCAATATAGCACGTCTCTGCTTACGCCTTCTACAACACAGCTGTGCCTCATTCTGACGCCAGCTGATTGGAACCTTCACACTACTTTAACCAGCCTCATTCATCCCTTACCAAGGCGCTACATACGCTGGACGCTTGGTTGTGAGGCTGTCGTCATGCACTTTTGTTTCCATCTAAGGTATGATTTTCTAGTTACTGTTCCCTACTCTTTCTTACCCTAGCACTTAAGTCTCAGGTATATTTATTACTCTCCCGCTCAGCTATACAGTTACACCCTACTACTCCTGGGCCTGCTCTTACTCTGGTCCCTGCAGGCTATTAGGAGCATATTTACATGGGCTTTGCATCAATACATTTGTCTTTTTCATACTTCATTTACCTTTGTTTTGTATTTAACTATATCATTCCAGCTGCTACTTAAATATTTAATATGGAATTTTCCAATATCCATGTATATCTTATTTACTCTGTGGCATGTAATTGTGTATTTACTTTTACTCTGCATTACGTTGAACCCCTAAGCAAACATCCATATATGTATACATATGTACTTTGCCACTTTAATACAATATGAGCTGGTCCTTTTTGTTACCCCCTATTTGATGCATTTTTACCTGCATATATATCATCCCCTACACTCTCCCCATTACCAACCTCACTCTTACTTATTTATCTATTTACACATTCATCCATTACCTTCAACCTACCTACAATGGACCCTCTCTTAAGGCCCTTTCTATATTCTCTTATTTGTTTTAGAGACGCCTTCCTGTGACCTCAGCACCCCGCTCTGGCTTGCGCGCGCCCGGGTCGGGCGGGACGGGAGTACTGTCGCACTTCTCCATGGTGACTGCAGCCTACCAACCTGCATCTCTCACCGTCTAAATATCAATATCTACATTAGCTACAATACTACTGCTTATTGCCATACCCTGCCCTCCCTTTGTGGCTCTTTTTGCTTTTAGAAATTTTCACAAGCAAACAATCGTATATCTTCAGGTAGGTGATCAATTGATCATCCCAACCCCCATCGAATACTATTGAAAGCTTTACCAATCACTTGACCCCCCTCCCTTTCATTCTTTTTCAATCAGCCTAGATGAACCCTTCTCTCTCAACTATGCCCCTGAAGAAGGACCGTACAGATATGAAGTACCCCGAAACGCGTCGGGCTTGAGAAGAGCTTTTCATCACAACTTATCTTGTGTTGCTTATCATGGTTACTATGTAGTTTTACTATGTTACCCTAGATATCTATTGCTTGTTTTTATCAATTGTACTGTTCAATACAAATAAAATTATATGTTTTTTATTATGTACAAACGCCCTCTGTTTTCATATACCTCATTTTTTGCCTTTGCAAGTGCCGGAAAAGTCCACCTAGGGGAACTCTTTGTTTTGAAACTAAAAAAGGCTCTACATGTTTCGCAATTGAATGCTTCTTCAGGAGAAGTTTGAGTCACCTGTATTGGAAAAAGAGAGAGAGAGGACATACAACAAAATAATACAAAGTATTAATATTCAATTATGATCTTGTTCATTGCATTTGGAATAATATACATGGACGTAATGGGGCAACAAACCAGTGGGACTATCAACCAACAAGCATATGGTAACAGAGAGTCACATGCGGGGGCGTGTACGGTAAAGAAACCCATAGAATATGTTTGAGCCTGGAGCCATAGTGGAGTGTTAAGTCCCAGTGAACAGAACAGGAAAAGCATAGGGAAAAGAAAAAGAACAAGGGAGAAAAGCCAGTGGGGGGGGGGAAACCACAGAAGGGTAGGGGGGGAAGGGGGAGGGGAAAAAAAGAGAGGGGAAAAGAAGGGGGGGAGGGGAAAAGAAGGGGGGAGGGGAAAAAAAGAGAGGGGATAAGAAGGGGGGGGTTTTGGGAGGGGGAGGGGAAAATAAAAAACAAGGGAGGGAAAACAAAAAGGGGGGGAGAAAGAGGGGGGGAGGGGGGGGGAAAGGGGGGAAGAGGGAGGGATAGAAGAGGGGTAGGAAAAAAAGGGGGGGGTAAAGTCAGAAAGGGCTGGTGGCTAGGGGACTCCTGTATGGTAGGGCCTACCTCAATAGAAGATAAAAAAGCGCAGATCGCTGAACACCAGTTGCTGCCAAGCTCAGCCTAAGAATGGCTTAGCCACAGTGGATGGTAGGAAATCTGAATACAAACAATATAGTATAAATAATACCACCAGTTACTAAAGCTGTATGAGCATCTAGCAGAACAGCAACCAAGTTTTGCAGAAAAATGTTAACTAGCCACTCCACACAGTCACAACTGAAGAGGTGCGGCCAGCACTGCAGACAAAAAGGGTCTCACCTTACATGCAGAGATAAACACTGAACTAATCCTGTGTTCAGTGGTCATGCACTGTACTATTGTAGTGCCCCAGTAGTAAACATACGATAGACAGAGTTAAGCTGCAATGATGTCATCATCCATCAATGTGGTTGTTCAATGATAAGACCAGCTCATCTATAGAGGCAACACAGAGACTGAGTGTTACCAGACAGCAGTTTAGCATCCAAATAAACCATACCTCAAAACAGGGCATAAGGGAGCAAACACTTACCAGGCAAACAAGGTACACAAGCCGTCCGGACGCCAGGGCGCCATGGACAGAAGTGGCATGGTACTAGGCTACGCTGAGAGCCTTTAGTACCCACCCCAATCAGGTGTGCACAAAGTGCAACACCTGACTCGGCCGACCAGGGCTGCGCGCGCATCCCCGTAAGTCCGCGCATGCGCAGTGACCAAGAGTCAACTGCAAACGACGCGGACAGGAGGATGGAGTGCCTCCGTGTAGGAAGCAGGCCTGGAAACTCCCCCTGGTGGTTCCACCTAGCAAGCAGTGTAAAAGCACTGCATGGGCCCGATGAGATGAGCCAAAGGGTGGAGATAAAGGCTAACAAAGAGCCAAAGCCCAAAACCAGAGGGAGAAGTGACCACAGGCCTGTACCTATAGCCGCAAAACTCATCCCCAAATCAGCACGGAATGCGGCTACCCGGCCGCACATGTAACCGAGTTAAACCAGCAAGCTAGTGAGGTCCCAAGGTTGGTATTGCCCAAGTCCCAATTAAGCGCCCAAAACGCATGGCCCGTAAACACACCAAATTCAGGTAGTAACACCCATGAAAGGGGGGATAAAAACCCCCTTCATGGTGCAAAGAGCTCAAAAATACATAGTTTAACCATAGATACATACATACATACTTATAAATTTCAATGTGACTTTAATTCAAGAATATTAACTCAATGGCACGGTGAATTTTACAGCAAAAAATGAACAGACAGGACTCCATAAATTGGAGTATATTCAAAGACGGTTAAGCAAGTCAGGATCAAAGAGGTGGGGGAGGGGACAGAAGGATCACCAATCCCACAGTGGAGGGAATAAGCTAGTAAGATAACTATTATAAATCATAACCATCGTAGATTTGTGAAAGATGAGAGACATTGCCTAACCAAGGAACGATTTGTAAGACTGTACTTCATTAATGCCTGGCCAACGTGTGGCATTCAGGCGTTCAATCCATTTCGCCTATTGTTGGAGTATCCTTCTGTCCCAGTCACCCCCTCTTGGATCCTGTGTAATCGCTGCCAATGCAATAAAAGTTGCAACAGAGGTATCAAACCTGTGACAAAGATCAAGATGTCTACTGATGGGGCTGAGCATCTTACCATTGGTTGAGTAATAAACATGATCTTGTATTCTTTGCCAAAAGTGGCGGATAGTCTTGCCAGCATAAAAAAAAAAACACATTTGCAAGTCATCAGATAGACCACCCCTTGGGTGTTGCAGTCAGCTAGGAAAAATGGGTGGAAAATCTCGCCATTTGGTAGTTGGAACCTCTGGCCCATGGAAATCCAGGGACAGAAGGGACAATTACCACAGATCCGCATCCCCTTTTGATTGGTTGTATGGTCCTGTAAGGGCATAAAGTGACTCTTGGTTAACTTGTCACGTAGAGATGGTGCTCTTTTGAACACAATCTCCGGATGGTCACTAACGTATTTGCCTAGGATGGGGTCCTCATGTAAAATGTGCCAATGTTGTTGTAATATATTGCGTAGTTGGTATTGCTGATACGAATAATGCGTAATGAACTTGACCGTTGAATGCTCATCTACTTTGGTCTTGTTCTTGTAGAGCAGTGTATTCCTAGATTGGTCATAGGCTTTATTAAAAGCCTTACGCAGGAGTGACTTGGAATATCCACGTTTAAGGAGACGGTCCTTAAGTAAGTTGGCCTGATGTTTAAAGTCACTATCGACGGTACAATTCCTCCTCAGCCGAATGCATTGTGCGTAAGGAATACTATGTACTAATGTAGAGGGATGTGCACTGGAAGCGTGCAGGATTGTATTCCCTGCTGTTTCCTTACGATACAGTGTAGTGGCCAGGCAGTTATTCGGATCCTTATAGATCATGAGATCAAGAAAGGAGATCTCATGACTATTGCTGTTAACAGTAAACTTAAGGTTAAAGGTATTAGTATTAAGATGATCAACAAAGGAAAACAGTGCCTGTTGGGACCCCACCCAGATAATGAATATATCGTCGATATATCTTAGCCATAACAACACCCTCGCTGGTATAGTCACTGAGTTGTTCGTTCGAGAATAAGTCACGTTC
The DNA here is from genome assembly GCF_042186555.1 of Aquarana catesbeiana. Classification (NCBI taxonomy): domain Eukaryota; kingdom Metazoa; phylum Chordata; class Amphibia; order Anura; family Ranidae; genus Aquarana; species Aquarana catesbeiana. Next base: position 468,039,423 of record NC_133327.1, read on the forward strand.
CCACCCCCCCAGGTACAGATTGGTGTAAGCCGGGGCACAACAAGTGCCCATGCACCTGGAGGTAGTGGGAACCGTGAAACATAAAGCAGTTATGTGTCAAGATAAAAAATAGAAGTTTCAATACGAATTCATTAAATGGCCATAGATGATGATCTTCCTCCATAAGGAAGGAGCGAACCATTCCGACGCCCTGCTCGTGAGGGATGCTGGAGTATAAAGCCTCAACATCCAAAGTCACGAGCAGGTCGTCGGGAGGGATTTCGACCCCCTCCACATGTTTCAGGAGGTCAAGGGTGTCACGGATATAAGAAGGCAGATGTAGGACATGAGGAGTTAAGAAGAAGTCAAAAAATGTACTCGCATTCTCAGTCAGTGAACCTATTGCCGAGACTATAGGCCGCCCAGGGGGGACTTGCAAGTTCTTATGAATCTTTGGTAACGCATAAAACGTATCCATGCGGGGAAATTTGTTGTCCAAGAAAGCATGCGTCTCCTGGTTAATTAGGCCCATATGATAGGCATCCCAATAAGTGATTTATATTCGTTAGCAAAACATAGAGTACGTAGTATTCCTTACGCACAATACATTCGGCTCAGGAGGAATTGTACCGTCGACAGTGACTTTAAACATCAGGCCAACTTACTTAAGGACTGTCTCCTTAAACGTGGATATTCCAAGTCACTCCTGCGTAAGGCTTTTAATAAAGCCTATGACCAATCTAGGAATACACTGCTCTACAAGAACAAGACTAAAGTAGATGAGCATTCAACGGTCAAGTTCATTACGCATTATTCGTATCAGCAATACCAACTACGCAATATATTACAACAACATTGGCACATTTTACATGAGGACCCCATCCTAGGCAAAGACGTTAGTGACCATCCGGAGATTGTGTTCAAAAGAGCACCATCTCTACGTGACAAGTTAACCAAGAGTCACTTTATGCCCTTACAGGACCATACAACCAATCAAAAGGGGATGCGGATCTGTGGTAATTGCCCCTTCTGTCCCTGGATTTCCATGGGCCAGAGGTTCCAACTACCAAATGGCGAGATTTTCCGCCCATTTTTCCTAGCCGACTGCAACACCCAAGGGGTGGTCTATCTGATGACTTGCAAATGTGGGGTTTTTTATGTTGGCAAGCAGAGGCGGCTCTCTAATTAGGCGAAATAGGCGGTGGCCTCAGGCCTCGCAGTCATAGGGGTCTCGCACAGCTGGCTAGTTTACCTAGTTAGAGAGCCGCCCTTCCAGCAGCAGAGATCTCCGCCATCACACAGTCCTGTAGCCCCTCGCTCTGCTACAGGGAGAGATACGGGCTGCGAGTGAGACATGTGATCGGAGCTCCGGATCACAGACAGGGAGAGCCGCTCAGTGTAGAGCTCTGACAGATCTCCCCCCTCCCCCTGCTGCCCGCACAGCCAGACAGAAGAGGAGAGAGAGCTTCTGCTCCTCCTCCTCCGCCCTCTCCTCCTGTGTCTGCCCCGCCCACTCTCCTCGGCAGTGTTCTCTGCTCTGCCTCAGAGAAGGGGATGTGTGGGCGGGAAGATTCAAGCTGAACCCAGCAAAGAGAAAAGGACAAGAGGAGTCTGATCCATCCATCCATCCAGTCCCTCCTGCCTCCCAGTGAGTACACTGATGTAGGGGATGTTCTTCCTTCCCTTCCGTCTCCACCCCCCTCTCTTTCTTTCTTTCTTTCCATCTATCTATCTATCTATCTATCTATCTATCTATCTATCTATCTATCTATCTTTCTTTCTTTCTTTCTTTCTTTCTTTTTCTTTCTCTTTCCTTCCATCTTTCATTCTCTTTCTTTCTTTCCTTCCATCTTTCTTTCTCTTCTTTCATTCCTTCCATCTTTCTTTCTCTTTCTTTCATTCCTTCCATCTTTCTTTCTCTTTCTTTCATTCCTTCCATCTTTCTTTCTCTTTCTTTCTTTCTTTCTTCTTTTTCTTTCTTTCTTTTCTTTCTTTTCTTTCTTTCTTTCTTTCTTTCTTTCTTTCTTTCTTTCTTTCTTTCTTTCTTTCTTTCTTTCTTTCTTTCTTTCTTTCTTTCTTTCGTTCCTTCCATCTTTTTTTCTCTTTCTCTTTCTTTCTCTTTTTTTTTCTCCTTCCTTCCTTCCTTCTCCACCCATCCCCCTTTTATCTTTCCTTCTATCTATCTATCTATCTTTCCTTCTATCTATCTTATCTTCTATCTATCTATCTATCTATCTATCTATCTATCTATCTATCTATCTATCTATCTATCTTTCCTTCTATCTATCTATCTTTCCTTCTATCTATCTATCTTTCCTTCTATCTATCTATCTATCTATCTATCTATCTATCTATCTATCTATCTATTTATCTTTCTTTCCTTCCATCTTTCCTTCCATCTTTCTTTCCTTCCATCTTTCTTTCCTTTCTTTTCTTTCTTTCTTTCATTCTTTCTTTCTTTCTTCTTTCTTTCTTTCTTTCTTTCTTTCTTTCTTTCTTTCTTTCTTTCTTTCTTTCTTTCTTTCTTTCTTTCTTTCTTTCTTTCTTTCTTTCTTTCTTTCTTTCTTTCTCTTTCCTTCCATCCATTTCCTTCCATCCATTTCTTTCTTTCTTTCTTTCTTTCTTTCTTTCTTTCTTTCTTTCTTTCTTTCTTTCTTTCTTTCTTTCTTTCTTTCTTTCTTTCTTTCTTTCTTTCTTTCTTTCGTTCCTTCCATCTTTTTTTCTCTTTCTCTTTCTTTCTCTTTTTTTTTCTCCTTCCTTCCTTCCTTCCTTCCTTCTCCACCCATCCCCCTTTTTATCTTTCTATCTATCTATCTATCTATCTATCTATCTATCTATCTATCTATCTATCTATCTATCTATCTATCTATCTATCTTTCCTTCTTTCCATCTATCTATCTATCTATCTATCTATTTATCTTTCTTTCCTTCCATCTTTCCTTCCATCTTTCTTTCCTTCCATCTTTCTTTCCTTCCATCTTTCTTTCCTTTCTTTTCTTTCTTTCTTTCTTTCTTTCTTTCTTTCTTTCTTTCTTTCTTTCTTTCTTTCTTTCTTTCTTTCTTTCTTTCTTTCTTTCTTTCTTTCTTTCATTCCTTCCATCTTTCTTTCATTCCTTCCATCTTTCTTTCATTCCTTCCATCTTTCTTTCATTCCTTCCATCTTTCTTTCATTCCTTCCATCTTTCTTTCTCTTTCTTTCATCTTTCTTTCTCTTTCTTTCATTCCTTCCATCTTTCTTTCTCTTTCTTTCATTCCTTCCATCTTTCTTTCTCTTTCTTTCATTCCTTCCATCTTTTCTTTCTTTTCTTTCTTTCTTTCTTTCTTTCTTTCTTTCTTTCTTTCTTTCTTTCTTTCTTTCTTTCTTTCTTTCTTTCTTTCTTTCTTTCTTTCTTTCTTTCTTTCTTTCTTTCTTTCTTTCTTTCTTTCCCCATCCCCCTTTCTTTCTTTCTTTCTTTCTTTCTTTCTTTCTTTCTTTCTTTCTTTCTTCTTTCTTTCTTTCTTTCTTTCTTTCTTTCTTTCTTTCTTTCTTTCTTTCTTTCTTCTTTCTTTCTTTCTTTCTTTCTTTCTTTCTTTCTTTCTTTCTTTCTTCCTTCCTTCCTTCCTTCCTTCCTTCCTTCTCTACCCATCCCCTTTTATTTCTCTCTTTGTGACAGCCTACCAGAATAGGTAGGATCTGTGAGAGCAGCTTCCCTGTGCAGCTCTGCTTGAGGAAAATATATCTTTATTATGCCCACTCACCTACCCCCTGTACTGTCCACTTGCCTGTACTGTACCCTCCTAATACAGTTCATTTTCATCCCTTGAATTATTTTTCCCATTATGGGAGTGAGTGGGGATACGAGATCATGTTTATTACTCAACCAATGGTAAGATGCTCAGCCCCATCAGTAGACATCTTGATCTTTGTCACAGGTTTGATACCTCTGTTGCAACTTTTATTACATTGGCAGCGATTACACAGATTCCAAGAGGGGGTGACTGGGGCAGAAGGATACTCCAACAAGAGGCGAAATGGATTGAACGCCTGAATGCCACACGTTGGCCAGGCATTAATGAAGTACAGTCTTACAAATCGTTCCTTGGTTAGGCAATGTCTCATCTTTCACAAATCTACGATGGTTATGATTTATAATAGTTATCTTACTAGCTTATTCCCTCCACTGTGGGATTGGTGATCCTTCTGTCCCCTCCCCCACCTCTTCGATCCTGACTTGCTTAACCGTCTTTGAATATACTCCAATTTATGGAGTCCTGTCTGTTCATTTTTTGCTGTAAAATTCACCGTGCCATTGAGTTAATATTCTTGAATTAAAGTCACATTGAAATTTATAAGATGCCTGGGGGCAGGAGGCGGAGCCTAGCGGAGCAGACATGCATTGTTAGAGCTCCACACCGCTGAGGAGAGAAGAGAAGGACAAAGCGGAGCCTGCAGGCTCAAAAGGTATCCATTTGAACCTTTTTGCCCCTGGGAACAAACTGTGAAAGTTTGGGCAGGAAATATGGTACTGGGAGGAAACCGTGGCAGAAATAAAAATCACCTCACAAAGAGCTCACAGGCACTCACTGCAGCTGAAGCAGCTCCAGTCACCTCACAAGATACAGCATCAGGGCGCTCTCACAGACAGAAAATGTCACAGCAAGACTCTCCATTTGAGTCAGATACAGAACAAATCCTCTCACAAACTTCTCCACAAGCCTCCTCAGCATCCCCAGTAATATTATTACAATTTGAAAAGATGCTTCATAAGGCTTTAAAACAAACCTCAGACCAAATAACAAAAAGCCTAACCAAAGAAATAAGAGAGCTGGGAAACCGCACCGCAGCCCTAGAAATAAAAATGGATGAAATTGAAATTACAACCCAAGAAAATATAACAGAATTGGAACAATTAAAAAAAGAGAATTTAATACTTCAAACTAAACTCGAAGATTACGAAAATAGAGCCAGACGTTCAAACTTGCGCATAAGGGGAATACCTGAAACTGTGACAGACCTGCAATCTACTATTACTGCTCTATTACAAGAACTAAAGCCAGATATCCCTATTGAACGTTTAGAACTGGACAGAGTACACAGAACCCTCACAGCCAAAAAGAAAGATGGACCCCCACGTGATATAATCACAAAATTTCATTATTACAGAACGAAAGAACAAATACTAATTGCTGCAAGAGAAAAAAAGGAACTTAATTTTCAAGGACAAAATTATCAAATTTTTGCTGACCTATCCCAACTTACTATTACTAAAAGACGATCCATGAAACCCCAACTAATGGAACTGCAACGCCACAATATTATGTATCAATGGGGCTTCCCCTTTTCAGTCAGATTTAACTACCAAGGTTCAATTTACAGAAGCAGATCAGCAGATGAACTACAACAAACCCTTTTAAAATTAAATCTGACAGAACCCACAAGCAGCAACACTCCCACACGCAGAAGAATGGCATCATCTTCACCTTCAGGCAGCACCCAGAAAATTTCAGAACAAAATGGGAATCATCATTCTCACAAAAGAGGCCGTTATGCCACATCATCCATGGACCAAGAAGATTCAATGGACTGACATCCTAATTCCTGATATCTCTTCATTTATTATACTAAGAGATGGTTCTCTATAAAAAACCTATATTTATAACTGAATGTAAATGCATTCTGATAGTCACACACTGTGTGGGATCATGTTACATTCCAGTTATATTTCTTATTACTTCTGATTCATATAGCCTTAGAATATATAAGTGAAATAAGGAAATTCTTGTTCAGTTATATATTATCAGGTAATAACAATAGATTTATTACTTTTTAGGACAAATATGTTCAATAATCCAGAAGTATTGGAAGCTTTTTCTTTCTTTTCTTAAAACAAATATATTATTACCTAACTAGTTCCTAGAATTATGTTTTTGTTTATTCTAATCTGAAGCAATACAACCTCAATTTTATGAGTTAACATATCTAAACAGTTGCATATGAATAAAATATGTAATTGTTTACTCTAAAAGGGTTAAAATCCCAAAATAATTCAAACTATCTTTATCAATACCAAAGTTATTAACAGTACCTTTCTAACTGAATTATTTAGCCTAGGGCAAGACTAACCATATACAACCACCCTGGAATAAATAATTTCAACAAAAACTATATTCTGCACTCCAATTAATGAAACATCATTTTGATGTCTTTTGACATAGCACTTCTCTCCTGTAAGCGGAAGATCCGTGTACCCCCATTAGCCCTCCTCATTCTCCCAACCATATTATGTGGGAGTGTGACGAAGGCACTTATTCCCCTGAGAGAGATATTTATTCTCTTTCACGGCTAAATTGTGATTACTTGCAAAAAATAATTTATACAATGTATCATCTAATCTCATATGTTTTTTGTTTACTCTTTACTCCAGAATTCACTGGTTTCTTTTCTATCTATTCATCTCTTCAGTCCACACAGGTTGATCTGCGCAGTCAGCTCTGCATAACAAAAAGTAAGTCAAAACTATTTGATCTATTGCCATGGCACCACTGAATATACTTTCCCTGAATGTTCAGGGAATAAATATCCCTCAAAAAAGGACCAAAGCCTTCCGTACTTTCCATAACAAGAAGGCTCACATAGTATGCCTCCAAGAAACACACTTCACCAAAGATTCTACTCCAAAATATATTTCTCCTTTTTATCAACAAATTTACACGGCTTCTGCCTGTACCAAGCAAAGGGGAACCCTAATTGCATTTCACCGATCCACACCATTCACCTTATCATCAGAAATTAAAGACCCAGAAGGTAGATACCTGATACTCATGGGTTATATAATGGATACAGCAATCACGGTGATTTCCTACTACGCTCCTAACAAACAACCTACACCATTCCTCTCACATATATTACAAGTGATTAATACACACAAAATAGGAACAGTGATAATGTGTGGGGATTCGAACCAGGTCCTCCTCCCATTTCTAGATAAATCACCTTTTACACCATCCAAAATAACCTCTAGATTACCTTTTTCTCAACTTCTTTCCAAATACAATCTGGTAGATTCGTGGAGAGAAAGTAACCCAATGAAAAAGAAATTCACTTATTTCTCGCACCCTCATCAAACCTTCACCAGAATAGATCATATTTTTCTAACAATAGGAATGATACCAGAAATTATTGCATCAGATATAATTCCGATTCCGTGGTCTGACCATAATGCAGTATACACTACTATAGCCTCAGCCATACCAAAAGCGCATGACCCAACGTGGTACTTACTGGACATAATGCTCAAACACCCACTACATCAGATGGCCATTGAACAAGCTTTAAAGGAATACATATCAATTAATAATACAACAGACATCTCCCCAATAACACTGTGGGAAGCTCATAAGCCTGTCTTGCGTGGTACAATACAAAGACAAATGGCACTATTTAAACGGGAACGCAAAAATCTAGCAAAAAAACTAGAACTCAATTTTAATGCAGCCTACATATCATTTCAAGATAATCCATCTCAGAGTACAAAATCTCATCTGGAAAAATCTAGATTGGAATACGATCTATTTCTCACTGAGTCAGTCGATAAATCCCTCAAACGCTCCAAACACAATTTCTACATGAATACAAACAAACCAGGTACATATTTGGCTCGGGCATTAAATTCAACTAACAAATCTTTCAAACCAATACGTTTGAAATTATAAAAAAATGTTTACACTTGTAATCCAGTTAAAATAGTCCATAAATTTCACTCACATCTCGCAACTTTATATAAGACAAACAATGAATTTAATCCTAAAGAGGCTGAATCCTTCTTCTCAAAAATAACCTTACCTGAGTTATCTCAGAATCAAAAAAGCAGTTTGGATGAGCCTATAACTATAGATGAAGTTGCTAACGCCATAAAAGACCTAAAACCTAACAAAAGACCAGGCCCAGACGGCTACTCGGCTTTATACTATAAAACATTCTCAGAAATACTCTCTCCCATTCTCACTGAAACATTTAACAAACTTCTAGATGGACATTCTTTTCGTCAAGAAACACTAATGGCAATTGTTTGTATGATCCCAAAACCCCTTTCTGATGATACTTCCTGTGTGAATTATCGGCCTATCTCTCTGTTAAACCTCGATATTAAATTATTAGCAAAAATAATAGCAAAACGCCTTAATAGCATTATAGGAAAATTAATACATAGAGATCAAGTAGGCTTCATGCCAAATAGACAGGCAGGCGATAATATACGCAGGGCAGTGTTATTGGCACATATTGCTAAAAAATGGAAAATCCCTTTATGTTTTCTATCTCTCGATATTAAGAGGGCATTTGACACAGTATCCTGGCAATATATGCAATATTCATTACAAAAATGGGGTTTTGGACCCCACTTTTTAACATGGATCAAAGCATTATATAATAAACCCAAAGCCTATATAAAATATGCTGGATACAAATCTGAAGCCTTTAATATCGAAAGAGGTACCCGACAGGGTTGCCCATTATCTCCCTTATTATTTGCCCTTATACTCGAACCCATGGCACAATACATCAGAACAAACCAAACTATAACTGGCATTGAAGTAGGAGGTATTACACACAAATTATGTATATTTGCAGACGATATATTACTGTTTCTATCATCACCACAGGTCTCTGGTCCTAACTTAATACCAGCTCTTGATGGATTTGCAGCCCTATCCGGCCTTATGATTAATCCTAAGAAATGCCTAATGCTTAATATTTCACTCACAAACATGGAATTGATCCCGGCTAGGGCTGCACTCCCATTCACATGGGCAGAAAAATCAATCCCATATCTTGGAATTCATTTAACAGCATCTCATTCTGACTTATTCTCAACCAATTATCCTCCTGTATTAAGACAGATCACAAATCTAATAAAACAATGGTCGCAACTTCCTTTATCCTGGATAGGGAAGATTAATGCAATCAAAATGACTATTCTACCCAAATTGCTTTATCTATTCAGAGTCCTCCCTATTCCAATTCCTTCCTATTTTTTGAGAATAATACAAAAAAGAGCAACTTCGTTTATATGGGGCTCTTCTAAACCACGTATACCTATACACACACTACATCTTCCCAAAAATAAAGGAGGTCTGGGATACCCTAATTTTACTAACTACTACAGAGCAGCACATTTGGCCAGTCTGTCCAAATACCATGCAAAACAGGAAATCCCATTATGGGTATTTATAGAGGCTTCAGAAAATGACCCTCTATTAACATCAAATTTATTATGGCTTGATCCTACAGACCGCTTTAAAATTCATAATCCCATAACTAAACACTTCTTATCTCTCTGGGATAAACTAAAAACCAAATATCAGTTACAATCTCCACACAATCCTCTCCTTTCTTTTATCAGAAATCCGGCCTTTTATCCGGCATGGATCTACCCAAATTCTTTTAAAGCTTGGACAACATCAGGCATTCAGACACTAAATGATTTCATAGCATCTAAATCATTCCTTTCATTCCCATCGCTTAGAGAAAAATATGATCTACCAAACTCTGAGATATTTAGATATCTCCAAATCAAAAATTTCTATACACCATTCCTAAAGGGGGATACACCATTATCCCAATTATCCATTTTTGAATCAATCTGTACAAAAGATCCATTTGCTAAAGGTACAATTTCATCACTTTATAATCAATTAAATGGAGTAGCAAATCTTAATAGACCCTCTTACGTTCAGAGGTGGGAGGAGGACCTGGGACGAACTTTAGAAGACACGGACTGGCCTAACATATGGCTCACATCTAAGTCATCTTCACCCAACATCTTAGCACTGGAGACAAATTATAAAGTCCTAACTCGCTGGTACCTTGTACCCGCTAGAGTGGCAAAATATTCACCTAATACCTCAGCTCTTTGTTTTCGAGGATGCCCAGAAATAGGCACATATTTACACATATGGTGGACGTGCCCAGTAATCCAAACCTTCTGGAAGGAAGTCTTCGTGATTGCATCTAAAATATTTAAAAAAATAATCCAACCAGATCCATATTTAACTTTACTTAATCTAAAACCGGAATGGTTAACACTCTCTCAATTCAAACTTATGATCCAACTAATAACGGCTGCAAAACAAACAGTGGCCAAGGCATGGAAATCTCCTACATTGGTACTAGCAGAAACAATTCACAGAATGAATAATACAATGTCCCATGCTAAGATGGTAGCCATCGAGCAAAATCAAATTCCAAAATTTGAAAAACTTTGGCATCCTTGGATAAAACAACAGTTCCTGTCAAACTTCAATGACTCTGTCCTGTTGCCATGGTAACAGATTAAATGACTTACAGAGACACCCATTCTAAGGCTTCAAAGAGAACTAAAAAGAATAATAAACTGACGAGCGGGACAACCTTGTGGACCATACCTCTACCTTTCAACCCTTTTTCTTCTTTTTCTTTCCTTTTCTCCACCTTACGATTAAAGCTCATTATCAGAATTTATTTGACCTATATACACTCTACTTGTAAACAATATGTATAGTAGGTATAAATCATTTAAATACCTACAAAAGTAACTAAGGAAATGATATATATCTTTAATTTAGGTTTACGTAAACCCAATGTTTAATATTTGAAATTTCATTATATTTACCTATAGAAACCCTACTGTAAAACAATGAGCTTACTTTATAGATCCTTGTAAACTTACTTTATGTATCTTTATAACATTGTATACTCAATAAACTTCTTTTGACAAGGAAATTTATAAGATGCCTGTATGTATCTATGGTTAAACTATGTATTTTTGAGCTCTTTGCACCATGAAGGGTTTTTTAGCCCCCCTTTCATGGGTGTTACTACCTGAATTTGGTGTGTTTACGGCCCATGCGTTTTGGGCCCGTAATTGGGACTTTGGCAATACCAACCTTGGGACCTCACTAGCTTGCTGGTTTAACTCGGTTACATGTGCGGCCGGGTAGCCGCATTCCGCCCCGATTTGGGGATGAGTTTTGCGGCTATAGGTACAGGCCTGTGGTCACTTCTCCCTCTGGTTTTGGGCTTTGGCTCTTTGTTAGCCTTTATCTCCACCCTCTGGCTCATCTCATCGGGCCCATGCAGTGCTTTTACACTGCTTGCTAGGTGGAACCACCAGGGGGAGTTCCCAGGCCTGTTTCCTACACGGAGGCGCTCCATCCTCCTGTCCGTGTCATTCGCAGTTGACTCTTGGTCACTGTGCATGCGCGGACTTACGGGGATGCGCGCCCAGCCCTGGTCGGCCAAGTCAGGTGTTGCACTTTAGTACCCGCCCCAATCAGGTGTGCACAAAGGCTCTTAGCGTAGCCTAGTACCACGCCACTTCTGTCCATGGCGCCCTGGCGTTCGGACGGCTTGTTTACCACTTCTTGAGCCTGGTAAGTGTTTTTCTCCCTTATGCCCTGTTTTGAGGTATGGTTTATTTGGATGCTAAACTGCTGTCTGGTAACACTGAGTCTCTGTGTTGCCTCTATAGATGAGCTGGTCTAATCATTGCACAACCACATTGATGGATGCTTACATCATTGCAGCTTAACTCTGTCTATCATATGTTTACTACTGGGGCACTACAATAGTACAGCCCATGACCACTGTACACAGGACTAGTTCGGTGTTTATCTCTGCATGTAAGGTGAGACCCTTTTTGTCTGCAGTGCTGGCCGCACCTCTTCAGTTGTGACTGTGTGGAGTAGCTAGTTAACATTTTTCTGCAAAACTTGGTTGCTGTTCTGCTAGATGCTCATACAGCTTTAGTAACTGGTGGTATTATTTATACTATATTGTTTGTATTCAGATTTCCTACCATCCACTGTGGCTAAGCCATTCTTAGGCTGAGCTTGGCAGCAACTGGTGTTCAGCGATCTGCGCTTTTTTATCTTCTATTGAGGTAGACCCTACCATACAGGAGTCCCCTAGCCACCAGCCCTTTCTGACTTTACCCCCCCCTTTTTTCCTACCCCTCTTCTATCCCTCCCTCCTCCCCCCTCCCCCCCCTCTTTCTTCCCCCCCTTTTTAAAAACTGTTTTTTTACCATATTTTATGACTGGTGCCTACAAAGTCCATTTTTCCACTCTCCTGGGTGTAGCTTTGAATATTTCTAGATTTAGGACGTTGGCACTGCTCTACTTATTAAGTCTCCACAGTCCATCCTGTGGCGAGACTTGGTATTTCTGTTCATGTTTTCCTTGTAAGCTGCACCGAGGAGGACTTTGTGCTTTCCACTGTGGGGTACCCTGCCCTGCTGGCCCGTGAGTTTGCCTGATTGTGTTCATGTAACTTTTCGGCTGGGAGATTCCCCCTTTTGTATACCCATAGGTAACGTACTAAGACGGCCACGTATATGTATTTCCTGTGCATGCGTGATCCTTTGTGCATTTTTTTCTATTTTGAGATGCTAAATGTATTTTCATTGCAGCAAATTCAGCCTCTGAAGAAGACCCCAATCAAAATGGGTCGCAACGCGTCAGCTTCTGTCTTTCTAGACATGTTTGCTCTGTAATGCTATGTACTTATGTTTTCATGTTGCATTAATTGAACTTAGGGTATAAACTCCCTTTGCTGAACTCATATTTTAACTTCAATGATCTATTTTTGTACGCCAATACATTTTTACCAATACAATACTTGCTTTTTGAATTTTTGCCTATATTAGTATGCTGCCTGAAAACCCCACCCTTTGGGGGAACCTCCTTTTACATACACGGGACATAATTTAGAGATGTTGCAGAGGTTGAAATGGCAAGCTTTGGAAAGTGATTGGATGTGGGGCCAAAAGGAGAGTTCAGAGTCCAGGATAACACCTAGCACGCTGACATGTGGGGATGGGTGGATGGTTGTGCCATTGCTCTTGACAGAGAAGTCAGGGGAAGAGGCACGTTGGGGAGGAGATATTATAAACTCGGTTTTGGACAAGTTGAGTTTGAGGAAGTGGTGTGACATCCATACAGATATGTCTGTTAGTAAGTTAGTGATGCGTGAGGAGACTGATAGTGAGTTGAGGGGTGGAGAGATAGATTTGTGTAACAAGGAGGATAAAGGGATTTTTACGGTGCAAATGAACTAAACATAGAAAATGTAAAAAAAAAACTAAATTTTAATTCAACCATTAAAAAACATACAATTTGTACAAAGTTCATAAAATTTCAATATTGATAGAGTCACAGTGGTCAAGTGGGATATGAGTGTACATATAGTTTGAGAGACGATCTAGTTGCATACTAGCCCGACATGTTTCGCAGTGTCGCTTTTTCAAGGGATATGCAAACTGAAGGTGATATCATCCAACACTCCTATTGATTCTAAAAAATAGAAAATTACAAAATAGCAATCTTCAGTGATTCCCTTTCATTTACTAAAATCTAAACTATCATGGATTATGGTGAACGAACGCCTTTCTGCAATTTTGAATGATAAAATGGATTTGTTTGAAAGAATATGGAACCCCTGGATAAATTATCTGTCCAACACATAAAGTGATGGGAGTGACTCAGGAATCTCCCTCTCCAGGACCAGAGTGCACCTTTCTTTTTCTCCTTATCTCTACTTTTTCACCCTCCTATACTTTTTTCTTTCTCTCCTTTCAACTACAAAAAACCTCAGAGGACTCACGGGCCAATTGAGGCCCCGGGGCCCATTTTGGGGTCAAATTAAATGGTTACACCAAATGGAGGGGTCGAGGCTAGAGGATCTTCCCTCAACGACTGCTCACATTATACTTGAAGTATGTTGTAGAATCTATTGGAGAAAAATTCCTCCTTCACGTGTTCTACTTTAAGTTAAAAGTTTATATCTCTATTATATAGGGTAAGTTCTCTATAGTGTAGATCTATGTTAAGGAAAAGGAAATGAACAACTTCATAACAATGTGTGATAATATGTTGTGTAACCCTCTTTATATAAACGACCTGTTACTTGTTCTAATACTTTAAACAAAAGAAATGTCAAACTGGATTTTGTATTTACTGAAAAAAACTTTGAATAAAAATATTGGAAAAAAAAAAAAATTACAAAATAGCATTCATTGTGGTTTACACAAGAAAACAAAATTACACAATAATTGAACAAAATCTAGCGCAGTGTCTTCTCTGAAGCAGCACTAATAGGGTGCTTACCCCCATAATGACCCAAAGTCTGGTCAATCCCCGCATGAACCAACCAAAACCGAAAACAGCGATGAGGCCGAAAGTACAACCACAGGGGACAGAAAGGTAGAGCTATATTTGAAATACAAAATGCAGTGTGTCAAAATGGGCTATTTAATGATATTAAAAAATAAATATGTAGCTAAATATATGGATGTCAATAGAGTGAGATATTCATTCACTTATTGAGGTTCTGATCGACAATCGCAGAAAGTGCGTAAAAGGGAGTTAATTGGCTCAGGGATAGAAAGCTATTAAGAACTTACTCTATTAATTGCTCAGAACAACACCTGTAGAGTGGAGGCAGTCGGCAACACCTGTTAGGTTGTAGTTACAGGGGATGTTGATAAGTAAATGCTTATCAATCCAATCAGAAACTAGTAATCAAGCCCGCGGACAAGGGGGGCAAATTGGTTATTATGGAGGTATCACAATATGTTAGTATGTGCAATAAGATTCTATCCAATCAGGACTGGTATCGACCTATCTCGAAAACACTAATACAAAACTTTAATACAGAATATTACAATATCATCTTTAGAGCATACCATAAGGGTATTATAGACAAGAACACCTGGAATTATTTAAATGTAAAGGACCCACGGATCCCCACATTTTATGCCTTACCTAAGGTACACAAATCAATTTTGGAGCCCCCGGGACGCCCCATAATATCAGGATGTTCATGCCTTACGGAAAATGCAAGCAGCTTAGTGGATAGTTACTTACATCCCCACGTTATCTCTCTTTCCTCCCATATCAAAGACACCATTGATTTATTAAGAACCATTGAAGGCATTTTACTTCCACCAGGTACATGGCTGGTAGTACTCGATATTGAAAGTCTGTATAATACCATCCCCCACAGTAAGGGCATTGAAGTAGTGAGAAATCATTTGATTGAAAGAGGCCCCTCCTTTGAGAAGTACAATTAATTCGTTTTGGAACTTCTTGATTATATCTTAAGACATAATGTCTTCGTGTTCAACTCCTCCCACTACCTCCAGGTGCAGGGGGTTGCGATGGGGACCAGGTGTGCCCCATCGTATGCCAACCTGTACCTGGGGGGGTGGGAGAAGGATGTATTTTCCAGAGACGACCTGGTCCATTTTATGGAAAGGGTCATCTCATGGTATAGGTATATAGACGACGTGCTGATCTTCTGGTCTGGTTCTGAGGTAGAGTTGAATGATTTTCTGAGATTGATCTCCATTAATGATTTCAATCTCAGATTTACCATGGAATACAGTAAAACTGCAATTAACTTTCTTGATTTAACTATCTCTATTGATGTTAATGGAAAATTGGATTCGTCATTGTACAGAAAACCCTCCGCTGGCAATACAATTCTCCATGCGGACAGCTCACATCCAGATTCGCTATTGAGGAGTATTCCCTATAGCCAATATTTGTGACTCAAACGCAGTTGCAGTAAGGATTCAGATTTTCAGGTAGCTGCAAAGGATCTATATAGTAGACTGCTCTCTCGGGGTTACAGTCACTCATGTCTCAAGAGGGCATATAATCGTGTTAAGGCCCAAAATAGGGATTCCCTAATATTCTCAAAAAAACCCCCCGAAAAAAGTGGATACAGTCAGATTAATCACTCGCTATTCTAATCAACATAGCGAGATTAGAAGAATTCTAACCAGATTCTGGCCCCTCCAATCAGCTGATCCAATAGCCAGGAAATACATAAATTCATTCCCAGAGATAACGTTCAGACGAGTTCCTTCATTAAAGGATCGTCTAGTCCACAGCCATTTCAATGAAGCTTCCTTTGACAATGATCCAACCAACATAGGCATTTCCCCATGTGGAAAATGTGATATCTGCAACTTTGTAGATAACAAATCTCGTTTTCTGCTTCCCAAAGGGAAGTGGCACTCGATTAAATTCAAAGTGACCTGCCAAACTCCGGGTATAATCTACCTGGCTCAATGTGTCTGTGGCGGCTTTTATGTTGGCAAGACAAAGCGACCATTTTTCAAACGGATAAGGGATCATATAAAACCTATCTTTAAAAAACAAATGAACACCGCTATTGCTAGGCACGTTGGCATATGTCATAATTTCAATCCACATACCATCAAATTCCTGGCTTTGGAGCACATCCCGCTGGACGAAAGAGGGGGCAGCGTCGATCGTACGCTGCTCCAGCTTGAGGCCCGCTGGATCTACACTCTTAGGGCTACTGTTTTCCCAGGTTTGAATGAGAGCTTGAGCTATAAGTCCTTCCTGTGAATCTGCATAGTGACTTATGTAATTTTATTTTCATTTTTGTCATCTTTTTATCTGACACTCACCCTTTTCCCCTCCCCCCCCCCTTCCCATTGGTCCCTAATTTACTAATCTAGTCTATATACATTACCCCTTTTCTTGCTATAAATTGAATGTATTTAGATGTATGCAATCTTCAATTTATATACACAGCTATTATATAACAAATTTAATATTTATATCAGTTGTAATTTGTGTGTATTTTTTTACTTATTTTGTGTTTTTTCAAGCGCCTTGTCTCTCTGATCCACTGATCAGATTGGAGTGTGTGTGGTCCTCTTCCATCCGATCGGTTGCCTCTTTGATCCCCCTCTGCCTGGTCGCTCTCAGCCCCCTTCCCTCACTGACTTCAGTGGGGCCTATTGCAACCACACGGACGCCCAGGGCACATCCTTGTGATGTGCCCATACCGCACCGCGCTTCTTGAGGGATCGGACCATCAGTGGGTCACTCCGTGCCCCGCTTCCCATC
This sequence comes from Aquarana catesbeiana, assembly GCF_042186555.1. Classification (NCBI taxonomy): domain Eukaryota; kingdom Metazoa; phylum Chordata; class Amphibia; order Anura; family Ranidae; genus Aquarana; species Aquarana catesbeiana. Next base: position 468,056,304 of record NC_133327.1, read on the forward strand.
CCTGCAGCCCGGGCGCTGCGGAGTCACAGTCGGAATCGTCATGCAGCATACTGCGCATGTTGGCTCTGTGTGGGGCCGCTTTGCTCTATGGGACATGTAGTTAGGATGGGACTCTCGGGTCCCTGGGCATGCGCACTGGCGCCCACACGTCCGCATCGAGCTGGCGACATCACACGCCAGCTCAATGGGGGACAGCATATAAGCCGGCTAACCTGACAGTGCAATCTGTCAGCGCCGGAGGGTGGAACTCATTTCTCAGCAGTGTCAGTGACTGGTAAGTTTACCACACACTGCTCAAAAAATAGCTGCTTGTCTTTATGTCTTCTTATTTACTACCCAGTACTCACTTGTCTCCTATACTCCAGTGTAGAGAGCACCTAAACTGCTGATTTGCTTTCTTTATATGCAATCATTGAGACAATGTGTCCATTCATCCAGCTATTTCTGTTTTACTTATCAGCATCACTGAACCATCCCCTGTAACTACAACCTAACAGGTGTTGACGACTGCCTCCACTCTACAGGTGTTGTTCTGAGCAATTAATAGAGTAAGTCCTTAATAGCTTTCTATCCCTGAGCCAATTAACTCCCTTTTACGCACTTTCTGCGATTGTCGTTTAGAACCTCAATAAGTGAATGAATATCTCACTCTATTGACATCCATATATTTAGCTACATATTTATTTTTTAATATCATTAAATAGCCCATTTTGACACACTGCATTTTGTATTTCAAATATAGCTCTACCTTTCTGTCCCCTGTGGTTGCACTTCCGGCCTCATCGCTGTTTTCGGTTTTGGTTGGTTCATGCGGGGATTGACCAGACTTTGGGTCATTATGGGGTTAAGCACCCTATTAGTGCTGTTTCAGAGAAGACACTGCACTAGATTTTGTTCAATTATTGTGTAATTTTGTTTTCTTGTGTAAACCACAATGAATGCTATTTTTTAATTTTCTATTTTTTAGATTCAATAGGAGTGTTGGATGATATCACCTTCAGTTTGCATATCCCTTGAAAAAGCGACACTGCGAAACATGTCGGGCTAGTATGCAACTATATCATCTCTCAAACTATATGTACACTCATATCCCACTTGACCACTGTGACTCTATCAATATTGAAATTTTATGAACTTTGTACAAATTGTATGTTTTTTAATGGTTGAATTGAAATTTTGTTTTTTTTAAATGTTCTATGTTTAGTTAATTTGCACCGTAAAAATCCCTTTATCCTCCTTGTTACCTATAATCATGTTCAGGAATGTGGTGCCTACTTCCTAGGGTGTTCTACCTGTATTCGGAACCGAAACCTTAGCATAGATTTGTGTGTCGTCAGCGTAGAAATGATATTGAAAGCCGTGGGAGGCTTTCAATATCATCAGCTGACCCAGGGAAGAGGTGTAGATTGAAAACAAAAGAGATCCAAGATCAGAAGGTTGGGGGACCCCGACGGAGAAGGGAAGAGGAGTGGAGTAAGTAGAATTGTAAGTGACACTGAAGGTTCGTTGGGATAGGTAGGATGTGAGCCACTGAAGATCACAGTCACGGAGACCGAGGAAGTAAAGTTTTTTGAGGAGGAGGGGGTGGTCAACCGTGTCAAAGGCAGCTGAAAGGTCCAGAAGTAGGAGTACAGAATAGTCTCCATTGGTTTTTGCAGTTAGTAGGTCATTTGTGAGTTTTAAAAGAGCAGTTCCTTTGGAGTGTTGAGGGCGAAATCCAGATTGAAGGATCAAGAAAGTTATTTTTGATGAGGTGGTCACTCAGTTGGTTGTAAACCAGGCGTTCAAGGAGTTTAGAGGAAAAGGGGAGCTATTTAGTAAATGTATGTAAAGTAAATGTAGGTTATATAATTTTGTGGGGTTTTTTTTTTTTTCTTTCACTATCCCCTATATGAAGCACACATGGATAAACACACACATAAAATAATGCACCTATAATAAATATATGATAGCATGTAAATTAGGAAGGAAATCCCTTCCTGTACGTTCACCTTCACTTTCTTTTATATATATATTCTTCTTTCCCTCTATTTCCCTCCCTCACTTCCCTTTTGCTTTCCTCCTTGTTTTCTGTGCCTCGCTAACTAGGGTTCCGTACATACCTTTTGCATGGCTGTCTGCTCTTGTCTATCCTCTCCCTACCCCCCTTCTCCCCCCTTTTTTTTGGGGGGGGGGATTTTGTTGTTTTTGGTTAGGATTAGGTGGGTGCGGTTTGGCTGGTTTTATATATTGTATAGAATATAACCTATATAAATAGGAAAAGTGTATATATATTCATTCTATATATTCATTCTCTCATCTATTTTTTTTTTGTATAGAATTGTGTGGTTTGTTATAAATGGAAAAAAAAAGTATTAAAATTGAATTATAAAAAAAAACATGGCGTTAAAATGGCAGTAAGGCACACAGAAGTAAAAGGAATTAAACTGGCAGTAACGCACAAAACTATATGGCGTTAAACCGGCAGTAATGCACACAAAACTATATGGCGTTAAACTGCCATTAAAGCACACAGAACTATATGGCGTTAAACTGGCAGTAACGCACAGAGAAGTAAATGGCGTTAAATTGGCAGTAACACCATCAAATAGATGGTGTTCAACCGTCGCTACACTGACGCTATCTGAACTGTCCATACTCTAGCTATACACTAATGTCAATATTACTGACACTACACTGAAACTATCTGAGCTGTCCTTACTCTACACTAATGTATGTATGAATGACACGGTCTCACTACACTACAGTGAAACTATCTGAGCTGGCCCTACTCTAGTTGCACACTATGCAAAGCTGAATGATGATCCTCCTCACTATACTCACACCATCCCTAGACTTGACACTAAACTAATATTCTACACTGACAATTGAAGCAAAATAGCACAGTATAGCACACTAACTAAATAATAGCACTGAACAGAGCCCTGTTCTATCTCTCTCCACGCCTAAATCACACTGAAAATGACTGCCATTGAAAGAATACTTTTATACTGCGGGGCGGGAATGAGCCATGATTGGATAAAGTCATGACAGTGTCCAATCATGACTCTGACAGTGCTCTGTGACCCAATTGGCTGAAGCTTTCACTGCTTCAGTTAATCAGGGCTTGCAATGCACTGTTCAGCGCTGCAATGCATTGTGGTTGCCGAACGTCCGAACAGCGAAAGTTCGGCCCAAACTTATGCTCGGGCCGAACCGTTCGCCTAACCCTAGTCCAGAGTTACCCAGGGTTTGTGGCTTCCTTTAAGAGGGTATTTGATGTTCCGGCACGTTCCACATCTGCTGCCAAAGGCCTAATGTCCGCCAAACAGGGTACAAGAACTGTTGCCGAATATGCCATTGAGTTTCGTACTCTGGCAGCAGAGGTTTCTTGGAATAATGAGGCCCTCGTGGCTGCTTTTTCTCATGGTCTCTTGGATCACATCAAAGATGAGATAGCAGCCCGAGACATGCCCACTGAGCTGGAGAAGTTTGCCATCCTCATTGACTCCAGACTCCGAGAGAGACCATTTTTTAAGGAGTGCTTGAGGAAACCTTCTGTACGTTTTGGCTCCAAACTTTGTAGTCCCACCCTTGCCTCCCTCACCTCCCATACCTCCTGGTACCAAGTCTGCCAGTGAGGTAGAACCCATGCAGTTGGGCTTCACACGTCGCTCTGCGGATAAGATGGCCTTTAGGGGGAGGTAGAGATTGTGGCCAGGCAGGTCACTTTTTGAAGTCTTGTCCTACCAGTCCGGGAAAGGCCCTCACCTTAAGGTCCTGTAGGGGACAGACCTTAGGTGGCGTGGTTTCGTCCCCAGTTATCCAGAAGGATATGCTCCTGGTACCGGCTACCCTTTCTTGGTCTGAGTCCTCCATCGTGATACTGACTCTAATCGACTCTGGGGCCGCAGGCCTGTTCATAGATGGTGCCTTTGTGTCCAAGCACTCAATTCCGCTGCAGCTTCGTGCCACTCGACTTGCCAGTGAGGCTATTGATGGGAGACCTCTACAGCCTGCCCATGTGACTCGTGAGACTGTTCTGTTGACCATGGCCGTAGGGGCTCTTCACCATGAGATAATCCATTTCTAAATCATTTCCTCACCTCATTTTCTGGTGGTTACTGGTTATCCTTGATTACAGAGGCACAACCCCTCTTTTGATTGGCTTCGTACTGAGGTTCTTTCCCGGTCGCCACAATGCAGGGAGACATGTTTTCTGAAAGTGGCTAAGATCTTGTGCACTCCTTCACTCTCCGCCCCGCCGGAGGAGTAACGCAAATTTTGCATTGTCTTTGACAAAGGTCAAGCCGGTAGTTTGCCTCCACACCGGTCGTATGATTGCGCAATTGACCTTCAACCTGGTGCCATACCCCCTCATGGTCGGGTCTACCCTTTGTCTGTCTCAGAAGACAAAGCCATGGAGGATTATGTGGCTGATGCACTTTCTCGAGGATTCATGCGCAGATCCTCATTTCCTGCTGGTGCTGGTTTCTTCTTTGTGAAAAAGAAGAATGGTGAACTGAGACATTGTATTGATTATAGGGGCCTCAATCGCTTCACAATTAAGAACGCGTATCCAATTCCTTTCATTACGGAGCTATTTGACCGCCTCAAGGGAGCAATGGTTTTATGAAGCTTCATTTGCGAGGGGCATACAATCTCGTGAGGATCAAGGAGGGCGACGAATACCAGAACAGGCCATTATGAATACCTAGTTATGCCGTTTGGTCTTTGCAGCGCTTCGGCAGTTTTCCAGGAATTTATCAACGATGTCCCCTGAGATTTGTTGCAGCTATGTGTGGTGGTTTATCTCAATAATATTCTCATATTTTACAAGTTCCTAGAGAGCCATCACACAGATGTCTGCCGTGTGCTGCAGAGGTTGAGAGATAACCTGTATTGCAAATTGAACAAGTGCGAGTTTCATTGTGAACAGGTTAAATTCCTGGGTTATGTCATCTCCATTGCTGGTTTTTGGATGGACCCCAAGAAACTTTCGGCAGTACTACAGTGGCCCCAACCCGTGGGTTTATTGCAGCATTTTCTTGGCTTTGCCAATTATTATTGGAAGTTTATTAGTAACTTCTCGTCTCTGGTCAAACCCCTGACTGATATGACCAGAGAGGATGGTAACCCACAGAATTGGTCTCCAGACTCCATTAATGCTTTTGAGACTCTCAAGGCTGCCTTTTCTTCTGCTCCTGTGTTGGTACATCCTGATCCTACAGTACCTTTCATCCTTGAGGTTGATGCATCTGAGACTGGAGTTGGTGCCCTGCTGTCTCAGCGTCCTACCTCTGAGAGAGCTATGCATCCTTGTGGCTACTTTTCCAAGAAATTATCTACTGCAGAATGCAATTATGGGATTGGGGACAGAAAGTTGTTAGCGATCATTTCTCCCCTAAATAATGGAGGCATCTCCTCAAAGGCACTACTGTACTGGTTTTCATTCTGACTGACCATAAGAATCTCACATTCGCTTATTTCCCAGAAGGGCACAATGGGCCATATTTACACATTGCACCTTATAATCACTTTTTTTTTTTTATATATCCTTTGTGCCTTGCTGTGGCTGGATAAGCAGCTTATGTGGTATTTTCAGTATACCTCATATGCATTAATAATCTCCAGATTGACATTTTCACCTGAGCGCAGCATATCTTTTATCTATCTAGTTTAGGGCATGACCAGAAAATGTGTAGAAGAGTTCCTCGCTCACTCTGGCATCGCCAGCAGAGGTCAGAAGTCAAGGGGAGGTATTTATGTAGCTGTGCCGGGGTTCTATACCATTGCAACAAGATTTTAAAATTAGTCTCCTGTGCTTTTGTGCAGATGGAAGATTTGTGTATGAAGCGGAGGATGTGGAGGCGCTGGTTTGGGTTAAAGTGGCGATCTAACTCCCGTTCTCACCCGATCAAGCCTGGGGGTTGGAAATCATCTGGGGGTGTGATCAACAGCTTGTATGTGAGTGAGAGTGTAGTGGTAGAGGTCCAGTCTCTGAGCAGCAATCCTCAAAGGTCGTGAGCGGTTGGCTAGGGTGTGGTAAGGATTTTAAGAAATGGCCTAGCTGGAGCGCTATCAGAAAATCTAAGCGGAAGGGGCCCGCAGGGTCCGGATAAGATCCGTTATGGACACCCATCAACCCATGGTCCGGAAGTGTGAGGCTTGATAATGACCTGATCTGATCAGATTCTGAAAAATCACGTCCCAAAGTTCGGGCGTGAATTGTGGGTTGCTCAAAATCGGGGCTAGAGACGAGTTCATAGACGAGATGGCGGCCCCGGAGAATAGGTTATCGCAAATGTGTGAGGTAGGACCGATGAGGGGGTGTCGTTTAAGACATGTAGGTAGCAATGTATAACACCATGGTGCCCTATTGAGAGGAACCGGACTTTGTGCCTGTTCCAGGTGAGGCCACAACTTAGCATCGTGGTGCCTGCACCAGTCTATGAGCCTACTGAGATGTGTTGCATAGTAGTAGGTGCGTATATCTGGTATTGCCAAGCCCCCATGTTGTTTGGGTAGTAAAAGTAGTGTCCTGCTTAATCATGGTCATTTGAGGGCCCAGATGAACTCTATAAATAGTGAGTGTGTCATTTTAAAGTAGCTTGCAGAAATTTGGATAGGCAATGCCTAGAGAAGATATAGAAATTTAGGGAGGATGCTCATTTTCAGTATATTACAGCGACCAAACCACGAATGGAGGCCCGTGTGCCAGTTATTGAGTAGAGTCCGGACTGATTTAAGAAGGGGGGGAAATTTAGGTTGAATATTTGGGAGAGCTGCCTAAATATTTTAAAGCGGTGTCCATCCGTTTCAATTTAAAGGTCGCTCGGAGTTGAAGAAGTTGTGGTTGTGGTATACCAACCCCCATTGCTTCTGGTTTGGTGAAATAGATTTTTAGGTTGGACAGCGCTCCGTATATTCAAATTCGCATAGCAGGTTTGGGAGAGAGATAATTGGTTTTGTAAGTGTAAACATCATATTGTCTGCATATGCTGATACTTTTTGTTGCAAGTTTCCCACATTAACATCTATGACATCTGGATTTTGCCGTACATGACACAGAAAGGGTTCCAGGGACAGGGCAAAAAAAAGGAGTGACAGGGGGCATCCCTGTCTAGTCCCGTTAGTGATCTCAAAGGGTTCTGATAGAACCCCATTAGCCCTGACTCTGGCTGACGGGTCGGAGTAAATGGACTGAATCCAATTAACCATCTTGCTTCTCAGACCTATATGCCGCAGAACCGAGAACATGAAAGGCAAATGAACATGGTTGAAGGCCTTTTCAGCATCCGTTCCTAGAAAAACGCATGGGGTTTTAGTGGTGTTGACTATATGGAGTAGATTAAGAACTTTAGTTGTGTTGTCCCTGGCCTCTCAGAGTGGGACGAAGCCAATCTGGTCTAAATTAATCAGGGCGGGGAGGTGTTGCTGTACTCTAGTTGCGATGATTTTAGTAAATAGTTTAAGGTCAGTATTCAATAGGGAGATGGGCCTATAGCTCCCGCATAGGGAGGGGTCCTTGCCTTCTTTTGGGATTACTGCTATGTGGGCTTGGAGGGTGGTCTCATGGAATGGTGTCCCCGTGCCCAGGTTGTTAAAAAGTTTAACCATGTGTACACCCAGGGAGGGGAGTAGGGTTTTGTAATATTGGAGCGTGAGGCTGTCGAGCGTGTATCAGGATCTATGAATAAGACCGAGCCAGAAGTATAGTTAAATCACACTTGTTTAATAATAATAAGGTAAATAGAGTAAGCATAGTCAAAACAAGCCAGAGTTCAGTAACCGGATCGGGTAGTAAGCCAAGCAAATGTCAGAGATAAACGTAGTAGTACAGCAAGCAGGATCAGGAGCCAGAAGGAACGTCAGCTGAGCAAGTCTTCAACAGGAACACAGGCTAAAATCTCTGTGATGTTGACAAAGGCGAAGGCAGAGATCAAGTGAGCTGGACGGCTTTAAGTAGGCAGGACTGATGAGCAGAATCAACAACAGCCGGGTAACTGTGGAGAGAGATGGGAGCTGGCAATTAGCCAACAGCTGAGCGGCCAGCTCAGAGAAGGAAAAGCTGAGCCCAGCCCTGACAGTACCCCCTCCTCAAGGACCCCTCCCTCTCGGAGGACCACCGGGCTTGAGGGGAAAACGTCTATGGAGGAGGACAGGGGCATGTACGTCCGAGGATGAGACCCAAGAGCATTCCGGACCGTAGCCCTTGCGATGCACCAGGTACTGTATGTGTCCATGGAACCTGTGGGAGTCAACAATGGACTGTACTTCATACTCCTCATGGTTCTCAACCTGTATAGGGTGAGGACGTGGCACCGAGGTGGTAAAGCGATTGCAGACCAAAGGTTTCAATAAGGAGACATGAAACACATTTGAGATGCGCATATTAGGAGGAAGGTCCAAGGCGTAGTCCACTGGGTTAATCCTGTGAAGGATACGGAAAGGCTCAATAAACCGAGGTGCGAACTTCAAAGAAGGAACACGAAGTCGGAGGTTGCAAGACAACAGCCAGACTCTGTCCTCAACCTGGTAGGAAGGTGCAGGCAGGCGTCTGCGGTCAGCATGGAGTCTATACCTATAGTTAGCATGTTGCAAAGCCTCCTGAACTTGTGCCCAAATGGAACGAAGGCCACGGAGATGCTCCTTTAACACGGGAATACTCTGCGGAACAAATTAGTCAGGCAACATGGAAGGTTGGAAACCATAATTTGCCATTAACGGGGACAATCGGGAAGCAGAATTCAAGGCACTGTTGTGAGCAAACTCTGCCCATGGTAATAGGTCTGACCAGTTGTTATGACTACTGACTACCCCTGTCTGAGACCATCACCTTGGGTAGCCCATGTAAGCGAAAGATCTCCCGAGCAAAAATGGAAGCCAGTTCCTTAGAAGTGGGCAACTTCTTAAGTGGAATACAATGACACATCTTTGAGAACCGGTCAACCACCATAAGGATAACAGTGTTGCCTTGGGAGTTGGGTAACTCCACAATGAAATCCATAGACAGGTGGGTCCAGGGCCTCTCTCCATTGGGTATGGGTTGTAGGAGGCCCACTGGAAGGTGTCGTGGAGTCTTACTCTGAGCACACATGGAACAGGCAGCTACGAAGGCAGTTACATCAGCCCGTAGACTAGGCCACCAGAATTGTTGGGAAATGGCCCAAACGAGTTGATTCTTCCCAGGGTGGCCAGCTGCCTTGGGAGAATGGTAAGTCTGGAGCACGGCAGTATGGAGACACTCTGGGACAAAGCAGCAGTCACAAGGTTTCTCGGAAGGAGCATGGACCTGAGCAGCAAGAATTTTGTCACCCAAAGGAGAAGAAAGACTGGTGCGAACCGTAGCCAGAATACGATCAGGAGGAGTCACAGGAATCGGAACAGACTCCAACTTGAAAGTGGAGGAAAATTGTCGTGACAAGGCGTCAGCCCTTACATTCTTAGTACCGCTGGGTAAGAATGAGACAATGTAATTAAAACTCGACAAGAAAAGAGCCCATCGTGCCTTTCTGGGAGAGACGCTTAGCCTCAGACAAGAATGTGAGATTCTTATGGTCAGTAAGAATGAGAACCGGCACAGTGGTACCTTCAAGGAGATGTCTCCATTGTTTCAGGGCTAAAATGATTGCCAACAGCTCTCTGTCACCGATCTCGTAATTGCACTCTGCAGGTGACAATTTCTTGGAAAAGTAGCCACATGGGTGCATAGTGCTCTCTGAGTTAGGACGTTGAGACAGAAGGGTGCCAACTCCAGTCTCAGAAGCATCCACTTCTATGATAAAAGGCAACGTAGGATCAGGATGTGCCAACACAGGAGCAGAAACGAAGGCAGCCTTGAGACTCTTAAAGGCCTTAATGGACTCCGGAGACCAACTCTGTGGGTTACCATCCTTTCTGGTCATATCAGTCAGGGGCTTGACCAGAGACGAGAAGATCCGAATAAACTTGCGATAATAGCTGCCAAAGCCCAGGAAACGCTGCAGAGGACGTAAACATACGGGTCAGGGCCACTGTAGGACTGCCGAAAGTTTCTCTGGGTCCATCAAAAAAACAGCAGTGGAAATGACATAGCCCAGGAATTTACCCTGTTCTTGATGGTACTCGCACTTCTCCAGTTTACAATAGAGATTGTTTTCTCTTAGTTTCTGAAGCACACGACAGACATTTGTGTGTTGGCTCTCCAGGGACTTGGAAAATATGAAACCAGCACCAGCAGGAGACGAGGATTTGCAGATGAAACCTCGAAAAAGTGCGTCTGTAACATACTCCTCCATGGCCTTATCCTCCAAGACTGACAAAGGGTAAACCTGGCCACGAGGGGGTATGGCACCAGGTTGAAGGTCAATTGCGCAATCATAAGACTGGTGTGGAGGCAAACTACTGGCTTGACCTTTGTCAAAGACATCGCTAAAATTACGGTACTCCTCCGGCAGGGAGGAGAGTGAAGAGGTGCACAGGACCTTGGCTACCTTCTGGAAGCATGTCTCACTGCATTGCGGTGACCAGGAGAGAATCTCGGCATGGAGCCAGTCAAAAGAGGGGTTGTGCCTCTGTAACCAAGGATAACCAATAACCAGCGGAAACCTAGGTGAGGAAATAACTTGGAATTGGATTATCTCATGGTGAAGAACCCCTACGGCCATGGACAACGGAACCATCTCATGAGTCACATGGGCAGGCTGTAGAGGTCTCCCATCAAGAGCCTCAATGGCAAGTGGAGTGTCACGCAGCTGCAGCGGAATCGAGTGCTGCGATACAAAGGCAGCATCAATGAACAGGCCTGCAGCCCCAGAGTCGATTAGAGCCTGTATCTCAATGGACGATGAAAAAGTGACCTGCCTGGCCACAATAAATGCACAATCTCTCCCTCCTCCTAAAGGCTCTCTCATCCGCAAAGAGACGCGTGAAGCCCAAGTGCATGCGTTCATCTTCACTGACCGACTCGGTACCAGGAGGCATGGGAGGTGAGGGAGGCACGGGTGGGACTGCAAAGCTCGGAGGCAAATGTACAGGAGGCTTCCGCAAGCGCGCCTTAAAAGAGAGTCTTTCTCTGAGTCTGGAGTCAATGAGGATGGCAAATGTGATCAACCTCTCCAGCTCAGTGGGTATATCTTGGGCTGCTATCTCATCCTTGATGAAATCCGAGAGACCATGAGAAAAAGCAGCCACGAGGGCCTCATTGTTCCAAGCAACCTCTGCTGCCAGAGTATGGAATTCAATGGTGTAGTCGGCAACAGTTCTCGTACTCTGATGGACATGAGGCACTTGGCAGCAGAAGCGGAGCATGTGGGAACGTCAAATACCCTTTTAAAGGAGGCCACAAAATCAGGATGACTAAAGACAACAGGTTTTTGCGTCTCCCATAGAGGGTTTGCCCAAGGCTCTCAGAAAGCAAAAATATCACGAAACCTACTTTGCTTCTGTCTGTGGGAAACGCCTGGGGCAGCATCTCAAAGTAAATCTCAACCTGGTTGAGAAACTCTCTGCATTGAACTGTAAACACACAGATCCACGTCCTGTCAGTTCAGAGGAGAGCGATCTGTGTTCCCAGAACAGCGGAACACTGATCGGTTTCCTCCCCTTGTGCGTCCCCTCCCCCTACAGTTAGAAGCATTCCCTAGGAAACACATTTAACCCCTCCCCGCCCCCTAGTGGTTAACCCCTTCACTGCCTGTCACATTTACACAGTAATCAATGCAATTTTATAGCATTGATCACTGTATAAATGTGAATGGTCCCAAAAATGTGTCAAAAGTGTCCGATGTGTCCGCCATAATGTCACAGTCACAAAAAAAATCTCTGATCGCCGCTATTACTAGTAAAAAAAATAAATAAATATATTTTTTTTAAAAATGCCATAAATCTATCCCGTATTTTATAGACGCTATAACTTTTGCGCAAACCAATCAATATACGCTTATTGCGATTTTCTTTTTACCAAAAATATGTAGAAGAATACGTATCGGCCGAAACTGAGGAAAAAATTTGTTTTTTTTTTTTAAATTTGGATATTTATTATAGCAAAAAGTAAAAAATATTTTTTTTTTTCAAAATTGTCGCTCTTCTTTTGTTTATAGCGCAAAAAATAAAAACCGCAGAGGTGATCAAATACCACCAAAGAAAGCTCTATTTGTGGGGAAAAAAGGACGTCAATTTTGTTTGGGTACAACGTCGCACGACTGCGCAATTGTCGTTTAAAGTGCGACAGCGCTGAAAACTAAAAATTGGTCTGGGAAGGAAGGGGGTGAAAATGCCCGGTATTGAACCAGGTAATAATAATAATAATAAGGTAAACAGAGTAAGCGTAGTCAAAAACAAGCCAGAGTTCAGTAACTGGATCGGGTAGTCAGCCAAGCAAATGTCAGAGAGCCAGAGATAAACATAGTAGTACAGCAAGCAGGATCAGGAGCCAGAAGGAACATCAGCCGAGCAAGTCTTCAACAGGAACGCAGGATAGAGTCTCTGTGATGTTGACAAAGCCGAAGGCAGAGATCAAGTGAGCTGGACAGCTTTAAGTAGGCAGGACCGATGAGCAGAATCAACAACAGCTGGGTAACTGTGGAGAGAGATGGGAACTGGCAATTAGCCGACAGCTGAGCGGCCAGCTCAAAGAAGGAAGGGCTGAGCCCAGCCCTGACAGCGTGTTCTTATATAGAGGAGGGGTTAGACAGAGCCGGGAAGAAAACTCCCAACCCGCCCATCCTCCCCCAGCATATCTATTAAGATAACATAACATAATAAAACATATCGGCATACAGTCAACAATTGTAATCAAAACGTGGTATTGTAAGGCACGAAACAAGAAAGAACATATATTTACACTGTCACTAAGTGTGGGTGCATGTCTGGGGTCCCCGAACAGGTTACTCTTGCTCTGCCCCAACCTCCCCCTACTCCCCCCTCAAACTGGTGGAGATCCTCAGCCACTGAGTGTGATGTTCCCGTCATCTCCCCTAGAAGTGGGGGTGCTCCCCCCAGTAATCTATGTGTCGGGGAATATAAGTGGCATATTATGTCCCCCCTTTATCTGGACATTTTCCAGAGGCTATACTCATTTTATACAACTTCCCCGTCTGATCTATCCAACTGTATGAAGACTGCAGCAACCATAGCCTCTCCGTGTGTTCCCCATTTATATAGGGGTCAGGGCTGCTCCAGGTATATCCCTATTATGTTGTGTTCCTCTCCCACTGCAGCTCATGGTAACTTTGTGAGGACTGTCTATAGCTCCGAGGAGACGGATCCCAAGTGTATTATAGGTGTGTCAGCTAGCAGCCCTAGTATGTTGCCTAAATTGCGTCTCCCCCTCGGATCCTGAATCTGGGGAGGCCCCCCAGAAACCCATCTGTAACCAGGGCTTTTTTTAAGGGGGAACTTGGTGGAACTCAGTTCCACCACCTCTGGCTCAGACCCTGTGGTGCCTGCTCACCACAAATAACTTGTAAACACAGAAGTCCGGTTTCTGTGTTTACAAGTGACAGCTCTGCACTCTGTGTGTAACCCCCCTGAACTTTGCACTCTGTATGTAATGCAATCCTGGTATTTAATGCCCTTTAAGACCCTTCTACTGTTTGTGAGGGTGTGGAGGGGTTTTGTGGGGTCGTGGTTGACTTCCAGCACCTATTGTTTGAGAAAAAAAGCCCTGTCTGTAACTATGGGTAGATTGAGATGCTCTCACGTAGAAGCCTGTGCCGTCTGCCCAGAATGTATGCATTTGGCCTATATTCTGCATGTTAGGTATCTCCCTGCTCATCAACTTTCATACACAATTTAGAAGACTTTATGGCATGTACTTCTGCGCTTCAAGATATAGGAGCCACATTGAGCTAGTTATATCTGAGCGTCTGTGCAGCACATATAGCATACCTCCCAAACTTCTGAGATTGGAATGAGGGACACCTATTAGCAAAAGTATGCAGGCATAGGACACTCCCCCTGTCGCGCTCCCTTAACCGCTTCAGCCCCGGAAGATTTTACCCCCTTCCTGACCAGAGCGTTTTTTGCGATTCGGCACTGTGTTTAACTGACAATTGCGCGGTCGTGCGACGTGGCTCCCAAACAAAGTTGACGTCCTTTTTTCCCACAAATAGAGCTTTCTTTTGGTGGTATTTGATCACCTCTGCTATTTTTATTTTTTGCGCTATAAACAAAATAAACAATTTTGAAAAAAACGCATTATTTTTTACATTTTGCTATAATAAATATCCCCCAAAAATATATAAAAAAACATTTTTTTCCTCAGTTTAGGCCGATCATATTCTTCTACATATTTTTGGTAGAAAAAAATGGCAATAAGCATTTGATTGATTTGCGCAAAAGTTATAGCGTTTACTAAATAGGGGATAGTTTTATGGCATTTTTATTAATAATTTTTTTTTTACTAGTAATGGCGGCGATCAGCAATTTTTATTGTGACTGCGACGTTATGGCGGACATTTTTGACGCATTTTTGGGACCATTGTCATTTATACAGCGATCAGTGCGATTAAAAATGCACTGATTATTGTGTAAATGACACTGGCAGTGAAGGGGTTAACCACTAGGGGGCGGGGAGAGGTTAAGTGTGTCCTAGGAGAGTGATTCTAACTGTCAGGGGGATGGGCTGTGTGTGTCATTACTCTGATCACAGCTCCCGATGACAGGGAGCTGTGATCAGTGACACTTGTCACTAGGCAGAACGGGGAGATGCTGTTTACATCAACATCTCCCCATTCGTCCTCTTCGTGAGGCGATCGTGGGTATCCCCGCGGCGATCAAGTCCGCTGGACCCGCAACCCGACTCACGGAGCTCCTGGCCGGCGCGCACGCAATGGCACGGCGGGGAATTCAAATGGAAGTACAGGTATGCCCATTTGCCCAGCCGTGCCATTCTGCCGACGTACATCGGCGTGTGCCGGTCGGGAACCGGTTGAAGGAGAATTGTACAAAAGATACTGATTGCTTAAACCCACAAGTGCTTTTTTACCACTACTATTACCATTATATTGGCTTGTGGAATTTACAAATGTAGCAATTTAGAAATTGGATGAATGGTTTAGCTCTGGGAAACACTTTTTGAAAGCTAAATAGTGCATTTTATATACAACTATATAGATCACACCAGAATAAGGGACAAATAAGTGGCTATGAGGGACAGAGGGACATTATTCCAAATCAGGGACAGTCCCTCGAAATCAGGGACAGTTGGGAGCTATGATATAGTGTCCGGCATAGCTTGGAATAGATGTAGCATGTACGTTCAGGGTTCTGGTCTCTTGCCCGAGTGTAACGTTGCTTTAGCGGCAGGGGTGAGACAAGAGGGAGCAAACCCCCCTCCCCCCTCTCCCCTCACCAGCCCGCCCACGATCGTCTGTGGAAAAGGGTGTCAACCTGATAGCCTCCAGGCTGATGTGGGGAATGATGCTGCCTGGGATCCCCGGTTGCAGGTGGCTATACACAGTACGGGAGTTCTGCTCACGGGGGGGGCCAGAGTTCACCGCCCGATAGGGGGGTCTCGGGGAGCAGGGGCCTGCAACACATCAACTGTCAATGGCAAACAGTGGGCTGTTCACAGAGCTCAGTGACAAATGGGGGCACAGTCAGTCATGGGAGGGGGTAAGAGAGCACTAAACATGGCACCCAGCTCAGGACTCACTTGATCCGTCTCTAGATGGCACCCGGGACCTTCTCCTGGATCTTTGCGGTCTGGCATGAAGCGGACCTCGGTATATAGATGGGCCTGTTCTTCTGGTGGGGCGTGGGAGGTACAGCAGCCAATCGGGTACCTGTATGGGGTCCATGCCAAGGAAGGAAAACAGGGCCGGGAGCTCCGCTGGCGTGTGCAGAGTAAAGGAGGATGTATCCTTCCTGAAGGTAACAGCCAGTGGGTATCCCCAGCGATAGGTGTATCCTTGTTGTTTCGCCAGCTCCAGGATGGGGTGTAGAAGTGCTCTGCAGCGCAGTGTCGCCCTTGAAAGATCTGGTAGGATCCGGACGGGGACTCCATCAAACTCTATGTCTCCCTGTTCCCATGCGTTCCGCAGGATTTCTTCCGGGTGTAGTGGTGTAATCTGGACAGCACATCTCGTGGTCTGGCAGGCTCTGGGGACCTGGGACCCAAGACTCTGTGCACTCTGTCAATTTCAATTGTCACAGAGGGGGGTCTCCAGGACCCCGCGGAAGATCGCTGCGACCGTCTCTCCGAGATTCTTAGCTCATGTAGCCTCTGGGAGACCCTGGAGCCTCAGATTTTTGCGGCGGCTTCTGTCTTCGATTTTCTCAAGGTGAAGCTGCAGTGCTGTAGTCGTTTCCCTTTGAGCGTCTTGGGACTGCTCCAGGGCAGACACTTGGTTAGTCAAGATAGAGAGGGACGTTTCTGTGGTCACGTCTTCCCTGACCTTCTGTACATCTCTTCTGTGGGTTTCCTCTAACCTGAGGATCATGGCTTCAATGTTTATTCTAGTGGGAAGTGCCTGCAGTAAAGACCGAATATCCTGGTCTAGCTGGCTCACTCCCGGTAGTTGTGTTGTGGGGGACATCTCTGGCCGAAAGGCCACCAGAGTCTCTGAGAAACAGTCTGGTGCAGCCGAGGGTCCCAGGGATGGAGGCCTCGTGTCTGAGGCCTGGGCCTCCTGTGTGGATCCGCGTTGTGCCGCCACTCTCGCACCTGGGGAAGGTCTCTAAAGCTGCGGGAAATATTGCTGAATTGCGCCTTTGGAGGTGCTGGAACGGGTCGCCCGGGTAGATGATCTTGTTCAGCTCCTTTTTGTTGATAGCATGCCAGTGCTAAAAGGTCTAATTGGCCGGGAAAGGCAGGGTTTGGGCCGGGAGCTCTCTCAGAATGCGACTTCACTAAGCCATGTCCAGGCCACGCCCCCTTTATCTATGTTTTAGATGTCGCAACAGTTTTGCTCCACTTCCAAGATGGAGTCGGTTCCTGTTCGTGTGATTCCTCCTGATCGTATTCTGACTACGGTTCGCACCAGTCTCACTTCTCCTTTAGGTGATAAAATTCTTGCCGTTGAGATCCATTCTCCTCCTGAGAAACCTTGTGACTGCTGCTTTGTCCCCGAGAGTCTCTGTACTGCCATGCTCCAGACTTGCCATTCTCCCAAGGCTGGTGGCCACCCAGGGAAGAATCAACTCTTTTGGGCCATTTCCTAACAATTTTGGTGGCCTAGTCTATGTGCTGATGTAGCCACCTTTGTAGCTGCTTGTTCAGTGTGTGCTCAGAGTAAGACACCACAACACTCCATTTGGCCTTGTACAACCCATACCCAATGGACCCACCTGTCAATGGATTTCATTGTGGAGTTATCCACCTCTCAGGGCAACACAGTTATCCTTATGGTGGTTGATTGTCGGAAATGTCTCAATGTATTCCACTTAGGAAGTTGCCTGCCTACCTACCTACCTGCCTATCTAAAGAACTGGCTTCCATTTTTGCTCGAGAGATCTTTCGCTTACATGGGCTACCCAAGGTGATTGTCTTGGACAGGGGTAGCCAGTTTGTGTCCAGGTTTTGGCGAGCCCTTTGTGCACAGATGGGAATTCAGCTTTCTTTCTCCTCTGCGTATCACCCGCAGTCCAATGGGGCTGCAAAACAAGCCAACAAGTCCTTGGAACAGTTTTTACATTGTTACATTTCTGACCACCATAACAACTTGTCAGACCTCTTACCTTGGGCAAAGTTTGCACACAATAGTTACATCAATACCACTTCCCGGTTGTCTCCATTCATGGCGAATTATGGTTTCCGACCATCCATGTTGCCTGACTCATTTGTTCCTCAGAGCATTCCTGCATTGGAGGAGCATTTCCGTGGTCTTTGTTCCACTTGGGTACAGGTCCAAGAGTCCTTGCAACGTGCTAATGATAGTTACAGACTCCATTCTGACTGCAGACACCAACCTGCCTTCCTACCAAGTATGGGATAGGGTCTGGCTGTCATCTTGCAACCTCCAACTCCGTGTTCCTTCATTAAAACTGGCACCACGGTTTATTGGGCCTTTCCGTATACTCCGTAGGATCAACCCAGTGGCTTACGCTTTAGACCCTTCTTCAAGTATGCGGATTTCAAATGTATTTAATTTCTCCTTATTAAAACCTTTGGTATGCAACCGTTTCACCTCTTCAGTACCACATCCTTACCCAGTTCAGGTTGAGAACCATGAGGAATAGGAGATACAGTCTATCATTGATTCTCGTAGCTTCCGTGGGCGCATACAGTACCTGGTTCAATGGAAGGGGTATGGTCTGGAGGAACGCTCTTGGATCTCATCCTTAGACGTACATGCTCCTGTCCTCCTGCATTCCATAGATGTTTTCTCAAACCTGGTGGTCCTCTGAGGGGGAGGGGCAGGGCCGGATTAAGAGCATCATGGGCCTGGTGCTGAGGCTTTTGCTGGGCCTTTTATGGAAATAAAATGAAACCGCAAAAATGTTTTTGTTAAAACAAATTAAATATTGTAATTACCATTAAAGCTGGTAGAGAAGAAAAAGGGGCTGCATGTCATCTAAAACGTAAGGGCAAATAAAGCAAGGAAAGGAGGGTGCATGTCATGTAAAGGGTCAGGAGAATGCATGTCACGTAACAGGTAAGGAGGATTCATGTTGTGCAATGGGTTAGAAGGATGCATGGTATTTAAGGGGTAAAAGCTGGTAGAGAAGAAAAGGGGGGTGCATGTCATGTAATGAGCAAGGGCTGGTGGAGCAGGGAAAGGGGAATGCATGTCATGTACAGGGTAAGGAGGATGCATGTCATGTAATAGGAAAGGGCTGGTGGAGCAGGGAAGGGAGAATGCATGTCATGTAAAGGGTAAAGAGGATGCATGTCATGTAATGGGTCAGGAGGATTTATGGTATTTAAAGGGTAAATGCAGGCAGAGAAGAGAAAGGGGGTGCATGTCATGTATAGGGTAAGGAGGAAACATGTCATATAATGGGTCAGCAGGATGTATGTATCATCATCATTCACCAGCTGATGCATGAGGAATGCAGGACCAGTCAGGGGAGATCTCTTCCCATCAGCCCATTGCTTTTCGTGCGTGGCCTGTTCTTTTTGAGCGGCTGGACCTAGAAAGTTGCCAATATTTCAAAAAAGTTTCCAGGGAAACTTTTTTTTTTGCTGTGTGTCCAGCATGCCATTGTAGGAGGAGCATGTACTTTAATTAGGTGTGAATACTTTTTTCCTCTTGCAGTGGGGCTGTGCCCACACAGCCCAATACCTTATCCTCCGATCTTCTCAGCACAAGACCGAACTTACACCCCCCGCACTCCAGTGGTCTTGAATAATGGACTGTTCTGGATGATCGAAGGATTGGTTGAGTGTAGGCTCTTTGCTCACCCCTAGACAAAACGAGCAGTTAACCCATTCTGACACACACACAAATAAAAAACATTGCCCGGAGTTGGGCTTTAAAGCCCAACAGATCTTACAGAGACTATATGGATAAACAACCATTACACTGGACTTACACTGCAAACACATTTTGCATGAAATACTCTGGAAGCATCATTTAACACTGACCATTCTGCTGAGTATTGCATTTTCTGCAGTGCACAGAGGTCAGTAGTATGTAGGGCAGTGTACATAGGTCAGTAGGATGTAGGGAAGGGTACAGAGATCATTAGTATGTAGGACAGGGTAAAGAGGTCAGTAGTATGTAGGGAAGGGTACAGAGGTCAGTAGGATGCAGGGAAGGGTACAGAGATCAGTAGTATGTAGGGAAGGGTACAGAGATCAGTAGTATGTAGGGAAGGGTACAGAGATCAGTAGTATGTAGGGAAGGGTACAGAGATCAGTAGTATGTAGGGAAGGGTACAGAGATCAGTAGTATTTAGAGCAGTGTACAGAGGTCAGTAGTTGGTAGGGCATTATACAGAGGTCCGTAGTATGTAGGGCAGTGTACAGAGGTCAGTAGGATGAAGAGCAGTGTACAGAGGTCAGTAGTATGTAGAGCAGTGTACAGGGGTTAGTAGTAGGTAGGGACGTGTACAGAGATCAGTAGTATGTAGAGCAGTGTACAGGGGTCAGTAGTAACTAGGGCAGTGTACAGAGATCAGTAGTATGTAGAGCAGTGTACAGAGGTCAGTAGTAGGTAGGGCAGTATACAGAGATCAGTAGTATGTAGGGCAGTGTTCAGAGGTCAGTAGTATGTAGGAGAGTGTACATAGATCAGTAGTATGTAGGGCAGTGTACAGAAGTCAGTAGTATGTAGAGCCGTGTACAGGGGTCAATAGTAGGTAAGGCAGTGTACAGGGGTCAGTAGTAGGTAGGGCAGTGTACAGAGGTCATTAGTAGGTAGAGCAGTGTACAGGGGGTCGGTAGTAGTATAAGGTACCTGTGATAGGTAGTGTCCGAAGTGGAGCTTGTGTTCTGAGGATTCAGGTGAAAACTTAGTCAGGCAGATCAGGACTGCAACAGATCAGGCAAAGCGGTACACAATCGAAATCCAGAGATTGGTCAGGCAAGCGAAGGTCATACACGAGCTGGTGGTGAAGTACAAAATCAGCAGGCTAGAAAGTAGTCAGGAATTCAGGCAGAAGTTCAAACACGGTATTCAGAGTCAAAAAGCAGTCAAAACACCCAGGAAACTAGTCCAAACAAATGGGTACTGAGAGATAGGAAGTGCTGCTATTTATGGGCTGCTTTGATTGTAGATTGTCAACAGCTGGCACCAGGTGGGGCTAGTGAGTCCAAAGTAATGCGTCAAACTAAGAGAACATAGCTATAACTCCAGAGCTCCTCTGTGGCACAACAAGCAAAAATGCAGCCGTGGGACCAGGAGCATCCCGGTTCAAATACACCCAAGTACATGACAGGGCCCCCTCCCCAGTGGACCCCTCCGGGGGCCTAGCGGTGTTTAGTAAGAAAGGAGGCATGGAAGTCTCAAATAAGAGCAGGAGCATGCAAATCTTTGGCTGTGTAACGAGCCCCTTGCTCGCTCGGTTCCACTCTCCCGACACTCCTCTGCAGCTATAGAATCAGATTGCAGATCGCGACATCTGATTGCTCGGTCATCCAATGCTCCGGGATTAGAACTACAGCTATGTGCCGTTCTAACCCAGTTGTGATAGCTCAGAACAAACACCAGGCAGGCTGTATGTAAGTTCACCCAGGAATATATATTTATTGACAGGAATACAGTCTTATTTATACAATAAAGAGGAGGTGCTCATATTACTCTAACAATACAGCTGTAACCTAATTAACCTAATTAACCTAATTAACATGAGCTAATTAACTAATCCCTTTAGACAGCCTAGATGACTCAGACATGACCTTTAGGCCAGACTGTCCGTCTTGTAGTTCAGAAAATCCAATCAACATTATCACAATAGCAGAGTTAATTAAACACAAACAACAATGGGGATCTAATGACTCTTAGATCCCATACTAGAGACTTATTTACAATACACATTTTAGCAGACAACAGACAGGTAGCTGGAATTGATGACATTAGCATTTAACAGTAGGAGTCCCAACGGTATGAATCAGTCACTATTCCAATATGGCAAATCCAGGGTCCCCAGAGTCTGTGTGTCCTGGGGGACCAGGACCCGAATCCACAGTAATACCACCTCAAGGGTCCCCAGGCATACAGCTCACAAAGAGCACCGTTCCCCCAAATGCCAGGGCCCACGATCGATCGGCAAGAGGCTAGCATTCAGTCCCCTCCAAAAGTCTCTTTCCCGGCTAGGTTTGTCACAGGCTGGGACCCAGGAACAGTCTGTGATGGGATATCCCTTCCAATGAACCAGATACCGTAGGCCATGACCCTGTCATCAAGAATCTTAGGAACTTCAAACTCATTTTGTCCATCAACAAGAACAGGCAGCCACATAGTCAGTAACACCCCTTTTCATATGAGGCCACCAGACATGACGTTGCAAGGTCTTAAGATAACACCAGGATGACCGGATAACACACCATCATGAGCCCAGAGGAGTACAGGTTTTCTGAGGCTAGGGGCTACGAACAGGCGACCTGGTGGTATCTTCAAGCCTTGGGGAACACGATTCTGGGTTTCTTGTAACTGTTGGGAAAGAGCCCGCAGAGATCTGTGCGACAATTTTGTGAGGTAGGATTATATACTGCTCGGTAGGTTGATCTTCAGAGGTAGCAAACTGTCTGGAAAGAGCATCGGCTTTCTTGTTTTTATGCCCAGGGACATAAGAAAGAACAAAATTAAAATGGGAGAAAAACAGAGCCCATCGAGCCTGACGTGAGTTCAAACTAGAGGTCGACCGATATGGGTTTTTCTCTGGCCGATGCCAAAGCCGATATTTAGAAATCGTGGTGGCCGATGGCCGATATATGATGCCGATTTTTTTGGGCCGATATATTAGGCCGATTTCTTTTTTTTTTTCCCTTCATCTCATAAAATCTAACAGTTAGACCCCTTTCACACTGGGGCGTTTTTCAGGCGCTTTTGGGCTAAAAATAGAGCCTGTAAAACGGCTCCCCTGCAGTCTGTGTGAAAGCTCGAGTGCTTTCACACTGAGGCGATGCGCTGGCAGGATGTTAAAAAAAAGTCCTGCAAGCAGCATCTTTGGAGCGGTGCATACCACTGCTCCACCACTCCTGCCCATTGAAATGAATGCGCACCGCTGCCGAATCGCCTGCAAAGCGTTTCGGCAGCAGCGCTTCAGGGGCGCATTTAACCCCTTCTTCGGCCGCTAGCTGGGTTATAAGCCGAATAGCGCCGCTAAAATGACGGTAAAGCGCCGCTAAAACTAACAGCGTTTTACCGTCAACGCATGCCCACTCCAGTGTGTAAGCAGCCTTAAGTAATAAGTGATACAGAAAATTTTTTATATTTAAACATTTATTAAACAAAACAAACCTCCAATCAGTTCACTTGTATGTATAATTTAGATTAAAAAAAATAACTATATCTTAAATATTAAATACACAAAAACAGGTAATCAAAACTTTTGGACGAAAAAAAATGGGCTAACTTTACTGCTTTTTTTTTTTTTTTCATTAGTGTATTTTTTCAAAAAAAATTGCGTTTGAAAGACCGCTGCGCAAATACCGTGTGACATAAAATATTGCAACAACCGCTATTTTATTCCCTAGGGTCTCTGCTAGAAAAAATATATATAATGTTTGGGGGTTCTAAGTGATTTTCTAGCAGAAAATACAGGATTTTTACTTGTAAGCAACAAGTGTCAGAAAAGATTTAGTCTTTAAATGGTTAAACTGAGAACTTCTCCACGGAGTTCAGTCTATTGATAAAAGAACCTGAAAGAGATACAATGTATCTTCTTATCAGACTTGGCAGGCTGCCCAGAGGAGGAGAGAAGAAAACTTCAGACAACTTGCATTGACTTTTATTACAGAAGTCATTTGCAAGTCCCGCTGAAGGTATAATCGGCTTTTTTTATCAGCACAATCGACCGATGCCGATTAAGTAAAAAAAGCCAAATATCGGCCGATATATCAGTCGACCTCTAGTTCAAACGTCTTGCAGTCTGAAGATACAGCAGGTTTTTATGGTCAGTGAGGATAGAAAAAGGCTTGGGAGCCCCTTCCAGAAGATGTCGCCATTCAGACAATGCCAATTTGATGGCCAGTAGTTCTTGATTCCCAGTGTCGTAATTCATCTCCGCTGGAGAAAACTGTAGAAAAAAATGCTACTGGATGGATTCTACCGGACTTAGGCTGTCTCTGGGACAGCACGGCACCTGCTCCTACTTCGGAGGCATCAACCTCAACTATGTACTGGAGATCGGGATTTGGATGCTGAAGAATTGGAGCCTTGCTGAACATGTCTTTTAATTGCTGGAAATCCAATTCTGCTTCTGAGGACCACTGCTTGCAATTTGTACCTTTCTTAGTCATAGCAGTAAGGGGGGCTGCAATGGAGTCAAAACCTTTGATGAAGCGTCTATAGTAATTTGCAAACCCTAGGAAGCTTTGGAGCCCTCTTAAAGTGGTCGGTTGGGGCCATTGCAAGACAGCGGAAAGTTTTTGAGGGTCCATTTGGAAACGACAGCACTTATAATGTATTTAAGGAAAGGAATACGGCTTTGATGGAAACTGCATTTCTCAATCTTCGCGTAAAGATGGTTTTCTCTCAGTCGTTGTAATACCTGCTTTACATGTGAGATGTGCTCTAGATGAGTCTTGGAAGAGATTAAAATGTCGTCCAAGAATATGATCACAAAACTGTTGCAGAAATTGTAAAAAAATGTCATTCATGAAACATTGGAAGACAGCAGGGGCGTTACACAACCCAAATGGCATAACCAGATATTCAAAATGTCCATTATGAGTGTTGAATGCTGTCTTCCATTCGTCTCCGCCTTTAATTCGAATCAGATTATAAGCCCCTCGTAGGTCCAGCTTAGAGAAGATAACGGCTCCCTTAAGTACATCAAACAGTTCAAGAATGAGAGGCAAAGGGTAGGAGTCTTTTACAGTGATTTAATTTAACCCTCGATAATCTATGCATGGTCGAAGATCCCCATCTTTTTGTGTCTTACAATTTGAACACTTTTTACATGGCTCTGAACACGATTGTGTGCACATTCCCACTGCTACCAATGACGCGAGCCATACTCTACCATGGCTGAGTGGGCCATAATTTTGTATGGTTATGCTATGGTTTCCATGTACGCAGATCTGCTTACTTATCTGTGAAACTTTTTTGAGATCCATCTTAATTCCCGCCGTGGAAATTACTAACCCCAAGAACTGGATACTCTGCTGCTCAAATTTAAACTTTTTAGGCTTAGCATAAAGACCATGTTGACAGGGCTGGCATAGAATACTGTTGACATGTCCTCAGTGCAGCTCAAGGGACACCGAGAAGATCAGAATGTCATCTAAATAAACTATGACAAAAATGTCCAGGAAGTCTCTAAACACATCGTTAATGAAATGTTGGAAGGTGACCGGGGCATTCCAGAGACTGAAGGGCATGATCAGATATTTAAAATGGCCAAATCTTGTACGGAAAGCCATCTTCCATTCATGCCCTTTGTGGATACGGACAAGGTTATAAGCCCCTCTCAAATCCAACTTGCTGAAAACTGTTGCAAATCTTAATCTCTGGAATAACTCGGGTACAAGAGGAAGGGGATAGCGGTTTTTAACTGTGATCTTGTTCAATTCCCGATAATCCACACATGGACGAAGAGAGTGGTCCTTCTTTGTCACAAAGAATATTCCTGCCCCTGCTGGGGAGGTAGATGGGCAGATGAATACTTTCTCCAGATTTTCATTGATATATTATTTTAAAGCCTCTTGCTTTCGTTCAGAAAATGGAAATATTTGCTCGAAGGGAATCTCGGCCAAGGAAGGAGTTAAATCGGGCAATCGTATGGCCGATGGGAATGAAGAGTGTCAGCCCCCTTTTGCTGAGAACATTAAGAAACTCATGATAGGGTACAGGCACCAACTGGTGTACATCTTGAGCAGAGTCCATACATAACAGCGTTGTTGGGCCATTGGGGCGTTTTGATAATTGGGCCATTGTGGGGTGTCTCTGGCAATAGATGACAGGAACGTGACTTTTCCAGCACCCAGGTTGATCTGGGGGTGGTGGACTTGAAGCCAAGGTAGGCCCAAAATGACAGGGAACAATGGGGAAGTGATGGCATCAAGGCTCAATAACTCCGTATGTTGATTAGGAGCAATGACAGGTAATGGAGGTGTCTCCTTGGTCACTAGTCCTGATTTGATACATGAGCCATCGGCCAGGTAGACAGAAAGTCCATGAGCCTTTGGTCGTAGGGGAATATGTTGCTGCGTAGCAAAGGTCAGGTCAATGAAGCAACTGCATGCTCCGTAGTCAATAATAGCGTTGACTGAAATTGTTCCTTCTGGGAGTGAAAGAGCTAGGTGAGTTGTATTAGTAGACAGAGTTGACAGGTTAGCAAGAACAATAGGTGGACACTTGCGCGTCTTTGCAGGACAGGCACGCACATAGTGACCGGCTTCTCCGCAGTAAAGACACAGGTTGCCCTGTCGGCTGCGGAGACGTTCCTCAGGAGTCAGAGTAGGATGCTTCAACCCCAGTTGCATGGGTTCAGAGACATCAGATGCGGGGTTAGCAGGACTTGAACTGGCAGGAGCCGAGTTGAGAGAAGTAGGATAAGCAGGAACTGGAGCTCTAGGCATCATCCACACAGGACGGATCTGTTGTGCAGATCTCTCTTACCGACGCTCACGGAGCCGAGGATCTAAAATCTACATCGATCTAAATAGCCAGGACGATGAGACCCTCCAGGGTATTAGGAACTCCAACCGGGGCTAGCTCATCTTTAAGGTTCTCAGAAAGGCCCAGGCGTTACTGGTGTCGCAGAGCTGCGTCATTCCATTGTGCATTTGTGCTCCAGCGTCTGAAGTCCGTAACATAGTTCTCAGCTGATCTGCGGCCTTGCTGGAGCGCATGAAGAGCAGCTTCTGCCGTGACAGTCCGCTGTGGGTCGTCATAGAGCTGGGCCATAGCGTCAAGGAAAGATGACATAGCATGCGTCTGTATATTATTTTCCTCAAGCAGGCGGTGGGCCCAGGTCTGAGGTTCCCCTTGGAGTAGATAAATAATAAATCCCACTTTGGTAGATTCCAGAGAGAAGGTCTGGGCTGCAGGGTGAAATATAACTGGCAGGCTTTGCGGAAGGCTCTGAATTTGCTTCGATCCCCTGAAAATCTGTCAGGTGTGGGAACTCTAGGTTTAGGTGGTAGCATCACCATGGAAGGGCTGGCGACAGTCTGTGTTGGTGCAGCAGCAGGAGATGAAGTTGTGGTAGTACTTGCAGAAGTAGCCAAAGACTGCACATGTTCCTCCAGCTGAAAATAACCATCCTGCAGAGACTTGACGGCTTGGGTGAGGGCTGCGAGGTGCTGACAGATCTCATCGATTGGGGAGGCTCCTCTTGCAGGCTCAGACATGACTGTCTGATACGGTTACATACTTTGTAACAGAGCCTGACATGTAGAAGGAGACCTCTCTTACAGCCCTGGCTAAGGGGCCACTGGCTGCGAGAGCGCAGTGAAGTAGGAGTGCCTCTGGAATTGTTGATGGTAAAGATGTGCAGCCAGGGCTGCTGATAGAAATCATGGGGCCCCATACAGCCTACGTGACGGGGCCCCCTTTAGCTCCACCTGTGGTCCCGCCCCTGGTCCCTCCATCAGCCCCACCCATGGCCCTGCCCCTATACCGAGAGGGTAGGGTATATAGACAGGCTAGAGTATATAGAGTATACAGAGAGGCTAGGGTATAAAGACAGGTTAGGGTATACAGTCAGCACCCCCCCCACACACACCAATTTAACACAACTAGAGGATGATTGAATGAGATGGAATCAGTATACACAGATTTGCTTCTTCTGAGAGATATTAAAGGTACACTCTAACCACCATGACCACTTCAGTGATTTAAAGTGATCAAGGTGGTAGGAGTCAGTATGTGGGATGGCATGAATATACTAAGGTGGTCTAATGATTGGCTTCTAACAGGGAGGGCCACGCAGAGATCAAAATTTGGCCGATCCCTGCTAAACTGAATTTTGATGTGTGTGTACCCAGCTTTACCTAATTCCTTGCTTTAGCTGGCTTCTTCCAGCGCTGACTGGTTCCCCAAAGTGCCCGTGTATGTTTTACGGACTATCCTCAGTTGCTCACACTTCAGCCCCCTTATCATACCATACAGGGTTAATGTTCCTGTATGGTATATTATGAGGTTGAGGACGTTTATGAATATGTTGGGAATATACTGGGACTTTTCAGGTGCTACATAAATATATTCTACATACACATATATTACAAAGAATGGTTTTGTGAAATGCATCTGTGTGTAGTACCTGAAAAGTTACATTATATTCCTAACATATTCAGGAATTTTGCTTTCACTTTCATTAGACCTGTCCTGCTGAGGTACAGTGCAAGTTTACAGCACACATTTGTACAGAGGCAGAACAATGGTGACTCACAGGACAAGAATGCAATCTGTCACCTGTTATCTTGCCTTGAGGAGAGCTCCGGTGTGTTGTCCTGCCTGCTCTGTCCTTCCCGAGGAGGGGGGAGGGAGGCTCGGGTGCTGACAGGAATACAAGTCTGCTCTTCTCTTATCCATAGACCCGAGGGGTGTCTTATCTGAGTAGTGGCGATGTCCATGCTCCTGGGGTGATGCTCTCCTCCTCCCTCAGTCAGCCCTATGCAGTCACAGACTGTTTTTTTTTTTTCTTCTAAACTCTGTTCAGATTGCCCGGACCCCCCCTGCTGGCCAGGTCCAGTACAACAGGGCCTACAACAGGGACAACAGTTGTAGTGGCCCTGTGTGCAGCTGATGAGTCGACAGACCAGGCTGGGTGGTGAGCAGCAGGTGGCAGCAGAAGCAGCAGGTGCAGATGCAGAACAACTTCACCAGGTACAGGATGGAGCAAGACTGGAGCAGGGTCAGACAAGCCGAGTTAATTACAGATAATCAGATATGGCATAAGTGGTAAGCAGAGATTGGTCAGTAGACAGGTAGAGGTCGGTAGCAGGATATCAGGCAGAATAGTAGGTATAGCAAGGTTAAGGCAAGCCGGGGTCAGGACTGGAGATAAGCAAGCATAGTCAAGGAAGCCGGGTCAAACACAGGTAATCAGGTGCAGATACAGGATCAGACTCCGGTAAAGCTGCAGATCAGACAGCACTGCACTAGTGCAGCTGCTGTCTTTATGTAGGCCATTTGGTGCCAGCATTAACCATCAGGTATCAGTAGGGATCTGATGGGGTCATAGGTATCGAGGTCCCCCCAATTACCTAGGTATTGAAGCTGGGATGCTACGAAGTACAATCTGGCATGTGGTACGGCCAGACCCCCTTGTTCTTTAGTTAGCTGTAGAGTACTTAGGCTAATCCGCGGTGATTTATTACCCCATATTAGGTCTCTGAACTGGGCATCTATTTTAGCAAACCATTTGTGTGGTATCCAAATAGGGGCATTATGAAATACATACAGAAGCTGTGGTGTCCACACCATTTTAATCAAATTTGGCCTGCCTGTAACTGAGAGAGGAAGCCTCGTCCATGCGGAGCATTTCAACCAAAATTTACAAAGTAGTGGTATCAAGTTTAGTGTGATATATTGATTTGGGTCTGGGGTTATTTGTATGCCTAAATAATGCATGTGATGGAGATTGTGAAAGCCATATTTATATTTATATCAAGGAGTTCCAAGGGAACCATTGCAAGGACTTAAATTGCCATGCCCCCATTGGATGTATATGTATATGTAGGGATGCGTGTGTATATATATATATATATATATATATGTATATATATATATATGTGGATAGGTGTATATGTATATATATATATATATATATATATATGTGTATATGTGTATATATATATATATATATATATATGTGTATATGTGTATATATGTATATATATATATATATATATATATATATATATATATATATATATATATATGTGTGTGTGTATATATATATATATATATATATATATATATATGTGTGTGTGTGTATATAGGTAGATGTTTTAATTTAATGATATTGAATAAGGGCCCAGCTCACCTTTTTAGAAATGCAGTTTTTTCTGTACTCTCGTGGGAACCAGGGAAGGTCTCCACAGGGGCGGATCCAGGGGGGGGCAACGCTGGCCAATCAGTGAGCCGGCGTGCAGGGGAGCAGAGAGATGACATCATCTCTCACTGCCCCGCATCCCTGCAGTAACTTCTGCCCTCAATGTACAGGCAGTGTGGGCAGCAGAGAGATTACATTATCTCTCTGCTGCCTGATCTGAAAGGAGGCAAGCAAAACACCACCTTAGCAGCTATGTGACAATCCTCAAGGTGTCAGGTGACGTGGCAAGTGACAATCTGCATCTGGTGGCAGGTGATGTGACAATCTGCAATGTGTGGCAGGTGACGTGGCAAGTGACAATGTGCAAGGTGTGGCAGGTGACGTGGCAAGTGACAATCCACATCTGGTGGCAGGTGACGTGGCAAGTGACAATTCGCAACATGTGGCAGGTGACAATCTGCATCTGGTGGCAGGCCAGTGACAATCCGCAATGTGTGGCAGGTGACGTGGCAAGTGACAATTCACATCTGGTGGCAGGTGACGTGGCAAGTGACAATCCGCAACATGTGGCAGGTGACAATCTGCATCTGGTGGCAGGCAAGTGACAATCCGCAATGTGTGGCAGGTGACGTGGCAAGTGACAATTCGCAACATGTGGCAGGTGACAATCTGCATCTGGTGGCAGGCAAGTGACAATCCGCAATGTGTGGCAGGTGACAATCCACATCTGGTGGCAGGTGACGTGGCAAGTGACAATCCGCAACATGTGGCAGGTGACAATCTGCATCTGGTGGCAGGCAAGTGACAATCCGCAATGTGTGGCAGGTGACGTGGCAAGTGACAATCCGCAACATGTGGCAGGTGACAATCTGCATCTGGTGGCAGGCAAGTGACAATCCTCAATGTTTGGCAGGTGACGTGGCAAGTGACAATGTGCAAGGTGTGGCAGGTGACATGGCAAGTGACAATCCACATCTGGTGGCAGGTGACGTGGCAAGTGACAATCCGCAACATGTGGCAGGTGACAATCCGCATCTGGTGGCAGGCAAGTGACAATCTGCAACATGTGGCAGGTGACGTGGCAAGTGATAATCCGCAATGTGTGCCAGGTGACGGTGGCAAGTGACACGCTCAGGGCTCCCACTGATTCTGCATTATGGTGAGTTGAACCATTAAATTTTATATTACAATATATTAATAGAAATAACAACCATGGTGCTGGGATAATTGAAGCGCCAACACCAGCCATTTCCTCGATAAATTGCCCACAAAAAAACGTATTTTCTGGCAGTGCCCCTCCCGAGACTAGACTCTGGATCCGCCCCTGGGTCTCCAGGTGTTGATTGAATCAAAGAGTATTTGCAGACATTAAGGCTCCATGTCACCAGGGGCCGTTAACATGCTAATGTCGGAACTGGGCTGGGGGATCAGAGATCAGAGATTGTTCATTAACTCATAGACTGAATGGCACCGGAACTTTTAAGATCTTAGCATGGACTTTTGGAAGGCTTCAGATGTAGCCAACCAGACTTTCAGGCAACTCTGAACCAATGAATGTGTGGCATCTGTGGGATTGGTGGAGAATGTATATAAAATAGGGAAAGAGCCAGCTATTTGCTCTCTATGCAGCTCCAGACCATCGAGACCAGAGGATGTCCGTGTAAAGTATTTTTGTATCTCTCTTTAAGTTTTTTCCCTAACCTTGTGTATTCTAGGATTTGTCTTATAACATTAATAGCCTGTGTATGTCCATGGTAACCTTATCTACTTTTGGCCTAAATCATCTTGGTAGCCTGACTACACTATACCTGTAATATCGATTGAGATATATGATAGATTCTAATTATTCTACCTTTTCTGTGTAAATAAATGTAATTGTTTATCTTTTGGCCCTGTTATCGTTCATCTTTTTCTTATATAGACAAAGGTTTAATCACTTATTTTTTGCATCATTAATCATTTAGGTGAGGTATAAACATTTCCAAAACATATGGTGCCCTTCGTGTGAGGAAGCTTGACGTTTGAGTGATTTGTGATTTTGTGGGTGGAGGACAAGTCTAACTTAAAAATAAAAAAAAAACGGTAAGCATTTTTATGTCCTTGTTTGTATGTCTGTCTCCCCTGTCTGAACCTAAACTAGCAAGCTTCTTTAAACATTGTTTATATTTTTTTATATATATATATATATAGATATATATATATCTATATATATATCTATATATATATATATATTATTTTGTCTGTACTAACACTTTGATGAGACTGATATGAATAGTATACGTGAAATAAAATTGTACCGAGAGTGTATGAGAAGACATCCTGCTCTGGTGGGCCAAAAATGCAGGAGGGTGTCAGCGTGAATGATAAGGGGCTCTGATTGGATGCTTGAAGGCAGTAAAAAGAATTAGGATCTGGGCCTTTCTACCACCAAGCACTTCTGGTTGACCCTTGCATGAGTCTAGGTCAAGACGCTTCCTGATCTTTGAGATTCAATTGCACCTGTGGCCCTAGGTCACACTGGATGATCTTCGATGTGTGTATCTGTCTGTGTAAACTACTAACTGGGGATTGTGAGCTTTGTAATTAGACCTGAAACATTGTAACTCCTACAAATCATATTGCAATTAGGTGTGCATCAGTTAACTGCCTCCTGTACTACAAGCACGCATAGGGTCCTGATTATCCAAGTTTTTGCTAATCATTCTTGAGATAACAGAAGTAATAGCCTTTCGTTAAGCATTTCTTTTAGAATATTTCGAAAAAGTCCATGGGGGGGGTTGAACTAAAGAGTTCGGGAAAATATCCAGGCTGACCTGAAGGACTATCATCACGAACAGGGAAAATATTGTTCTGACAAGTAGTGAAAAGCAGCAACTGTGACAGGGGTGGTACCTGTCAACCCAATCACGGTCCAGAGAGTAGCTACCTCTGGAGGAGAAACCTATAAAAGGTTGGGAAATCAGGTCAGAGTCCAAGCGTCCGTAAGGATGTGTAATAGAATCACTTCAAAGAGGGGGGGCTGAATGGGGTAAACTCTTTGAAATGACCCCAAGGGAAGAGATGAGAGATAAATATGGGCCCTGGGTGGTAAAATATATGCGTGAGTGGGATAGGTGGACAAAAACGAGTTTTTTGAAGAAAGGTACATTCAAACTTAACCACTTGCTTACCGGGCACTTAAACCCCCCTCGTATCCAGACCAATTTTCAGCTTTCGGCGCTGACGCACTTTGAATGACAATTGCGCGGTCATACAACACTGTACCCAAATGAAATTTTTATCATTTTTTCACCACAAATAGAGCTTTCTTTTGGTGGTATTTGATCACCTCTGCGGTTTTTACTTTTTATTAAAAAAATTTTAAAAACTGATTTTTTTTTTTAAAAAAAGTTTATTTTTTTATATTTTGTTTTAAAAAATTTTAAACGGGTAATTTTTCTCCTTCATTGATGTACGCTGATGAGGCGGCAGTGATGGGCACTGATAGGCGGCAGTGATGGGCACTGATGGGTGGCAGTGATGGGCACTGATGGGTGGCAGTGATGGGCACTGATGGGTGGCAGTGATGGGCAGCACTGGCAGGTGGCACTGATTGGCACTACAGGTGGGCATTGATAGGTGGCACTTGTGGGCACTGATAGGTGGCACTTGTGGGCACTGTTAGGTGGCACTGTGGGCACTGTTAGGTGGCACTGTGGGCACTGTTAGGTGGCACTGTGGGCACTATTAGGTGGCACTTTTATTGGGTACTGATGAGGCAGATGTGCCTCTTCCACTTGGGGACCGATGTCCCTCACATCCGATCCGGTGATCGGCTTTTTTTTCTACTCGCGCTGTCAGCGTGAGTAAAAAAAAAAAACGATTACCGATCTTTTGTTTACATCATGTGATCAGCTGTCATTGGCTGACAGCTGATCACATGGTAAGGGGCCGGGACCGGCCCCTTACACAGATCGGTGATCAGCCGAGTCTCAGTGACTCGGTGATCACAACGCGCCCGGCGCGCGCCCTGCAGGGCGCGCGCAGGGAGCGTGCACAGGGGAGGACGTCATATGACGTCCTCCCGGGAATGTAGGTCCGCGCTGTAGCCGTCATTCGGCTATAGCGCGGATACCAGGTGGTTAAAATATGGGAAGATTTGTACCGTGCTCACCACAAAAAGATGACACGGTCATATGAAAAAGATATTTTATTTATATGGATGCTGGAGTCAGCGAATAAAACAGAGGAAATTAATGTTATTACTATGGGATTTAAGGAGAAATCATTACAGACAATGCTTGAACATAGGGACAGGCGGAAACCATCACAACCCCCAACAAGTGGTGACAGTGATTTTCAGGGAGACAAGGAGCAGTTGTCAGGACTTGGGCCTTATGCAGTTGCCCAGCCATTGTCAGCAGAGTGCTCAGGAGCTGACATGAACTGTCACCTTTCGGTGGTGGACAAAAAGGGAGAGCCACAACACAAGTCTGATACCCCAGTAAAATGTGGATTACAGGGGGATTATGAGGTACAGGAAGAGGAAGGCAGAGTAGCAGGACATGGAGACGAAATGGCCATGCTGGCATTAAGGGAGGAATGTCTCCAGGCAGAAGGGACAATTTCTGTCCCGCTGACGGGAGAGGAAGTGAAATTAAATTTCACTGAAAGAAGCTGTAGTAAGCGCACCGGAAAAACGCAGCTAATCTTTGCGGCCAGGTGGTTAGCGAAACAGTACGAACATTTGAAAGTGCAAAACGCATCCCTAAAAGAAGCGCTAGAAATAACCAAAGGTAACATCCGTACTTTAGAAGCTTCTATGTTAAATTCTGAGGCTATCCACCAGCAATTAGTACTAGAAAACCAAAGATTACAGGAAGACGTTAATCTGTTGGGAGAAAGACTGGAGGATGCAGAAAGAGAAGTAAAACCATTATTTGTCAGCTGCCAGGAGCCGTTTGCTCAGTTTTCAGATAGAGAAGATAACAGGGTAACTGGTTTGGGTAGGTCTGAATTCAGGGGGATGTCCTCCACACCTAAGTTATGTACCAACAAGAATAAATCCCAGGAAGGTAAGAGCTCTTTAAAAATTGCCCCTATAGTTTGTAAGTTGCAGGTAAAAACTACTAATCCAGAAAAGGCCATCCCACATTCTCAGTCGTCTAAAACAAAGCCTTTTGTTAAGAGATGTTGTACCACTTTAGATAAGATAAAATGCCACTTATGTGGCTTATTTGGCCACATCGCCAGATTCTGTCTATCTAGTTCCAGTTAAAAAGTCGGTAAGCATAATCCGTACAGGACCACAAGACGTGATTTTGAAGTGTACTCTGCACGCTTCGCCACATGGCCTAGGTGTAACAAGTATGGACCACATGGGTCAGGGGTCCCATTCCAAACTCCTGAGAATGCGTCCATACAAGCTGAGAAGGGGCTAACGAAATGGGATGGATCTCTGAAAGAATTTCAACCTTACCAAACAAATGTTGTGGGTTTAAGTAGAAGCACAGATTATTACAGAAAAAATGCTATGTGTGATGTGTGAGGTCGTCTTTACCTAGCTAATTGTGTGAGTGTGTGTGTGAAATATGGAATATATGTTGTGTTGTCTAACTCTGAGGTCTGTTGTCTCAGCTGCTGCTGACAGCCCACCCAAATGACCCCCCTTCTTTCTGAACAGGTCAGTGAAAGTGTAAAACGAACTGTATTGACATGAAAATTACCTGAGCCAAGATAATTATCTATGCGTTTATTTTCCAGAGAGTCAGTTCTGCGAGAGGTTGGTGGTGAGGTATTAATAATTTGTAGATAAATGGTACCGCTAAAAGATTTATTACGGGTTGCTCGTTTTTTTCTCACCATGGTGAATAATTATTTTTTTTTTTTAGGGGATTAATTGGTATACCATAAAACAAAAATCCACGTGGCATTAATATGTATTAAGTAATACATATTAATAATAAGTTGAGCTCAACAATTTTTTGGTATTTAACCACTTGACGACCGCCTCACGCCGATGTACGTCGGCAAGGTGGCACGGACAGGCAGAATCACGTACATACACGCGATCTGCCTTCCGCGGGCGGGGGGTCCTATCGGACAACCCCCCCGGTGCCAGAGGCGGTCACCATTTCTTCCCGGGTGATGAGAAGTGAGGGGGAGGCCATCCATTCGTGGCCACCCCCTCCCGATCGCTCCCGGCGAATGAAAATCCTTCCTGTGTCTCTGTAATGTAAACAGTGGCACAGGAAGTGATGTCATCCCTCCTCGAGGCGGTCTTTTTGATCCGGCGCCGAGGAGAGAAGACATCCAAGTAAGTGCACCAACACTACACTGTCAGTAGAACACGCCGATCACCCTCCTGTACCCCCTGTCACACTGACACCAATAGCAGTTTTTTTTTTTTTTGCATTGGTGTCAGTTTGTGACAGTTATAAGTGTTAGGGCAGTTAGGTTAGCCCCCTTTAGGTTTGGGGTACCCCCCTTTAGGTCCAGGGTACCCCCCTAACCCCCCCTAATAAAGGTTAACCCCTTGATCACTCCCCGTCACCAGTGTCGCTAAGCGATCGTTTTTCTGATCGCTGTATTAGTGTCACAGGTGACGCTAGTTAGGGAGGTAAGTATATAGGTTCGCTGTCAGTATTTTATAGCGACAGGGACCCCCATATACTACCTAATAAAGGTTTTAACCCCCTGATTGCCCCCTAGTTAACCCTTTCACCAGTGATCACCGTATAATTGTTAGGGGTGACGCTGGTTAGTTGGTTTGTTTATTATAGTTTATTATAGTTTTAGGGCACCCGCCGTTTATTACCTTATAAAGGTTTAACCCCCTAATTGCCCGGCGGTGATATAAGTTAAGTTTTTAGGGTCAGATAAGGTCTGCGTCGCCCCAGGCAGCGTCAGGTTAGTGCCAGTACTGCTAACACCCATGCACGCAGCATACACCTCCCTTAGTGCTATAGTATCTGAGCAGATTGATATCTGATCCGATCAGATCTATACTCCCCAGCAGTTTAGGGTTCCCATAAACACAGTGTTAGCGGGATCAGCCCAGATACCTGCTAGCACCTGCGTTTTGCCCCTCGGCCCAGCCCAGCCCACCCAAGTGCAGTAACGATCAATCACTGACACTTACAAAACACTAAGCACACATAACTGCAGCGTTTGCAGAGTCAGGCCTGATCCCTGCGATCGCTAACAGTTTTTTGGTAGCGTTTTGATACAGTCGCTGACAGTCAGGAGCTTTTTTGCCTGTGAGTCTCACTAGTGTACCCCTAAATTTAGAGCCCAAAATGGCAAATCGAAGGTACACTAGTGAAGAGGCCTACACGTTTCTGAGCATGACAGATAGTGAAGAGGAAGTCACTCATCTGTCAGATTCAGGCTCAGAATACAATCCTGTAGAGGACAGCGGCTCCATGACAGATAGCTCTGACGACGGAGTTGTGGTCCCTGCTAAGGTCAGGCGTACCAGACCCCAATCTTCTTCTGTCCTTGAAGTGCAAGAACCGCAGGGCTCTCGTATGGAGCAGAGAAGTACTAGTGCCGCTATTCCTTCTGGTGAACTGGCAAGCACCAGCGGCCTAGTACACCCTGGTCATACATCCAGCACTGCAGTAACACTTGGTGACGTGGCGAGTCCCATAAGTGCAGTTCAAGCTGGCGAGGTGGCAAGCACAAGTAGTGTCCCGCTGCCACCAAGAAGACAAAGACAGGCCCATCGTGCCCATAGTGCCCTTCCTGCTGCATTCGCCAATCTGAATTGGGAACCCACCCACCACTTCTGCAGCACCCGTACTTCCCCCATTCACTGGCCAACCCGGAATTCAGGTGGAAACAGTTGATTTTACGCCACTGGATTTTTATTCACTGTTTTTCACCGAAGATCTCTATAGATCTATTGTGGACCAAAGCAATTTATACGCTGTCAACACATCGCCGCTAATCCCCAGTCCTCCCTTTTATTACGGTCTCTGAATTTATTACGGTCTCCGAATTTAAGATCTTTCTGGGCCTTTCCCTCAACATGGGCTTGAATAAAAAGAGTAAGTTGCGGTCATATTGGTCCACTGACCCAATTTACCATGCGCCCGTGTTCTCTGCTTCCATGGCCAGGGCACGATACGAGCAGATTTTGCGGTTCATGCACTTCAACGACAATGAACTCTGTCGTCCTCGTGGAGACCCTGGATACGATCGGCTCTACAAAATTCGGCCCCTCGTAAACCACTTCAACCAACGTTTTGCAGACTTGTTTACTCCCCATCAAGTTGTCTGCATTGATGAGTCCCTGATTACATTTTCTGGCCGCTTGTCATTCAAACAGTACCTTCCCAGCAAGCGTGCCAGATACGGGGTCAAGATGTATAAGCTCTGTGGCAGGGCCACAGGCTATACATGTAGTTTTATGGTTTACGAGGGCAAAGATAGTCACGTAGAGCCAACAAACTGCCCTGACTACATAGGAAGCGCTGGCAAGATAGTGTGGGACTTGGTGTCACCCTTATTCGCAAAGGGGTACCACTTGTACGTGGACAATTATTACACGAGCATGCCACTTTTTAGTCACTTGTTTGATCAGCAGATTGGAGCATGTGGCACCGTGCGACCTAATCGCCGGGGCTTTTCCTCAGCGGCTTGTAGATTCCCGTCTTAGGCTGGGGTAGAGCGCCTGCTTGAAGTGTAATAACTTGCTCGCTATGAAGTGGAGGGATAAGAAGAATGTTTTCATTCTCACCTCCCTTCATGCAGACACGACGACCCAAATTACTATGGCGACTGGTGTTGTGGAGAAACCCCTCTGTGTCCACGAATATAACCAAAATATGGTAGGGGTGGACCTCAACGACCAGTTGTTGGTACCGTACCTAGTTGCCCATAAGGCCAGACACTGGTACAAAAAAGTGTCTGTTTATTTATTTCAATTGGCTTTACTGAACGCTCATGTGCTATACAGAGCTTCAGGACGGACTGGATCCTTCCTTAAATTCCAGGAAGAGATCGTCAGAGCCCTTCTGTATCCAGACGGTGCTCCACTTCACCATCCCCAACCAAATGCAGTAGGCCGGCTGCATGAGAGGCATTTTCCTTATGCCCTCCCGAGTACCCCTACCCAACGAGCCCCCCAAAAAAGATGTCGTGTCTGTAGCAAGCGCGGATTTAGGCGTGACACCCGGTGCACTGACTAGGACACACTTTCACAGGGTCTCCCAAGATGCCATCGCATTTTGAGAGACCCAAACCTGGTACCAGTTACAAAAGTTAAAGTTACTAAAAAAATAAATAAATAAAAAAAAAAAAAAAACACAAAAAAATATAAAATAAAAAAAACAAAAATAGTTGTTGTTTTATTGTTCTCTCTCTCTCTATTCTCTCTCTATTGTTCTGCTCTTTTTTACTGTATTCTATTCTGCAATGTTTTATTGTTATTATGTTTTACCATGTTTGCTTTTCAGATATGCAATTTTTTTTATACTTTACTGTTTACTGTGTTTTGTTGGTAACCATTTTATTGTTTTCAGGCACGCCATTCAGTTGCAGAGCGGATTTATTTATCTTGACAGCAACAGCGTTTGCTCCCACGATACATAAAGCCGTGACTCCAGCGCTGTCGGAGGTGATTTCACTACCACAGTTACATACTTCAGCATATATGCCGAAGCGTGGGGGCAGCAGTGGGTGGAGGAGCGATTTGCTCCTGCCTTTTGTGGGAGGATGCCCCCATGCATCGGCATATATATTTTAGGCACAGGTTGCGTTAAATGTTTTATTTTTTACTATGTTTTTTTTTGTATTTGCTTTGCAGGTATGGTAAGTCTTACTGTTATACTGTAATGTTACTTTGTTTTATTGTTAACCATCATTTGCTTAGCAGGTACGCCATTCAGTTGCAGCGTGGATTTATTTATCTTGACAGCAACAGCGTTTGCTCCCACGATATATAAAGCCGTGACTCCAGCGCTGTCGGAGGTGATTTCACCACCACAGTTACATACTTCAGCATATATGCCGAAGCGTGGGGGCAGCAGTGGGTGGAGGAGTGATTTGCTCCTGCCTTTTGTGGGAGGATGCCCCCATGCTTCGGCATATATATATTTTAGGTAGGCACAGGTTGCGTTAAATGTTTTATTTTTTACTATTTTTTTTTGTATTTGCTTAGCAGGTATGGTAAGTATTACTGTTATACTGTAATGTTACTTTGTTTTTTGGTTAACCATCATTTGCTTAGCAGACACCCCAAGCTATTTGCTGAGAGGCATGTCGAGTCCATGGAATATTTTATATTGTGACACAAGTTGCGGGAAAAAGACAAATTTTTTTTTTTTTTTTATGCACAAAGTTGTCACTAAATGATATATTGCTCAAACATGCCATGGGAATATGTGAAATTACACCCCAAAATACATTCTGTTGCTTCTCCTGAGTACAGGGATACCACATGTGTGGGACTTTTTGGGAGCCTAGCCGCGTACGGTGATTGGATTTCGGGGCCCCGTATGCGGTCAGGCTCCCCAAAAGTCCCACACATGTGGTATCCCCATACTCAGGAGAAGCAGCTAAATGTATTTTGGGGTGCAATTCCACATATGCCCATGGCCTGTGTGAGCAATATATCAGTTATAAATGTAAATAAAGTTATAAATGTATACATATATCGCTTAGTCCATATATAGGAGAAATACTTCCCCTGGGCATTGAACAGTAGACAAGCACATGATTATAGCAGACAAGATGCAGCAGGTTTGGTAATCCACGGTGAGACGTTCTCTAGTTGCTCTACATGTTTCGCGTTACACAGAACGCTTCCTCAGGAGCTAGAGATTCAATTGGGTATGGTAAGGTTGCATAAATCTGTCAATAGTGATTGTATGCAGATGATCACAATTTGATCATAGGTATAGAGTATCTGAATTGAATTGGAAACAGCAGTCGGCCACAGCCTGGAACCTCTCAAAAAAGTGTAGCATCAGGTATCCATAAGAGGGAAAGCAGGGGCTTTATCATTGTAGTGCCTCGGGTAGATGAGAGGAAACACAGGGATGCGCCGTCCGATCTAGCAGGGACCGGTGCTGTGACCGCATTGGCTATTACATGTTATCTCACAAACTTGTGTTTAAGACTGCTTCACCCCCCTGCTGTTATTGTAATTAGTTACACGCCCAGCCATGCCTGACTGTTCCAGCTCTGCTCTTTGCCTTAGGCTAAGGTATGTTATTGTTCCTAGCAATCTGTGTGTCTCCATGTGTAGTTCCAGCCTGCTTCCTGTCCAGTGTCACTGTTTTTACATGGCTATTTGTTAACAATTGTCTAATGTGTCTGTAGCGTATCTGTCACTAATATCTGGGGGTTCAAGGTACACCGGTCGGCTCGTGTACCCACTACTGTTCAGTGATCCCAGTGTATCAGTGCTGCAAGGGATTTTTCTTTGCTTGTTGGCCAGTTGTGTCTGGTAGCAGCAGTTCCTCGAGCTGGATACACATTATGCAATTTTTGTTGTTCGGTTTCCTTTAGATTTACCTTCAGATGTGTAGTATGACGGAATACTAGTTGAGAGTGTATAGGTCTGGCCTCGTATTGTATAGTTTTGGGTGAGTCTGGAGAAGAGTTGTGCAGGAAGATGGTGTGGGGTGTTTACCAGCTCGTGGCTGTTCTTCACCACATGGTTCTGCAACATCTCCACAGTGGTTGATAGAAACCTATTACCCTATATGTGCTGAGTATACACTGAATCAAGTGCGGTCATTGTACCAGTGGCTTGCTCCCAGAGATGTGTGGACACAGAATGAGGTTCATGCAGGACGCTTATTTCTGAGGAGTAACCCGAAAGTGGAGGGATGTATTCAGCACTATATTGGAGGAATAGGAGCTGGGATGGGTGTTGTTAATGTAGTGGACATCGATCTCCTGAGGAACAAACTCTCAGCTATAGCTTCAGACAGAAAGCGGGGCTTTGTTGCTCAGAGAGAGATTAATGACATTCTTGATAATATCCAACAACGTCACATAAATACCCAGGTAAAAGTAGCTCAAGATTTTGTCCGCCATTTTAAAAGGTTGGTAGATAGTGTGGTGATACAGGGCAAAAATATGTCATGGGCTCTGGCGTGCACGCAGTGGCAGGCGGAATTATCAACCCACATTAAGCTGATTGCAGAGTCTCTGTATGAGGGGCAGTGGCCTGATGAGTTAGCATCACCGCTCAGTAAGACTTTGCCAAAACACGTCGCTTACACTAATCCAACGTGGTGATCGAATGCCTGGATGGGCTGTACTAGTTTGGATTGTGAAAGGTGTTATGCTGTATAATCCCATATACAGAAGTGCAGACTCGGTCTGTATATTTGGTGGCATCATTGGGCTTACTGACTGAGGATTCTATCTTGTTGCATTTGAGGCTAAATTACCCACATGTGATCAGAGAAGATGGAAGCTGGAGGCAGGTTGATACTTCCCTCTGTCGGAAGCATGACCATGATGTCCTTTGTAGGCCAGGTCAATACATGGTGGTGAGCGAAAAATGTTGGGAAGATATTGCACTCTGTGTTCTGGATGGAGAGGTCATTGCTGGGAAGGAAGCACCTGGGTATTATTTGGGACATAGACGAGTTTGTTTCTTTGTCCTAAAGAATACCGATGTAACGTTAGTCATGGAACTAGAGGGTTCCTTGAACCTAACCATAGGTAGAGGTGCATTGTATACCCTGGGCATGGTCCCTGAAATCCAGGCACAGGGATGGAGTTGTGTGGGCATGCTGTATTCTCCTCAGTTTATACCCATAGGTGTCCTTCCTGTCCTAGACTCCTTGAGTACCTTAACTAGTGGCCTGTGTCCTGCATGCCAGGAAGACCAGTGCCCCAGTGTTGCACTATGTCCCTGTCATTCATGTGAGTTCTGTCTGAATAGTGTAGATAGTTTATTTTGTAGGGGCGAAGGATAAAATGGTCTGATTACCGAATTGATAAAGGAGGGAGAAGGTGTGCAGCCTCTATAAAGAAACAAGTGTACCTGGTGGCAGGTGGTTTTTAATCCGGGTATTCTGACTATTTCCCATCCTTAGGAAAGAGAGGTTTAATGAAGACTGTCTTTGGAGCTGGAGGTGGGGCACTGGGTACCTTAAAACACTATGGAGCTGGAGATTCTCAGGATCACATTAGTGGGGTCTTGTGCTACATATCAGGGAAGGGGTTAGGAAAGCCAACTTGCTCTGTCCAGCATCACTTTGCAAGGACAGGCAGGTGGGGGCAGTATCCAGGTTGCCTATGACTCGTAATAGATTGGTGGATGACTCCGTTCCAGGATCGTCAAAAATCGAACTTGCACT
Organism: Aquarana catesbeiana; assembly: GCF_042186555.1. NCBI lineage: Eukaryota > Metazoa > Chordata > Amphibia > Anura > Ranidae > Aquarana > Aquarana catesbeiana. The sequence goes on from NC_133327.1 coordinate 468,099,128, forward strand.
GTTCTCATCCCTAATGGCAGGGTTGGAACATTGTGCAGATATCACAGTCAATCTGGGTACGATCCTATCAGACTCTTCTGTGTTACACCCTGGAGTCCATCTTGTTCTGATGGTTTGAGTATGGACAGCCTCAGATGACTGGTATTGATGAGTGCTGGAGAAAGGAAGGTGTTGTGCTATGGGAAAAGGCAACAATGTTGGCACAGAGGGGGTCATGTCTAGTGGATGTCGGGGTAGTGTCCCAACTGGTCCTAAATAAAGTTAAAAATACTTGAGACCTGAGACCAGGGTACTGGTGCTGGTATCAAACGTCCAGTGATGCCCTATATGCCCGTATGCCCTTATTCTGCATACGGGTTGAACTGTACTCAGCGTGTTACACTACCTCAGGGAGTCTACTGCACATCTTCCCCTGTCCTTGGAATAGATATAGCAGGGACACAAGAGCGGACCCCTATTACCCCAGAGAAAAGGCTTGATATCAAACCTGATACATACATTTACAGAAACTTCCTCTGGGATTTGGGGCTGAGTTAAAAGCTTGGCTGATGGATTTCAGACAACAGGATGAAATATTAAATGTACTAAGAGATGCTGAGAAACAAGCCACCATACGACTAACCCATGATCAAAATAGGTTGATCCAAGTATCCCACGCTTTAGACGCAGACGCTAAGGTTTTCTGGTGGGAAAGTTATTTGGGTACAGTCCTAACACTACAGCTTTCCTAAACATTTTGCTCCACCCTGTTGTTGTCCTAATCTGTGCAGCCTTATTGCTTTTCCTGATGCAGGTAATAATGTGCATTACTATCAGGAGAATGAACGCCGTATGGCGTTTACCTACAGGGATGTCAGGATTGACACACTGGGTTGCTATATTTTTTTACATTGCTTGATTGAGGGTAGAGCATCTGTTATAGCAAATTTATATATCCCCCCCATTTAAGTTGGAGATCTTGCATTGCTTGCTAGAATATATGGAGAACAAGATAGGCACCCGATGATTGTGGTGGGGGATTTCAACGCAGTTCTTGACAGCCGTCAAGACAGGCTCCCACCTGGAGCCTGGACGGAAAGGGCGAGGGAGGGAAGGCTTGCTCAGTTTCTAGAGAAGATCGGATGATGTGATCTCTGGAGAACCCGTAATCCAAATAATAGGCAATACTCTTGCTATTCAGGGACACATTGTACATTATCTCGTATAGATTTAGCTATAGGTAATAAAGAAGCACATCCCCTAGTGAATAAGATAGAATATTGCCCAAGAGGGATATCAGACCATTCGCCTTTGAAACTAGTAGTGAACATCCATGACAGGCAAACGCAGAGACAGTAAATCCAGTATGGTTAGAGGTAATAGGGAGAACGGAAGAAATATCTACTAGTCTAAAAGAGTTTATAACGCATAACTCAGGTACAGCATCGGGGGGGGGGGGGGGGGGGTGGTCTGGGATTCCTTAAAGGCCTTTCTCAGGGGGCTCTTAATCCAACACATAACAAGGGTAAAGAGGAAATCAAGGGCACAGGGAGAACACATTAGAAACGAGGTTATGGAACTAGAAAGACAATATGTGCTAGATCCTAACCCAGGGAAAAGGGAGTTATGGACTAGGAAGCAACAGGAATATAAAGCGGTAATAATTAGAAACGCTGAGATTAGGAGACTCTTTCAGAGACAGAGGTGTTTTGAAGAAGGGGAGAGAGTGGGCCGAATGCTAGCCTTACTAGCAAGTACTAATTCTCCTTCCTCAATAATCCCCGCGATTAGGTCCCCAAGTGGGGAAATTACATCTGACCCTGTGAAGATTAAGGAGATATTTTTTGACTTCTACAGTACTCTTTACAAGTCAAAACAGGGTACAGTAAGGGGAGAGATGGATAGATTTTTGGAGGGAGCTGAGCTGCCGATCCTTTCTTCAATAGACAAGGCCAGCCAGAATCCCCCATAACATTAGAAGAGTTAAAGAGCGCAGTGGCAGATATGCCTAACCATAAATCCCCGGGCCCAGACGGACTCCCCCTGGAGATCTATAAACATTATGGGGAGGTTCTGCTCCCTACCCTCTTGAGGACACTAGAAGGGGTGGCTATAGAAGGTAGATTGCCTGATTCGATGATAGAATCTAATATTATACTTATACAAAAAGAAGGGAAGGATCAACTGGACGTATCCTCATATAGACCGATCTCGCTGCTTTGCTCAGATATCAAAATCCTGGCAAAGGTACTAGCAACCAGGTTAAGCAAATGCATTACCAAGTTGATACACCCGGACCAGGCAGGGTTTATTCCCCATAGATCTACTAGTGTAAACATTAGAAGAGCATACTTGAACTTCCAGACCCCAGTGGAGGGCAAGGATTCCAGAGCTGTCATGTCCCTGGATATAGCCAATGCATTTGACAGCCTGGAATGGGGGTATCTTTGGGGGATAATGGAGAGATTTGGGTTTGGCCCCCTATTTATTAACTGGGTAAAAATTCTATATAGCTGCCCAACTGCCAGATTAAAGGTCAATAATGAGTATTCAGAAAGCCTACCACTCGAGAGGGGCACAAGGCAGGGGTGTCCAATATCACCCCTGCTATCTGCCCTAGCAATGGAGCCACTGGCAGAGGTTATGAGAAGCTCGATTGGTCTACAGGGTTTCAGGAGGAAAAGCAGTGAGGAAAGGATTGCGCTTTATGCAGATGACGTTTTGGTTTTTTTGGGGGACACGGGACCATCCTTAGTAAAAACAATGCAGTTGGTAGAAGGGTTTGGGAGGATCTCGGGCCTTGTAATTAATTGGGAGTAATCAATGCTTTTGCAGATTGACCCAACTATTAGTACCCTCCCCCGACGGTATTCCCGGGTTAAATATAACAGACAAGATGAGATACCTGGGAATAGTAATGATCAATGACCCCAACACTACCAAATGCGACATCTGGTGCCGACTTCCCCTGTCTATGGCGGGACGAATGAACCTGATTAGAATGATATGGCTACCGCAATTACTGTATACCCTCCATAACTCCCCGGTATGGATCAGGAGAAAATGGTTCTTAAAAATAAACTCTCTATTCAGGGAATTAATCTGGAAAAAAGGACAGGCCAGGATCAGTCTACAAGCATTGCAGCGACCTAATAGTGAAGGGGGAATGGCAGTCCCCCATCCTTATGGTTATTACTTGGCCGCCCAATTACAACATATTGGGGGATGTGAGTCCCCGGGCGAAATGCATGCCAGTAAAAAAATCATGCTAGAAGGTAACCCACATAAATCCCTGGTGGAAGCATTAGAAGCAGGCTCACTTCAGCAAAAGTTGCCAACACATAAACTGGTAACTAAGACTTGGCAGATAGTTAAGAGGACCATGGGGTATAGGGGCATCACCGAGTTTTCACCTATATGGTATAACAAATTTCTGCAGGAGTTATTAACTGTAGAAAAGAATACCATATGGGAGCGTCATGGAATACACAGACTAGTTCATTTGTATAGAGATAATAATTTGAAATCCTTTACAGAGTTGAGATTAGAATACGGAGTTCCGAACAACACATTTTACAGTTACCTGCAGATCAGGCTTGCATTAGGTACTCAATTTAGGACCTGCCCTATGGAGTGGTGTAAAGCACCACTCCTTAATAAAATAGTTAAAGTAAAAAACACTAAAGGACTGATCACGGACGTATATAAGCAGTTAATGGATAAAATGATAACTCAACAAACGGCCTCTGGCCCCAGGGAGAGATGGGAGGTGGATGTGGGGGAGTTGACGGACGACCAGTGGAAAAGAATATTGGAATTTGGTCCGACGGTGTCCGTCTCTCCGTCACAGAGGGCCTCACACCTCCTCCTACTGTATAGAGCGTACTACACTCCTAAGAGGTTGTATAGGTTTGGTCGTAGACCAGACGACAAATGCCCTAGATGTCTGGAGACAGGAGACCTTATACATATGGTGTGGAGATGCCCAAAATTAGCAAGATACTGGCCGGAGGTCGTTAGAATAATAAACTCTAGGTTTAAAGTCAAATTAGAACTGGAAGCTAGGGTGTGTATTCTGTAGCTGGTAAGGGGAAACACGGGGAACGCCAACACAATTATCGCTATAATAAGGTGCCTATACCAGGCGAGAAAACTGATAGCGCAATCCTGGCTCTCAGCAACACCCCCAACTCCAGAGGAATGGCTTAGGACAATGGACTCCTTGGTCTGGACAGAAAAGACGGTATATACTAGAAAAGGAAGTTACAATAAATTTATTAAGATATGGAGACCCTGGTTCCAGGGGCTAAGTACCTGGTACCTCTTTCAGAATTAATCGTAGAAGCTCCCTTAGGGGAATGGAGAACAAAGGCCCATGGCGACTGGACTTAGAGAGAATAAGCAAGCTCTGTTGGGACACAGGCTGTCCCAAAACACAATAAGGCTCAGTGCTAATAATCTGAGTGCGGCGATTTGAATCACGGGGGGAGGGAGGGGGGTGCTATTAGGGGGCGGGGGTGGGGGGGGGTAGGAAAGGAATAGGACCAGGAGGGAAATGATGGGGAAGAAAAAGGGGGAAATGTAACCTGTTTATTGATATATGTATATATATTTAACACTGTGTGTTGCAGCGTTAGCTGCCATAGAGATGTCTATTTTCTGTCTGCATTGTAATATGGTGTGTTTTGTATATTCTCTTTTTATGGTTACTAATAAAAAAGGTTATAAGAAAAAAAAAAAAGAAAAAAAAGTTTTCTTGTGGGAAAGTTATTTGGGTACAGTCCTAACACTACAGCTTTCCTAAACATTTTGCTCCACCCTGTTGTTGTCCTAATCTGTGCAGCCTTATTGCTTTTCCTGATGCAGCAGGTAATAATGTGCATTACTATCAGGAGAATGAACGCCAAAGCTATGAGAATGTGTATCTTCTCTCAAGGAACAGAAAGGCCATTAACTCAGAAACAAATCTCTGAAGAAGCCTGATCCAATCCAGACCAGTACAAAGAAGTTGCGCATTTAAGAGAGGACCCTAGAACTATATTTTTGTTCTAGGGATAAGCCTCTTCAACTTGTAGTAATAAAGTGCAGTCAGGTTTACCTAAATTCTAAAAGTTTTAATAATTTTTTATTATTTTTTAATTTTTTTTATTTTGTCCTTCTCTTTGTTAATATCTGTGTACCTGACCTGCAAAAATACTGCTAATTACTGGTATGGGAGAGGAGTTTTTTTTTTGTTTTTTTTTGTTAAGGAACTACATTTGTTTTTTATTTATTTATTATTTTCACCGATGTATTCATTTTTTTTCTTTAACAGTCCTGGTTGGAGCAGCATTAAATCTGTAGTTTTTCTTGTTTTTTGTTTCTTTTTTCATTATTATTTCCACTATTTTTCCTGTTTTTTTTCATTACTCACCTCTCTTCCGTTCCTTTTCCTTCTTTATTATTATGCTCTCTAGGTTTTAACTTTGGTTTATCTTCTCAAGATAATGTAACTAAGACATCAGTCATATCATTTTTGTTTAAAAAAGACTTCTACTGTCCGCCAGTACCATATTTTAACCAAAGTATCCCTGGACATCCAGTTTTTTTTATGTCTTAATGTAATTTGACCTCTCAAATGTAATTCTACCTCCCCTAGTCTAACCACTGCCTTAACCTGAGCCCCATGAGCAGGTGTGGTGAACCCAGAGACCTGGCAATAGCAGGCAGTGTTGACTATCCCTACCATCAAGGGCCATGGATGATACTGGCTGTTGCTCGGACTCTGTATTCTGTGGGGATCCCACTCTACTCATCCACATTACACCCCTTGTAAGTATTAAGTCTTAATGGCCAATCCGCTGCTCCTGTCTGGCATTCCTCCAATAACTGTACACTGACATTCTCCTCTCTCTTTTTGTATTCATGTACGACTGTCCGGTGGCCCGCCCAACCACCACCAGAAGACAACCAAGTCATTTCTTGAGACAAATGTGCAGCAAATAAGACTCTCCTGGAATTTCCTTCACCATGCTGAAAAGTGCTGTCTCGCAGTCCGATCCAATCGGTGCAACCATTACACGGTCTTACCCAGTTACAGGACTAGATAGGCCAGGATCCCGCCATCAATGTTGGAGTTCCGCACTTCCAAGGCAGAGGGGCGATGAAACATTGCAGTACAGACACTCATGGTTTGGATGTGAAGTCTCAAAGGCACCAGGATTTCTCTGCTGTCTCAAGCCTACTTTGAGGAGTTTCGGCGTGTTCAAGAAAGGAAGAGGAGGCCGTGGTGGTGGGGAAGGGTCGGGGCATCTGGGCTATTGTGGTTGGGTAGAGAATCATTGAAGGAGGACATAAGTTCAAGAATGAACTTCAGGGGGGAATGTGATGGAGATTTTGAAAGCCATAATTATATTTATATCAAGGAGTTCCAAGGGAACCATTGCAAGGACTCTAATTAAATTGCCATGCCCCCATTGGATGTATGTATATGTAGGGATGCATGCATATATATATGTGTGGGCAGGTGTATGTGTGTATATATATATATATATATATATATATATATATATATATATATATATATATATGTAGATGTTTTAATTTCATGGTATTGAATAAGGGCCCAGCTCACCTTTTTAGAAATGCAGTTTTTCCTGTACTCTCGTGGGAACCAGGGAAGGTCCCCAGGTGTTGATTGAATCAAAGAGTAATCAAAGAGTATTTGCAGACGTTACGCCTCGGTTCACACCAGAGGCGGCACGACTTGCAGGTCGCCTCACCGAGGCGACCTGCACACGACTGCCGGGGCGACTTGCAAAACGACTTCTGTATAGAAGTCTATGCAAGTCGCCCCAAGTCGCCCCCAAAGTCGTACAGGAACCTTTTTCTAAGTCGGAGCGACTTGCGTCGCTCCGATTAGAACGGTTCCATTGTACTGAACAGGACGCTACTTGTCAGGCGACCTAGATCGCCTGACAAGTCGTCCCAGTGTGAACCGAGGCTAAGGCTCCATGTCACCAAGGGCCGTTAACATGCTAATGTCGGAACTGTTTGGTCTGGGGGATCAAAGGAGATTGTTCATTAACTCATAGACTGAATGGCACCGCAACTTTTAAGATCTTAGCATGGACTTTTGGAAGGCTTCAGATGTAGCCAACCAGACTTTGAGGCAACTTTGAACCAATGAATGTGTGGCATCTGTGGGATTGGTGGAGAATGTATATAAAATAGGGAAAGAGCCAGCTGTTTGCTCTCTGTCCAGCTCCAGACCATCGAGACCAGAGGATGTCCGTGTAAAGTATTTTTGTATCTCTCTTTAAGTTTTTTCCCTAACCTTGTGTATTCTAGGATTTGTCTTATAACATTGATAGCCTGTGTATGTCCATGGTATCCTTATCTAAGTTTGGCCTAAATCATCTCGGTAGCCTGACTACACTGTGCCTGTAATATCGATTGAGATATATGATAGATTCTAATTATTCTAATGTTTCTTTTCTGTGTAAATAAATGTAATTGTTTATCTTTTGGCCCTGTTATCGTTCATCTTTTTCTTATATAGACAAAGGTTTATTCACTTATTTTTGCATCATTAATCATTTAAGTGAGGTATAAACATTTCCAAAACAATAACGGAATTGATTAACCGTAATGACATCTCTCGCACAATCAGGTAGAGGCCGTGATAGAGGGTCCAAAGGCATAAGTACTGATTTATTCCAGTTAATACTATACCTCGACAGCGCACCAAAATCAGCGATCAAACGCATCACATTCTCCAGGAAGTTGGCAGTGTCACCTAGATAAATCAATGTATCATCTGCGTAAAGTGAGATAACGTCATGATTAATACCTCTACGGAAGCCGATTATGTCCTGTGACGCTCTGACATGTATGGCTAGGGGTTCGAGGGCTAGGGCAAACAGCAGGGGTGAGAGAGGGCACCCCTGCCGTGTGCCCCTGAAGAGTTTGAAAGATTCTGAGATATCACCATTAATACGCATTCTTGCCGATGGATTATTGTACAACAGTTGAACCCATTTCAGAAAAAAAGGGCCCACCCCAAATTTTTTCAATGTTTCCCAGAGATAGGGCCATTCTACGCTATCAAACGCTTTGGCCGCGTCCAAAGAGAAGATGGCCCTATTACCCATATTGTCAGTGGGTAATTGTAAATTAAGAAATAGTCTGCGTACATTTTCAGATGTAGATCTGGTTGGTATAAAGCCTGACTGGTCTCTATGTATCACAGTTTGAATGCATTTAGCTAATCTGTTAGCCAGAACTCTGGCCAGTAGTTTAATATCAAATGTTAGTAATGAGATAGGTCTATAAGTGTCAGGAGATAATGAGTCCTTACCGGGTTTCAAAGTACTACAATAAGTGCCTCACTCATAGAAGGGGGGAGCCTTCCAGTTTCAAATGCGTAATTATAAACTTGCAGAAGTATTGGGATTAGTTGTGCAGCGTAATGTTTAAAAACTTCTGCTGGTAAGCCATCTGCACCTGGTGCTTTGCCTTTTTGAGCATGAGCCAATGCCTCTAGAAGTTCCTCCTCTGTCAGTGGGGAATTCAATTGCCCTGCGTCTGTTGTGGATATGCATGGTATAGGGTATTTGTCCAAATGGTGCAAATGTCTTCTTGTGATGGGTGAACTTTAGATGTATAGACATCTTGAAAGAAGTCTTTAAAGGTAATAGCTTGTGTGGAATAACAGAGTGTGCCCTGTGCATTCTCCACAACCACAATATGGGAGGGCGCTTGCTGTGAGTTAGCTAATAGAGCCAGCATATGACCCGTGTGCAATTGGGAAAATCCGGACAGCCGCACTCCAGGAGATTATAATCCAAACTTCTTTATTGTAAAATCAGGAACATGTCATACAGTACATCATAGACAGAGTGTACAGGCAATCAGCTTACGCGTTTCACACTATGCCAAGTGCTTACTCATAGCTCTGAAAACGGCGGAAAACGGAGGGGGAATGTACAACCCTGGTAATACACATTTAGTACCATACAAAGAACAGAAAAGAAATACATAACGACCATCTGGGTCAGTTTTAACCTCCAAAGGAGAGAATTGCACACCCCTCTTAGCACCCCTCAAATTGTGGTGTGGATGTCGAGGGAGGGTGAGTCTCCTGCAAGCATATCACATCAGCATTTAACCGTTTGATCATGCGCAGCACGGCCAATCGCTTAACCAGATTATTCAATCCCCAGACATTCCAGGACATTATTCTAGTTAGCTTAGCCATTGTGTTAGTTTAGCAATAGAATCAGGCTCAGAACTTACTATTATTATATGAGCATATGGCAATACCTTGTGCCTATTGGCACAGACAGAATGTGGTCATGTGAAAAAACATTCGGCAGCAAACTGGATCAATATGTATGTACCGTATTTATCGGCGTATAACACGCACTTTTTTCCCCTTAAAATGAGGGGGAAATTGCGGGTGCGTGTTATATGCCGATCCCCCGCTGATTGTGAGTGGAGCAAGCGCCGGCCGCCGATATACATACATAGCCGAGTGTACTCGGCTAGGCTTGGCTAGTTCCGCTCACAGTCACGCCCAGTCCCGCCCTATGATGGACATAACACAGGGACTGGGCGTGACTGTGAGCGGAGCTAGCCGAGACTAGCCGAGTACACTCGGCTATGTATGTATATGGGCGGCACTCGGCTTCGCTCACAGTCACGCCCAATCCTGCCATTGGACCTGTGTAATGTCCATCATAGGACAGGACTGGGCGGGACTACGAAAGGAGCCGAGAAGAGCCGAGGACCGGCTCTATGTACCTCGGTGCCGGCGGCGCCATTTTCAAACTGCAGTGACACTGACAAGTCACTGCAGTTTAACTGCAGCCTGGGTAAGGCTGCAAATGTCACTGACAAGGCTTGCAGATGGACACTGACAAGGCTGCAAGGCTTGCAGATGGACACTGACAAGGCTGCAAGGCAGCAGATGGACACTGACAAGGCTGCAAATGTCACTGACAAGGCTTGCAGATGGACACTGACAAGGCTGCAAGGCTGCAGATGGACACTGATAAGGCTGCAAGGCTGCAGATGGACACTGATAAGGCTGCAAATGACACTGGACAAGCATGCAGATGGACACTGATAAGGCTGCATTGATGGGCATTTAAATGCAAGTTCTTTTCCTTAAAAAGTTTTTTCCTCAAAATTCCCTCCTAAACTTGGGGTGTTATACGCTGGCGCGTGTTATACGGCGATAAATACGTTAAGTAACAAAGCCATATGTATGGTGTTGGACTGGAAAATTGCAACCGTCATTGTGAAGAAAAACAATGGAGAAACCATGGTGAAAAATTTAGAAAAAAAAGGAAATAAAAGTATAACGGTGTAAGCCAACAGGGCTTTACTTGTTTGCCATCCTGGGGGGCAACAGTGGAAGCGCACTTCAATGTTTTACAGCTTCTCAGCAGGAAAAACGAAAGCCGTGGGCTCAAACAGAACTTAGATGAGAGAACTGACAGCTACTGTATTTCTGCCTTAGCAAGCTGTTTGTGAGGAAAAATGAGGAAGGGGCGATCCTGCCCATCTCTTTGGTGAATACTGTGTCATGGTGGTGCTGAACGCCTGTTGCGTGCTTCACGAATTGATTGTTCTTCTCGGTCTAGCCATTGTGCAGCTGCTGAAGGTGAATCAAAGAATTGCACCGAGCCCAATACTTCAGTTCTTAGGCTGGGTATAGCATAGCATATTTAAGATCAAGATCTCTGAGGCGACTTTTGACATCATTAAACTTTGCCCGTTGCTTTTGTAAATCGGCTGAAAAATCCGGGAAGAGAGAAATTCTGGTGTTATCGATCTTCAGAGCATCTGGTTTTGTTCTGGCATTGTATAGAATTGCATCCCTGTCTTTATAATTGAGGAGCTTGAGCAGGAAGGGACGAGGAGGTGCTCCTGGCTGTGGGGGTCTGGCCGGAACTCTGTGCGCACGCTCCACAGTAAACATGGGGGAAAATTCTTCTCTGCCAAAAGCCTTAGTCAGCCAGTTTTCAATAAACTCTACAGGATTTTTCCCTTCCATTCTTTCAGGCAGTCCTATGGCTCTTACATTATTTCTCCTCATCCTGTTCTCGAGGTCTTCTAAGCGGGATGTATGTTGTGATAGCAGATGATTATTGTATGTTAGATCCCTCTGCATGGGCGCCATGCCAGGGCTGAAGTTCTTTCCCTGAGTTTCTGAGTGTCTTGGCGTAGGAAGGTTATTTCTGCTTTTACCCCTTTTATCTCTGTTGTGAGGGCTGCTATGGAAATGTTGCATGAGGTTACAGTTGTAAAGAAAAGATATCCCTCAATGTGGGTCGCCGTCTGCAGGAGGACTGGTGGGAGCATGAGGCCTAGCAGGGGCATCTAGTGGTGTACTCACTGTGTCCCATGTAAATCCAGTGTTGTTAGTGTCCTCCAACGGCACTGTATCATCTGCTGCTGAGACACCTCCGGATGAATCCTCTGGCGTACTGGAAGATGCCAACGGATCTGTGGAGAGCAGCATGGAGAACAATTTTTCCGCCGTCTCTCTGTGTATCTCCTTTGCTGATCGGTGTGCCTGGGTGCCATTTTGGCCCATGAGGTCCGCAGACCTGGATTGATTTTGTCGCTTTGCGGCAGCCTTCGGGACTCCTGCAAAGAAAAAACAGGCTGTGCATGGAGAGGGGACCTTCCAATGCCAGGTAAGTTGTTCTAGAAGCAGGGGATATCTGTTCCTAAGGATGATTGCTCAGATGTTTGGGGGAGCGAGCTGAAAGAGCGTCCGGCTACATCACGCCCCCAGCCAGGCAAGTCTTTAACAGGAACACAGCAGAGAATCCTCAGATATGTTGACGAAGGCATGGGAGAACTGAACCAAGCAATGTAAGTAGCCAGAAGGGGCTGGCTGACGAGCAGAAAATGATCACCAGGTGAGACACTGCGAAACGATGAGTGCTGGCAAACAACCAACAGCTGAGCACTGAGAAGGGAGGGCTGAGCCCAGCCCTGACAGTACCCCCTCCTCAATGACCCCCCCCTGGAGGGCCACCGGGTTTGAGGGGAAAACGTCTATGGAAAGCACGGAGGAGGACAGGAGCATGTATGGCCAAGAATGATACCCAAGAGCGCTCCTCCGGACCGTACCCTTTCCAAATAAACCAGGTACTGTATGCGCCAACAGAACCTATGGAAGTCAGTGATTGATTGTATCTCATACTCCTCATGGTGCAAATTAAGCGGTGTCTTTGACAAAGGTCAAGCCGGTAGTTTGCCTCCACACCAGTCGTATGATTGCGCAAGTGACCTTCAATCTGGTGCCATGCCTCCTCGTGGCCAGGTTTACCCTTTGTCGGTCTCGGAGGATAAAGTCATGGAGGACTATGTTGCAGATGCACTTTCCCGAGGGTTCATCCGCAAACTAGGGACATGGATTACTGGCACCATGTCCTGTGGTCTGATAAGACCAAGATAAACTTATTTGGTCCAGATGGTGTCAAGCATGTGTGGCAGCAACCAGGTGAGGAGTACAAAGACAAGTGTGTCTTGTCTACAGTCAAGCATGGTGGTGAGAGTGTCATGGCCTGGGGCTGCATGAGTGTTTCCAGCACTGGGGAGCTACAGTTCTTTAAGGGAACCATGAATGCCAACATGTACTGTGATATACTGAAGCAGAGCATGATCCCCTCCCTTTGACGACTGGGCCGCAGGGCAGTATTCCAACATAACGACTCCAAACACATCTCCAAGACAACCACTGCCTTGCTAAAGAAGCTGAGGGTAAAGGTGATGGACTGGTAAAGCATGTGTCCAGACCTAAACCCTACTGAGCATCTGTCACGCATCCTCAAACGGAAGGTGGAGGAGCGCAAGGTCTCTAACATCCACCAGCTCTGTGATGTCATCATGGAGGAGTGGAAGAGGACTCTAGTGGCAACCTGTGAAGCTCTAGTGAACTCCATGCACAAGAGGGTTAAGGCAGTGCTAATAATAATGGTGGCCACACAAAATATTGACAATTTGGGCCCAATTTGGACATTTTCACTTAGGGGTGTACTCACTTTTGTTCCCAGCAGTTTAGACATAAATGGCTGTGTGTTGATTTATTTTAAGGGGACAGCAAATTTACACTGTTATACAAGCTGTACACTCACTACATTACATTGTAGCTAAGTGTAATTTCTTCAGTGTTGTCACATGAAAAGATATAATAAAATATTTACAAAAATGTGAGGGTGTACTCACTATTGTGAGATACTGTATAAAAAATATTATATGTAATGTGGGTTTCAAGAACCATAGCGTTTCTTTACAATTTAAATTGTGCCATAACCAGGATCCATCGGGCTTTAAAGTTTGGAGGGTGGATCACATTAAGCCTGCTTGGGGGGTCTCATTAACTTATAAAACACTGGGCTAGCGACCCTCGGCTCACGGTAACAATAGGAATACAAGAAAAGTAAAAATATCAGCACTCCCAATACTATAGGGAGAATCAAGAAATAATTTAAAACTTGTCTCTGCAGTACTGTTGTTCAATAAAGTTACAGCGTCAACAGAAAAGTTAAACATGAAAAAAGAGGAACAAAACACCAAGAAGAAAGTTAATCATAGAAGATTGGAACAAAGGGATGTCACCAGGAAGGTAAATAAGAGGAGGGTCAACCACGGTATAGTTAAGCAAAAAATATAATGCTTTATCAATGAAACACAAAATATCAAAGTTCAGCAGGAGTGGCCGATTGACCACTTCTGGTGAACCACGTTCCTACGATATACCAGTTTAATGAATATAAAATCACTGTAGAAAATTGACAATATTGTCATTAAAAGACACTAAGCTCAAGAAACCCCCGCAGACTCCATTCCTGGAGTCTTGTCTCCAGGGTGGGATTGAAAAGTGGTGGTATTTAGTAGGGAAAGTCCTGCATGAAGCCACAGCCTCTTCTCATATTTTTCCCAGTAAACTGTTGATATCTGATGTCCGTTAGGACGATTCCTTTAAATGTATCAACAATGGCTTATATTGCAAGAGTAAAGTGTGAACAATCAGGTTATCATTTCATTCCAATTGCTTACTTCCGCTGATTGGTTCTACCATTCAAAACAAACAGTCAAATAGCAGCTAGTTATTGCTGTATACGGTGGAAAAATAAAGGTTAATATAACCTGGGACGTGGTCATGAGTGTAGACACCTCCCAGCAACCAACCCCTAAAACCAGCTGATCAGATGATTGGTTACTGGTCGCTGTCAACACCCCTTTTGATTTGACAGAAAAGAGGAGATGCCAAGACAATGGTCAGTTCTCCTTTTACCATCCAAGAAGAAACATCTGCCAAGTCGAGAACCAATTACCTAGCTCATCGATCGAACTCTGATCAACCCTTGGACATTAATTGCAAGTATTCTTTCTTCCCAATTCTACCTTATTGCTTTGTGGCTGTATATTGTCTTTATCTTTTGAACTTTTTTCTGTAAATATTTTATTTGCATCAACTTTGACCTTTTCATAATAAACCCTTATGTTGAAAAGTGTTAACCTTGTCTCTAAAGCTCTTAATGCAAGCTATAAACGAACCTGCCTCTTGAAGGGCGCTACTGTTGTAGAGTAAGACTCTGAGCAGACCTGTCTGTAGTGGCAGTGTGTGTGGCAGACGCTTATTCTCAAATTATAATTGGTATTGCAAAATTACGAGTCTCCCCCGGCTCGGTCTTTTAAACGGGGGTGGTGGCAGTTAAAGGGTTAATTGTGTAATTAGCCCAGTGACAATCACTCTCAGGCTGCTCGCACCTAGATTGTGGTCCCGCAAGCTGGAAAATCTTTGTGCTGGGCGCAGCTGAGAGTGGCATTGTTACGTAAGTGACAGCGTGGTGTGAGGTTGGCCGGTCCTTTGTCGCGAGTTAGCGAGGAGGGCAGGGATCTGACACCCGCGTTCGTCACATATTGGTTAATATGATCCCCAGAGCCTGGGGGGAGATGCCTGTCGAGAACTTCAAGTCCTGCAGGCTTCTCCCCCCAGGCTCTGGGGATCATTATCCCAGAGACCTGTTCTGCCATCATCCAGGTCCTGCAGAAGGAGTATATTCAGATAAGACTTTTATCCTTTAATATCACATTTTATTGTATTTAATGTTTGCCAATGTATTGTATTTCTTTCCTCATTCCCTAATTACCATGATTGTAATATGCTGTGAATGTCCCCTTTGTCCTCATGCATGCTGGATTTTTATGTAATTATTTTTGTTGTCCTTTATACATATTTGCCTTCACTTACCTCCCCAGCATGGTCTCCTGGACCTATATTCACCTCATGTAGTCACTTAACAATGTATTTTATCAACTCCATAGTAGTTCTTTACCCCAAACACCCCCTAAAATGTTTTTAAATGTGATTTGTGCTCTAAATTCAGGCAGACTGCCAGAGGCTTTTTTTGGGGGGGGTCCCCAAATCATTTGGAACCCTCCCTCCCCCCAACTGCTAAGTCAGCTGATACCAATTCTCTATCTATCCTCAATCATCTATCTGCTGACTTTGCCAAACCCATACACACTATACCCATCTCTTTTGTGCTCAGATTTATGGATGAATTCCCCAAAGCATGTAGTGCAAGGGCCTACCTGTATATTTTCAAATGGTACTGTTTAAAGTTTTTGTATACTATTATTATCTTGATAGGTAATAGCAGAATGTCCAAATGTGCTCAAATGTGTACAATGTGTATTTATATCTTTGTATTATGACACTTCTTACCTGGCTGCCAATAGTGTAACTAAGGAGGGGCTGTTCAAAGTAATACCCATTATTTCGGCATTTATCTCTCAATGAAGTGGAGAGGGTTACCTTTCCAAGAGCTCCCCCCCCATAATGTTAGAAATGGCTCATGAGAGGGGGGGGGGGTCTGATAGTTGTACCTTATACTTTGGTCTTTAAAAACTCACTCAAATAAATGTTATCTTGATGTTGGCCAAGAATGTTTGTGTCTAATCAGCTTTCCCTGTTTATGTGCAAAATGACTACATTTTTTTTGTTTGACTCCACAGTTTCCTACCACGCCACAGGAATGGCAGACTGTGGCCTCCCACTTTGCCCAGCGGTGGGACTTTCCTAACTGCGGAGGGGCAATTGATGGGAAACACGTCCACATCGTCCCACCACCCAACTTGGGGTCGTACTATTATAATTACAAGGGGTTCAATAGTATTGTGATGTTGGCGGTGGTGTCGGCTACTTATGAGTTCCTGTATGTGGACGTGGGGAAGAATGGCCGGATGTCCGATGGTGGAGTCCTCGCCCAGACGGAGTTCTACAGGCATCTCCAGAATGGCAGCTTGGACTTGCCACCTCCAGAAGACAATTTGGAAGGACTCCCATTCGTCTTCATTGCGGATGAAGCGTTTGCGCTGGGGGACCATTTTATGTGGCCATTTCCGATGAGGACCCTCACCCTGGACCAGAGGGTTTTTAATTACTGGCTGGCCAGAGCCAGAAGAGTGGTGGAGAACACGTTTGGAATCATGGCCAGCCGGTTCCGCCTATTTCTTACACCCATACATATGGCGGAGTATAAACTGAATCATATTATCCTGGCGTTCTGTGTTCTACACAACTTTTTATGGCAACATTCTGCCAACTATGCTGGCTCAGTTGGGCCTGAGGCTGGAATTCAAAATGAACCAACCCTGACGGCGCTTGAAAGTGGCCGTCCTGGCCTGCCCCCCCCTGAGTGCCCGTGATGTCCGGCTAAGATACCTTGAATACTTTGCGGGTAGGGGGGCTATCAATATGCCAGACAATGTCTGAAACCTTTTAAAAAAAAAAATTAACTACTAAAATCTTTGGTGACATTTACTACTTGTGTTTCTTTTAGCTGACCCTGACAGAAATGTGATGAGTCCTGAAAATGGCGTGATTGTGTAACCTTACAAAGCACTGTTGGGTGCTATTTACTAAAGGCAAAGACACTTTGCACTACAAGTATACTTGAAACTGCACTTGTAGTGCAAAGTGGATTTGCCCTTAGGAAATAACACCCATTGTCACAGAAAACACCCATTAGAGCACAACAAAAGTGTTGGAGCGTTGAACCAATAATCAACACATTCTTGATTATCAATCTTTTTAATACCAGCACAATCACATGTGCATTTAGAAAAGGTTTTTTAAAACAAACCAACATGTTTGTTGTATAACAATTTTTGGGGTCACATTAGAAAAAGTACAAATGTCCATTTAAGATAAAACAGGCATGTTTAAAACCAACGAGGAAAACACAAATCTTGAACTTACAAAGTTCACATTTGGTAGAACTTGAAGGCAATATCAGACATGAGTATTTACAAACTGTGTTTGATATTGCATTCAGATGGGGTGAAGTCACCCCAGGAAAAGCCAAATTTTGAAGATTCACACCAATTGCCGAATGTCAACATGTGCTAGCTGCCATCACGGGTGATCAAGGGATGTGTTTTGGGGGTGCAACCCCTTCCTCACAGCTACTTTATTATTGAGGAAAGGGTTGCACCCCCAAAACGCCTACATTGATCTCCCGTGATGGCAGATAGCACATGTTGACACGCTGTGTGCATCTTCAAAATTTGGCTTTTCGGCAATTTGTCCAAAAATGGCAATAATTTTTAGCACACACAAAACCAAGGGAATTTGGAGGCGTTTTAAACTCTCCCTAAAACATCAATGATGTTCTTCATTTTTTGTTGAACAACATTGATGTTTTTCAGGATGTTTTCCAAGTCCCTATTACACCCCATGATCTCCCCGATCAGGATCTGTGCACTTTCCGAGGTGAAATGCCCTGGATCCACAACATCACGATCACCTAAAAAGATAGAAACAAAAACATACCATGTATTATATATATGCCGGCATCCATCTCTTACCTGAGCCTGTGGTCGCAGACACTCACCATGTGGTGACAATTTCCACCACGTCTTCCTCCTCCTGCTCTGCTTGGCTTGGGTGGATTTCCCCTTCTTCCAGAGGTGGGGGGTCTGTGGTCTCCTTGGATGAGGGGTGTCCTCCGAGTCTTTGATCCCCTATGATAAAAAAAATAGGAATACTTAGCACACAAATATTTGATGGCAGAAATAGGAATATGAAACATTGTTTGGAAGTGGGGTACAATTGTCTATTTTGGCAGAGTTCCAAGATGTAGAATTTTTATTGTCCTTTGTCAAGCTTCAATACTTTACCTGTACAAGCTTCACAGATGGAGACACCCCTATAGTATACACTGGAGCACCTGTGTGGGACCCCCTAATAAAAAGGGTGTTCTTGTGTCCCACACTAGTTCTCCAGCGTCCAGATGTGAAAACTGCTGAGTGTCCTCTCCTTACAGAGAATCTAGTTTGCATTTCATTCTAGTTACAAACCCATCTAGACAACCAAATTATTTTCAGACAAGTAGGCCATAAAAAATGTTGACGAATGCATATGGTAAAAACAATGGTGTTTTATAGGCTGAACGAACAATGTTTTATACGAACGAATAATGTGCCCATGAACATGAAAGTTGCCTTTTGAAACTGGATAACAGTTAAGAAAAGCATATGGAGCAGCACGTACGTAATAAACATAAAGAATAGGAACACAGGACAACTACTTACTTTTTTGCAGCACTCTCCAGATCTTTCGGTAGTGCTCGTGCTCTCTTAATTTAAGGTCTCACCACCGCTTCCTGAGCGGATCTTTCAATCGTCATACCCCGAAATTCCGGTGCAGACTCTTGACCACTTTCGCCATGATCTTGGCCTTTTTGACATTGGGGTTGGGATAAGGTCCATACTTCCCATCATAGTCAGCCCTCTTCAGGATGTCCACCATCTCCAACATCTCCCCAAAGGACATATTCAATGCCTTAAATCTTCTCCTTCTGGATCGGGACATTTCCAGCTCCGGGCTTTCCTCCTCCTCATTGCTGTAATTAGCACGCACCTGTTGTGTCTCCGCCATGTGCTCTTCCCCCACTGCGCTGAACGAGAAGGGGCGGGGAATAGACTAGAAAGAACGTCAGGGGCGGGCGGAGTTACACACATGCGCAGTGTCTATAAAGTGTAACACACGTGCGTAGTACGTACGATCTGTGAGCGGAGGAAGGAGTATCGGAGGCGCCGATCGTGATAACGAAGGTAAGAGCAAAACTTGGGCCTATACTGCTTCTAGATTGAGGCCTATATTGTAACAAGATTAGGAGAGTTTTGCCTGACTGTCAGGATACACCCATCAGCAGACAGCCTCGAAGATGTCTAAGGCACAGAAGAAGACATATTCCTGTTGCACACAGAAACCACACTTTGGCACATAGATGTGCGCATGTAGCCGTCGCGCATCCCCGCACACGATCGGCACCTGCACGCACCCGTGTGCGTCAGCGCGCACACTAGTGCGCGCTCACGTTGGCGCCAAACAGTCTATTTAAGTCCAGTTAGTACCTGGCCTGGTGCTGCCTTGTCTTCAGCTTCTGAGTATCCAGCACCCTGTGAACCTGTATTCTGATTCCTGGCTTGTCTTGTAACCTTCCCTTGAACTCTGCCTGTACCGACCCCGGCTTGTCCTGTGACTAATCTTCTGCTTTCTCCCTGGCACCTGCACTGCTGATCTGGTTTGACCCAGCTTGTTCCTGACTACGATCCTGCCTGCACCTAGCACCCGATTTGATCTGCCGTGTATGAACCTGCCTGTCTGACCCTGCTACTTGTTGTTGTCATCTGCACCTGCTGCCATCTGCTAGTCTCCTGCGGAAGCTTCCCTGTGTCTCTCCAGCACGACCGGAACCAGCCGCCCTGCTCCCACCAAAGACTTTCTGACACTCGTGCGACTCTGTACTTTGGTGCCTTCTGTTTGCTCTATCAGGGGCCCTAAGTCAGAGTGGTAAGGGAGGCCTTGCTCGTCCATTCAGGCTCTTCTACCAGGTACGTGATACTGACATTAGGGTTTATCTTGTGTTGTGTCTTGCAGATAAAATGGATGGCTTCAATAACCACAACTTCCTCCCCCATTCATAGACAAGTACAGGGAGCTGCCCTGTCTGTGGCAGGTGAAACATCCACATTACAATAATAAACAAAAGAGGCAGACAGCGCTGGAGAAACTGCTGGAGTTGGTGAAGCCGTTGGTCCCCACGGCAAACATCCCCTATTTAAAAGCCAAAATTGGTGGCCTGAGGAGCACATATCTTAGGTGCGCAAGAAGGTCACGGATTCCCAGAGATACGGAGCTGCAGCAGATGACGTTTATGTCCCCAGGCTGTGGTACTATGAGAGACTGCGATTTCTGTCAGACCAGACTGAAGTCAGGGAATCCCTTTCAACCCTTCCTTCCACTCTTCCTTCCAACCTATCTTCCACCCCAGCTGAGGCTTCCGATGTCCAACCTGGGACTTCTAGCCAGGAAGAAGTGGAGGAGCCCAGATGGAGTCAGGTATAGCATTCTTCTACAGATTTCTGGTCAATAAAGAAATGATGTTTACTAGATGTTATTATTGATCACTAATTGCTGATTTAATACAGTTTTTTACATATCAATAGACAGTAGTGGGCAAAAATAATTGGGACAAGAATGAAAAATGCTGGGCTCAGAAGGATAGTCTGTTATATTTGTTAACATTCAATTTGCAACAGTCATGAGATGAAAATTGTGTGTGATTGATGAATAAAAAACTAAAACTATGTCCCTTTTTCATACACAGAAAGACCTCAGCCATGACGAGGCTCTGGAATGTGGCACACAGGAGGAGGCTGTGGAATGTGGCAGCCAGGAGGAGGCGGGGCTAAGTGGCAGCCAGGAGAAGCCTGGGACCATTAGGAGCCTGACCGAATTGCAGGTCCCTCCCCTCCGCCTTCCAAACAAAAGACCCAGGAAGAGGAGTCACGTGCAGGATTCAGCGCTCAGGCTCATTAAGGAGGCTTCTGCGTCCCTCAGAGCCTTACCCACTCCTGAAGAGGCCTTTGCCTGCATGGCTGCCACCAAACTGAAGGGCATGCAGGAGGGTCAACGCCAGCTGTGTGAGAACCTTCTTTATAAAGTCCTAACTGAGTGAGTTGGACCATCCTCCTCCTCCTCCTGCCACAACTACACCACCACAGCCACAGCGTGGAAGGAAGACCAGAGAGTGATGACCCTGGGTTCAGTCTGGTCTGACAAAAGATGCAGTCTCTTGTATGACCACAGCCTGGGGACACAGATGTCATCTGCTGCTTTCCAGATCTCTGGGACTTCTGGACCAGACTGCACTCCCTTAGATATGGACTCCTCAGGCCACCAATTTTGCAGTAAAATAATTGATGTGTGCCCTGGGGGCCAAAGGCTTCGCCAATTTCTGCTGTTTCTCCAGCGTTGCCTCCCTCTTTGTTTGGTTCTGAGCCCTTAATAAAGGAATTTTTGGTTTAATTATACTCGCCTATGTGTGTTTTCCTTCAAAAAGGACAGTTTGTGAGGAGGCAGGTGCATTTCATAAATACAATGTGAAATTAACAAGAGACACCAACACCAAACAATCTCCTTGAGATTAAATAATACAAGATATCAATGGTGTTGTGGTAACTTGACACACAAAACACACACAAAAATATTATGGAGTAAAACCCAAAAAAACAAAAAAAAAAACATCAGCCTTGAAAAAAATACAAAACAAAACTAAAAAAAAAATCAGCCTTGAAAAAAATACAAAACAAAAATAAAACAACAAAAAATAAATTTGGTCAGACGTGACAAATCAAAATATATTGAGGGAATCATGATAAATAATAAAGAAATAAGTCTCTGTGAATATAAACAGCAAAACTACTTCATTCTTCTCACATTATTAAGAAGAAGAGAGTGCGTTGTATTAAACAATTTAAAACATTGCAGCCTGACGAAAGTGCTCTATCCATTCCGAACGCTAATTTTACCAGACCGAGCTGTTCCGTTTCGGAATTTTTTCTGAGCATGCGTGGCACTTTGTGCGTCGGAATTGTCCACACACAGTTGGAATTGACGCGATCGGATTTTGTTGTCGGAAAATTTTATAGCCTGCTCTCAAACTTTGTGTGTCAGAAAATCCGATGGAGCCCACACACGGTCGGAATTTCCGACAACGCGCTCTGATTGCACATTTTCCGTTGGAAAATCCGACCACGTGTACAGGGCATTAGAGTCTTAGACAAAAAACAGTCAGACTGTCAAACCCACAGAAGTACACAGCATAGCAAGGGAGCCAGGGCAGCACATCCAAGGACAGGCAGGAGACCCAGTCAGAATCTGAGGTAAACAAAACAACAAGGAAAAGGAATTCCCCCAAAGAAGGCAAGTAGTCCAAACACAATCTGCCAAAAAACAATATGTTTATTAAACTACAAAACACCACACAGTATTACAAAAATTGAGCAATATAGGGAATATGTCAAATGACCAAATTAAAACTGATAAGGTTATCATTAAAAAAATACCCTTGGCTCTAATCACCTTCAGTGGTCACTGCCGACCAATTCAACTGCTTACCCATGTTTTGGTATGAGTTCCCGGACTGCTAATAGCTTTCATGCAATGCTGAATATGCTCTAATAATTTTCTACTTACATCCATTCATCCACCCTTACGCCCATACCACCTCACTACCTACACTTGGATTGATTTGAGGTCTTCTTGTATACGTTATTAGCCAATGTAGTAGGAATTGTTGCTGTGATTGGTGTATGTATGGGGTATGCTTGGCCGCGGCTCCGGTGTTTTTAATGATAACGTTATCAGTTTTAATTTGGTCATTTGACATATTCCCTATATTGCTCAATTTTTGTAATACTGTGTGGTGTTTTGTAGTTTAATAAACATATTGTTTTTTGGCAGATTGTGTTTGGACTACTTGCCTTCTTTGGGGGAATTCCTTTTCCTTGTTGTTTTGTATGCTTCATAAGGCAATCCAAACCGCATCCACTCTAATTCTCTGGATGAATATCTGTTCTTACTATTTATTTTGGTAATTTTACCTGTGGTTGATCCAGGCAAACCTCCCCTTTTTATAAGAATCTGAGGTAAGTCCTTTACCTGGCAGGACTGCAGAGAGAGAGAGGGAGAGAAGCCCTCCCAACTGCAGTCCTCCAAAATCATTTACTCCATTGCATGGTGTCTGGCTGTTCCCATCCTGTGCTGCCCATCTCCCAGCCCCCTGTGACACCATTCACAGCCACTCTGAGACTGACAAAGCCAGGAGAGCAGTGCAGTGCGCTGCATATAAAAAGACAGGAAAAAAAAAGGTAGAGGCAATGATGACATTGCAGAGCTCTTATAACACCACACCTGTACAATATCAATACTGTTTAACCACTTGCTGCCCGCCATATAGCAGAATGACGGCGGCAAAGTGGTTTCAATATCCTGACTGGGCGTCATATGACGTCCGCAGGATATTGAGCTGCTGCGCGCCCCTGGGGGTGCGCATTGCGGTGATCGTTGTTGCAGGGTGTCAGTCTGACACCCCGCAACACCGATCTAGGTAAAGAGTCTCTGACGGAGACTCTTTACCACGTGATCAGCCGTGTCAAATCACGGCTGATCACGATGTAAATAGGAAGAGCCAGTGATCGGTTTTTCCTCACTCGCGTCTGACAGACGCGAGTAGAGGAGAGCCGATCGGCTGCTCTCCTGACAGGGGGGTCTGTGCTAATTGTTTATCAGCATAGCCCCCCTCGGATCCTACCCAGGACCACCAGGGAAGCCGTCCAGGACTACCAGGGAAGCCGCCCAGGACCACCAGGGAAATCAGCTACACTGGACCACCAGGTATGCCCCCTAGACCCCCAGGGAAATACTAATCAGTGCAAAGGCAGCTGCCAATCAATGCCCAGGCAGCTGCCAATCAGTGCCCACTCCAATGCCTACCACTGCCAGTGCCACCAGGGATGCCTATCAGTGCCACCTATCAGTGCCATGTATCAGTGCCCATCAGTGCCGCCTATCAGTGCCCATCAAGCAAAACTTTTATTTTTTTCAAAATTTTCGGTCTTTTTTTATTTGTTTCGCAAAAAATAAAAACCGCAGAAGTGATCAAATACCACCAAAAGAAAGCTCTATTTGTAGGAACAAAATGATAAAAATGAAGTTTGGGTACAGTGTAGCATGACCACGCAATTGTCATTCAAACTGCGACAGCACTGAAAGCTGAAAATTGGTCTGGGCAGGAAGGTGTTTAAGTGCCCTGTATTGAAGTGGTTAAGCATCATTTTGCCCGCAGCCTTGACACAAGACACCCAGTTTTTAGAAAGATTTACCTTCAGCATTCAGAGTCTTCCAACTCCATGAGAGGCTGAACATGGAGGGGTAGGTTCGGCGGGGGGGGGGGATACAGCAAACAAATGACTTACCAACTGTAATCAACAGGTGGCCTGGAGCAAACCAAAAAAGAAGAACATCCTAGTTGGGGAGGGGCTGTCTTTTATTGAGCTAGATACAGGTGGTCATGTGGGGCTCTGGAGGAGGTGTTAACCCGTTGTGTGCAGACGTGGGGTGGGCCAGGAAATGATAATTACGATTCGATTGATCACTTTAAATATATATAACATTTTGTTCTTACTGCATATATTATTTATCTTCTCAAAGTTTATTCAGCATAATAGCCGGCGCCATCTCCACTGTGGTCTTCCGCGTCTGAATAGATCTGTATTTCCGCCCACAGTACATACTCGTCTCGGTTAATTCCACGCATGCGCACTAATAACAAAAAATCCAAGCATCTTCTTCGTTTCATGTTACTAGAGAAACAAAGCATAGTGAATCACAGTTTGCTCCAGAAATGAGGTAATACAGAAGAAACAATGACCATACCTTCTGGAGTAGACTGAGTAAGCAGGAACATGTAATTTCACAAGTACTATGCAAATAAATAAAGATCTACATAGATATATTGATATATATATATATACATATCTACTGTATATATATAATATCTATATATCTATAAGTGGATAGATTGATTGTTATAGATAGATAGATAGATAGATAGATAGATAGATAGATAGATAGATAGATAGATAGATAGATAGATAGATGTTTGGATTAACCACTTAAAGACCGGCTCACACCGATAAACTTCAGCAGAATGGCACAGCTCGGCAAAGTAATGTACCTGTACGTTACTTTGAGTTTCCTACCATGCGCGCACCTGCCGTGAACTCTGTGACTGTGCCCGCGGGACTCCCGGACTCTATGTCTGCTGGGTGCAGGGCCGGATTTGCCACAAGGCCACCGAGGCCAGGCCTCGGGGCGGCAGTGGTGCAGGGGCGGCGCCGCTCCTCTGGCGACTTCGCGGCCGCCCCCCCCTTTCGGGCTGCTCGTTAAAGTTGATTAAGGGCACCGGTGCCCTTAGAAAAGATGGCCGCGAGCCGCCCACTACTGCGCATGCGCAGTTCTGAAGCGGCTGGGCTCGGGAAAGCTCGTATGCGCTCGGCCGGGCTCGGGAAAGCTCGTATGCGCTTGGCCGGGCGGCGCATGCGCAGTAGCATGATTTCGCCGCCCGGCGCCATTTTTGAAAAGATGAAGAAGTAATGTCAGCGGTGCGGCGGCGGGGGGAGAGAGATGACATCTCTCATTGCCAGCACCGCTGTTCCGCCCTCCTTCATCTGGTGGCAGACAGGCAGCGTGGCAAGTGACATCAACATCTGGTGACAGTGTGGCAAGTGACGTCTCCATCTGGTGGCAGCATGGCAAGTGACATCAACATCTGGTGGCAGTGTGGCAAGTGACATCAACATCTGGTGGCAGTGTGGCAAGTGACATCAACATCTGGTGGCAGCGTGGCAAGTGACATCCCCATCTGGTGGCAGCGTGGCAAGTGACATCCCCATCTGGTGGCAGCGTGGCAAGTGACATCCTCATCTAGTGGCAGCGTGGCAAATGACATCCTCATCTGGTGGCAGCGTGGCAAGTGACATCTCCATCTGGTAGCAGTGTGGCAAGTGACGTCTCCGTCTGGTGGCAGCATGGCAAGTGATATCCTCATCTGGTGGCAGCGTGGCAAGTGACATCCCCATCTGGTGGCAGCGTGGCAAGTGACATCCCCATCTGGTGGCAGCGTGGCAAGTGACATCCCCATCTGGTGGCAGCATGGCAAGTGACATCTCCATCTGGTGGCAGCCAGGCAGTGTGGCAAGTGACATCCCCATCTGGTAGCAGCCAGGCAGTGTGGCAAGTGACATCTCCATCTGGTGGCAGCCAGGCAGAGTGTCAAGTGACATCTCCATCTGGTGGCAGCGTGGCAAGTGACATCCCCATCTGGTGGCAGCCAGGCAATGTGGCAAGTGACATCTCCATCTGGTGGCAGCATGGCAAGTGACATCCCCATCTGGTGGCAGCCAGGCAGTGTGGCAAGTGACATCTCCATCTGGTGGCAGCGTGGCAAGTGACATCCCCATCTGGTGGCAGTGTGGCAAGTGACATCCCCATCTGGTGGCAGCGTGGCAAGTGACATCCCCATCTGGTGGCAGCGTGGCAAGTGACATCCCCATCTGGTGGCAGGCAGAGTGGCAAGTGACATCTCCATCTGGTGGCAGCGTGGCAAGTGACATCTCCATCTGGTGGCAGCATGGCAAGTGACATCTCCATCTGGTGGCAGCCAGGCAGTGTGGCAAGTGACATCTCCATCTGGTGGCAGCGTGGCAAGTGACATCTCCATCTGGTGGCAGCATGGCAAGTGACATCCCCATCTGGTGGCAAGCGACATCTCCATCTGGTGGCAGCGTGGCAAGTGACATCTCCATCTGGTGGCAGCGTGGCAAGTGACATCCCCATCTGGTGGCAGGCAGCGTGGCAAGTGACATCTCCATCTGGTGGCAGGCATAGTGTCAAGTGACAAGCGATGGTGGCAAGTGACACGCTCAGGGCTCCCAATGATTCTGCATTATGGTGAGTTGAACTATTTCAGTTTACATTACAATGTAATGATAGAAATAATGTGTTTCAATCATCCTGACACCATACCAACCATGGTGCTGGGGATGATTGAGGCACTAACACCAGCAATTGCCCTGAAAAATTGCCCGCGAAAAATTGTTGCCCTGCGCGCTTACCCTGAAGTACAATTAAAGCCAGTTGTTTTCAGTGTTCTCGTGTGTGGAGATATGTTTTTAATTGATCTATTGTAGCAGTCATCGATAAAGGACGAGAATGGTGGTGTGTGTGTGTGGGGGGGGGGGGGGGGCGGCATTGAAGGACCCGGCCTTGGGGCGGCAAAGGGAGTAAATCCGGGCCTGGCTGGGTGCCCGCAATCGTATCACGGAGCTGAAGAACGGGGAGATGCCAGTGTAAACACAGCATCTCCCCGTTCTGCCTAGTGACAGGACACTGATTGTCTGCTCCCTCTCATTGGGAGCAGCGATCAGTGTCGTGTCACTGCTAGCCAATCCCACAGACAGTTAGAATCACTCCCTAGGACACACTTAACCCCTACCCTGCCCCCTAGTGGTTAACCCCTTCACTGCTAGTGACATTTTTACAGTAATCAATGCAATTTTATAGCATTGATCGCTGTATTAATGCCAATGGTCCCAAAAATGTGTCAAAATTGTCCGTTGTGTCCGCCATAATGTCGCAGTCACGATAAAAATCGCTGATCACCGCCATTACTAGTAAAAAAAAATATTAATAAAAATACCATAAAACTATCCCCTATTTTGTAGACGCTATAACTTTTGTGCAAACCAATCAATAAATGCTTATTGCGATTTTTTTTTTACCAAAAATATGTAGAAGAATACGTATTGGCCTAAACTGAGGAAAAAAATTGTTTTATTATATATTTTTTGGGGATATTTATTATAGGAAAAAGTAAAAAATGTTGTTTTTTTTCAAAATTGTCGCTCTATTTTTGTCTATAGCGCAAAAAATAAAAACCGCAGAGGTGATCAAATACCACCAAAAGAAAGCTCTATTTGTGGGAAAAAAAGGACATCAATTTTATTTGGAAGCAATGTCGCACGACCACGCAATTGTCAGTTAAACTGACGCAGTGCCGAATCGCGAAAAAGTGGCCTGGTCATTGGGCAGCCAAATGGTCCGGGGGTGAAGTGGTTAATACCTTTATATATATTTTATTTTAAAAAATTAATTAATTCAACTAAATTCTAATAATCAATAATCAAAAATGGAATATAATTTGATATGTCACTATTGTTTATATAATTAATTACATTTTATTTGTTAACAAAATTTTTACTTTCTAGCATAACACATAACTAACTAGTCTTGAAAATGTTTACTTTTATAGACCTGTGATTGACAATAATGATATAGCTGCATAGATTAAAAAATGTTTTTGATGCATCCAGGCACATTTTTTGTTTCTAATATGTGTGTGCTGTGTGCAGTGACAACCAAAGATTCTATGTCTCTCTGTAAATCATTTTTTAAATAATAATAAAAAAAAATAGTTTTATACTCAATGTTGCACACAACTTAATTTTATTATTTATTTTACAGAAACTTACGTAAAACTGCATACAAGTCTTTTACAGCATGGATACATGGCTATCTGGGCAAAGGAAATCGAAGGCCCACACCTTCATGTGCAGTTCATGCAGTTAGATTAGCTTTTCCAGACCCAGATGGTCAATACGTTGGATTTAAATATTCTAATGATTATGACGCAGGAGACATGGCATTGGAATTTTAGCTATAATAAACTACTTAAACTAAATCGAAAAAATAACCTACATTCTTATATTTTTTAATTTTTATGTGCAATGTTTTTTGACATATGCTTGAATAAAAATTTTTAATCTGCATTTATGAGTTTTCTGTGCTTTATTTTATTTGTCTAGTTATTAATTAACATTATTTATTTATTTTTTATATTTTTTTAAATTAAAAAATATATATAAATGCTCACCAGTGTACTTCACCTTTGGCAGTTGATGTGAGAGGACGTGAGGGGAAGGCGCTCTTCAGTTAACCTCTCCCCCTTCAGCCTTGTTATCTTGTGACCGAGAGACTGATGATGGGTGAGCCGTGCTAGCAGCGTGCTGGTGGCTCCAACGCTGTACTGATCCCGGCTCTGAATGCAGGCTCCCCTCTGGCTCCTCTTCTGTGATTTCCCCTCTTTGGAGTGTCAGCTGATCTACAGCTGCTTTGTTCGTGCCTATCTCTCACCACATGCATTGGAGGGAGGACGCCAAGCTGAGAAACAGTCAGCGGGGAGGCGTGGAGCAGTGGACGGGCGTGAGCGGGCGCAATGTAGCCAGTGCAACCAGTACAATTAGACCAGAGCGCGGCTCCCAGACACCTGGGGCGCGGTTCGCAGATATTAGGACGCTGTATCCAGGCTGGAGATCGGGTTTCCCGGTGCTGGGGAGGGGGAGGTCAGTGCCCGGAAGCAGTAGCCCGGCTCACAGCCCCCCAGGGCTGGGCAGGGAGCAAATGGAACTCGGCCTGAACAGAGTAGTATATGAGAACGCACCACTGAGAAGGGAGCCGGACCTGGAGTCTGAAGTGAGCAGAGGCAGAGGCGGACCCTTAAAGGAGTACAAAGACCCTCTGGTAAAAGACTGTGTTGACTGTGTTACTTCGACCCCCTTAGCGGCCGCAGTGGGGGGCGGCATTTGTTCTGAGGAAGGGTGCATTAACAGGTAATAGAGTCCCCCGGACAAGAATGTGGCGGAGGAAAGGGGATGGACTGTGATAGAGCCAGGTTCCCCCGGAGAAGGACAAGCTTCACAGGTAGTACAATGCCCCAACCCTGCATGGACTGAGGGCAATGTGTCCCCGAGGATAGAGGGGAACACTGAGGGTCTAGAGATGGACATCAGAGGGCTCCTTAAAGCCCTTCCTACTAAGTCAGATATTCAGGAACTGATAGAGGCTGTGGAGCAGTCATGCCAACAAGCAGTGGAGGGCCTCAGAGAGGATATCCGGGCATTAGGTCATAGTGTAGAGACACTTGAAAATGGGCATGAGACGGTGGTAAGAGCTGTAGTGGATATTCAAGATACAGTGAAATATCATGAGGAGGCCCTAAATTTATATAGGGACCAATTGGATGATCGGAACAGGGACCATAGCAAAACATTTGTATAAGGGGAATACCAGAAGCGATTCGGATGCCCGAGATGCTTTTGACTGTTCAGCAGCTATTTCGTCAGATAATGGGCAACTCGGCATCAGAGAATATCGAGGTTGACAGGGTCCACCGCATTCCATCTTATGCCCTTAAAGACATGGAGAGACCAAGAGATATTATATGCAAACTACATAAATTCACCGTTAAAGAATCTATTATGAAAATAGCCCGAAGTAAAGCTGAAATTCTTTTTGATGGAGCGTATATACCGTTGTACCCTGACTTGTCACGTCGGACATTAATGCAGCGGCGGAATGTTAGGCCACTATTGGAGGTCTTATGCTCTGTGGAAGTCAAATATCATTGGGGGTTCCCGTTTAGCCTTATGGCTTCTCGAAATGGCAAGACAGCAACCCTTCGCACCAAGGACGATCTGCAGTCGTTTTTAGAATTATTAGACTTGCCTCCAACTGATTTTGAAGACTGGAGAAAGCACAATTTTGGGAGCCCCTTACAGCGCCCTGATCGATGGCAACAAGTGCCTACTGGAATTTAACGTAAAAATCGTTCAAGCAGTCATTGAATTTTTTATTTTCTTTTTTCTTCCTGTTTTCCTTCCTCCCGGGGGGTCTGCAGAGAGCAAAGAGAGACAGCGGCTATCATTGGAATAGAGAAAGCAGTAGGTTTATAAGCAATGGCAGGCCCAATAAAAGTGATAGGAAGGAAAGGGAATGGACTGTGATAGAGCCAGGTTCCCCCGGAGAAGGACAAGCTTCACAGGTAGTACAATGCCCCAACCCTGCATGGACTGAGGGCAATGTGTCCCCGAGGATAGAGGGGAACACTGAGGGTCTAGAGATGGACATCAGAGGGCTCCTTAAAGCCCTTCCTACTAAGTCAGATATTCAGGAACTGATAGCGGCTGTGGAGCAGTCATGCCAACAAGCAGTGGAGGGCCTCAGAGAGGATATCCGGGCATTAGGTCATAGGGTAGAGACACTTGAAAATGGGCATGAGACGGTGGTAAGAGCTGTAATGGATATTCAAAATACAGTGAAATATCATGAGGAGGCCCTAAATTTATATAGGGACCAATTGGATGATCGGAACAGGGACCATAGCAAAACATTTGTATAAGGGGAATACCAGAAGCGATTCGGATGCCCGAGATGCTTTTGACTGTTCAGCAGCTATTTCGTCAGATAATGGGCAACTCAGCATCAGAGAATATCGAGGTTGACAGGGTCCACCGCATTCCATCTTATGCCCTTAAAGACATGGAGAGACCAAGAGATATTATATGCAAACTACATAAATTCACCGTTAAAGAATCTATTATGAAAATAGCCCAAAGTAAAGCTGAAATTCTTTTTGATGGAGCGTATATACCGTTGTACCCTGACTTGTCACGTCGGACATTAATGCAGCGGCGGAATGTTAGGCCACTATTGGAGGCCTTATGCTCTGTGGAAGCCAAATATCATTGGGGGTTCCCGTTTAGCCTTATGGCTTCTCGAAATGGCAAGACAGCAACCCATCGCACCAAGGACGATCTGCAGTCGTTTTTAGAATTATTAGACTTGCCTCCAACTGATTTTGAAGACTGGAGAAAGCACAATTTTGGGAGCCCCTTACAGCGCCCTGATCGATGGCAACAAGTGCCTACTGGAATTCAACGTAAAAATCGTTCAAGCAGGCATTGAATTTTTTTTTTCTTTTTTCTTCCTGTTTTCCTTCCTCCCGGGGGGTCTGCAGAGAGCAAAGAGAGACAGCGGCTATCATTGGAATAGAGCAAGCAGTAGGTTTATAAGCAATGGCAGGCCCAATAAAAGTGATATCGTATAATATGAGAGGTTTATGTTCACCCCAGAAAAGGGGTTGTCTCTGGCAGGAACTGCGCCATCATAGTGTGGATGTGGTTTTCCTGCAAGAGACACATTTTGTAAAGGGGTTAGTTCCAAATATGCCATTGCATTTGTTTAATCAGTGGTACCATGCACCATCCACTATTTCTAGGGCAAGGGGGGTGACAATAACCTTAACCTTTAGAAAGACATGCCCAGTGGTTTTAATAGCTACACAAGTGGACCCAGAAGGCCGCTTTCTCTTTGTAAAGGGAAGGCTGCATGGCTACTGTTATATATTTGCTTCAATTTATGTGCCAAATACAGGAACGGTCAATTTCCTTTTAAAAACTTTGAAGCTTTTGGAGAAGTTTAGAGAGGGATCTTTGATTTTAGGGGGGGAGCTTAACCTGACCTTAGATCCAATTATAGATACGTCAACGGGTAAAACCCCCATATCTTTCAAAGCGCTAAAACATCTAAAACAACTCCTACGCTCTTTTCATTTGGTGGATGGATGGCGTGTGACACATAATGGGATTAATGACTATAGCTATTATTCTAAAACACATGGCACTTATTCTCGTTTGGACCTTTTCCTAGTGAACCAGTTCTACCTGGAAAGGATTTGTTCATTCACTGTGGAATCAATAACAATTTCAGACCATGCCCCTATAACTGTGACCTTTCTACCAGTTTCTGCAGGTCACCTAGAAAGGACTTGGCGATTATAGCTGGACGACAATAGAGTAGTGGAGGCACTGTCTCTTAAGATTAAAACATTTTTTTAACTGAATGTGCCGGGAGAACTATCTGAGCAGGCTGTGTGGGAAGCCCATAAATCCGTGATTAGGGGCGAGCTGATAGCGCATGGGTCACGTATAAAAAAACAAAAAGAGATAATAGATATGCTGGAAGAGATTAATGAGCTAGAATTAAAACATAAAAGACATTTGGATCCAGCAGATGTTCAACAACTGGAGATCCTGCGACGCAAGTTGGTGCAGTGTCTGGACCAGAAAACAAAAAATAAGTATAGATTTTATGCACATCGGTCCTATAAACAAGGGAATAAAAGTGGTCGGTTATTAGCCAGACAGCTTAAAAAAACAACAGGACTCCAGACATGTTCAGAATTAAATAGTTCATAATAAAAAGATAATGGAAACTCAGGCTATAGCGTCAGAGTTCCATAAATTTTATGAGACTCTATACAAGATTCAATCTGACCCATTGAATGGAGGGGAGGAACAGCGAAAATTGGAGATTAGAGAATACATAAGAGACTCAGCACTGCCCTCGCTGCCATCCATGGTTACTGAGGCAATAGATAGACCAATATCTATTAATGAAATAAACGAGGCAATATCAAACTTGTCGATAGGTAAAAGTCCAGGGCCTGATGGCTTTACAAACTCCTATTATAAGAAATTTATTTCCAGACTAGGGGCTCCAATATGTAATTATTTTAATGCGATTAATGCCTCTAATCCATTACCCTCAGAAGCTCTATTGGCATATATTACGATACTCCCCAAATCAGGGAAAGATCCCCAGCATTGCGCTAACTACAGACCCATCTCCCTGTTAAATTCCGACACTAAGCTGTTAGCCAAAATTTTGACCCTATATATATATAGCAAAGCTAGTTCACCCTGATCAAACGGGCTTTATGAAGGGCCATGAGGCCAGGGATAACAGCATCTGAGCCATACACATTCTTCATTGGATGCAACACGGCCCTGATAGAGCCCAGAGAGTGACATTGTCAATGTATCCCGAAAAGGCCTTTGATCGGGTGAACTGGGCATTTATGATCGAGGTGCTGAGGGGGATGGGTCTGGGTGATCGTATGATGGGATGGGTATCGGCATTATATGTGACTTCGAGAGAGTAAAGGTAAACAGCACATTATCGGACTATTTCCAAATACGTAACGGCACGAGTCAAGGGTGTCCACTGTCTCCGTTGCTGTTTGCTATGATATTGGAGCCCTTTCTCTGTAGAGTAAGGAAAAGTACTGAAATTTCAGGGACATGTATTGGTTCTGTTGAGCATAAAGTCTCGGTGTACGCCAATGACTTATTATTTTATCTTTCTTTCCCTCAGATATCATTACCGGCCTTGATGACAGAAGTATCTAAATTTGGAATTTTATCCAATTTCAAAATAAATTTTGAGAAGTCGATACTTCTACCCAGCCATGTACCTCCAGCAAAGGTGATGAATTTGCAAGGTTCTTACTCGTTCATTTGGAATAGAAATTCATTGGAATACTTGGGAATACATATTATATCAGACTCCAAACTTTTGTATGATTTAAACTATGGTTCCCTAGTGACGGGTATAATAGGGGACCTGCGGAAATGGAAGGGCCAGCTTTTATCATGGTTTGGAAGGTTTAGTGCCATAAAGATGAGTATATTGCCTAAAATAATCTATACCCTACACACAGTGCCGATTACACTCCTACAGAGTTTTTTTAAAACTTTACGGAAGGCCTTTATATCATTTGTATGGAATGAGAAACGGCCAAGACTGGCCCATGATATTCTACGCAGAGGCAAATCTGAAGGAGGAATGGGACTACCAGATGTAGCTTTATAATGTAGGGCAATGTCTCTGGTGAGGATCTTGAACTGGTGCCATGACTCCTCAAATAAAATATGGGTCTCTTTAGAACAGATCATGGCAGGTAGGAAGCTAGCCGGAATCCCTTGGATCCCGAGTATAGACAGAGGCTTTCAAAATGTACATCACCACTAACTCACAGTACATTAGCGACATGGGGTAAATTAAATAAACTGGCAGACTATGCCCCCCGGATATCGCCGCTGACTCCATTGGAGGGGTACCCATGGTTCCCTCCGGGAGAAGAGGTGGGATCCTTGGGAACATGGGGGAGGGATGGTGTCACAACATGTGGTACATTTGCTCCACATGGAATGCTAGCCCCCCTTTTGGATCTGGCATTGAGGCTGGGAAGGGTACCTATGATGGAGTGGAGATATCATCAATTGGTGTGTTTTTTCAGTAAGTTGAAACCATTAATGAGGCCGCTAAATTCTCTAACTGTATTTGAATATAAGTGCGTACATATATCAAGTGCTAGACATTTATTGTAGCAAATGTATAGACTGGTCTTTGGGACACAAAACAAAACAGCTCCTTTTTTATTAGAGAATGGGAAGGAGAGTTAAAGCAGGGGTTCTCCAGGGCACAAATTAAAAAGATTATTGACTTAACACACTCTACATCTATAAGTGCACGGGTCCAGGAGATGTCATATAAATATCTAGTCAGGTGGTACCAGACCCCAGTCAGGTTGGCACAGATGTACCCAACCACTGACGCTAGGTGCTGGAGGGGGTGCGGGCAAAAGGGTACTTATCTCCACCTATGGTGGTCCTGCCCCAGGATTAAAGTATTTTGGGAAGAGATCGCTCCATGGGTGGAGAGGTTAGCTTCTGCACCCATGGAATTAACGCCTTTAAATTTTCTATTTCATGGGACATCAATGTCTATTAGATCATATAAGAAGAGTGTTATTCCACATCTTTTGAATGCAGCCAAATTGTTAATACCTAGGCTATGAAAGCAGACTAGATGCCCTACTTTGTTGGACTGGAAGAGAGAGGTTAATTTAATAATGGAGGCTGAAAGATGGGTGTATGCAATTAAAGACAGAAAGGAAAAATGTAGGGTAATATGGGCAGGCTGGGAACATTGCTCTATAGAGATTGGGTAGAGTATTAATATATAGAGCCGTGTGGTCTCTGGGTTCGGATGTGGTTGCCCCTTGGGGGAGGATAGATTTTATTTATTACATTTTTTTCCATCTTATTTCTCTACTCTTTCTTTCGTTCCTCTAGGGAATATAGGTAGTGGGAAAGAGTGATGCATTTGATTTGGTGGAAGGGGGGATTTAATAACGGGAGGGGATAAGGGGTGGAGGGAAGAAAGAGGGGATAGAACACATAGGAGGGAGGGGTAAGGGGAGGTGGACACAGAGGAGGGGGGTAGAAGGAGTAGATATGGTTAAGGGAAGATCAGGTGTATATTCACTACAGATAGGTAAGAGGTGGAGTATGGCTTATAGAAGCCTCGTATAGTAATTATATCCTTTTTTTTTTCAATTCTTTTTTTTTTGGGGTGGTTTAGAGTGATATAGTATGGCTCATAGAAGCCTCTTATAAATTAGGGTGCTGTTTTTTTTTTTTTTTGTTTTAATGGGAGCACATTTAATATAATGTAGTTGGAAGAAGGAAGGGGGGGGGGGGATATTTTCCTTTTTCTTTTTTTTCTTTTTTTTTTTGGTGGGGAAATAGTGGGAAGTAGATAAGGATGTGTTTATTTTTTATGATAAAAAATGAATATGTTATGAGTTTTGTTTTAATGGATATGTCAAATATAAATAAAAAATTTAATTATAAAAAAAGATATATAAATAATAATAAATAATTTGTTATCATGTCAAATTAATTTATTGTTTAACAATGTAAATGAGTCTTGAATAAACAAACTATTTTAAATTGTTAGTTTAATAAAAATATATTTAAGTTAAAAAATGTAAACACATTTTCTTGTTTTAACTCACCTTATCTTTATTAGTAGCATTAAAATTAAGTTATTTAAAGTAATTTTTATTGTTCAAAATTTGTAAGATGAACATAATAAAGCATTAATTGAAGAAAACTATTTTCAAAAGTCAAACCTAAAATGAGAAATAGATTATTAGGATATGATATATATTACAACTTTCATTAAATTAAATATGTACTTTATATAAAGTTAATACTAACCAGAAACAAATAAGATACCGTAATAATGTATGAATATCTATAAATAAAAAAAATAGAATAATAAATATTTATATTAAATATTTTAAATAAAGAATATCAAAAAAATTATTACGTTTATTTTTTAACTGATACGTTCATTCCATAGAATCTTCCTCCTTATGCAAGGGAAATCGTGACATATGGATGGACACAGCATATATTTTAACTGGTCTTTCAGTAGATGCTACATTTTCAGGCAGAAGATCCTCTTTGGATTTCCATGTCGGTGTTATTTTTCCCGCAGCAACACTGGCAATTGTCTTCATTATTTTAGAAAAATGATCATGGCATACAGGCTCATAGTGCTTTTACGCGCTATCCATTTTTTCCTAGAGCGTGGGTGCTCTAAAGAGGTTCATTTTGTTGCCAGCTCTTTACTTTTCTTTGTCGGTCTATGCACTATGGCTTGGGAGCGGCCAACATTATTGTTATGAGATAGAACAGCCAGTTTTGTTTGTGCCTCCATGGAGTTCATCCGGAAATGTAAGCGTTTACTACGATATTTAAGTACACTAGAATGAAAGGTTTCTATAGCACCAAATGAGGGACATCATTTTTCAACTGTGTTGACATCACTAAATCCTCAAGTGCCTTGAATGCTGCTCTGGGTTTTATTAGCCATTCTACATGGACATCAGAGTCACATATTGGACTATGCTGACAGTACATTTTTTCACCAGCCTCTTCCCACTCATGTATGTTACATACATGGTACAACAGGGATGTCCATGTACTCCAGAAAATATTAGGATCTAGTTTACAGTGCCTACTGCACCAGTAAAAGTGGTTTATTACTGCAGATAGCCAAAATTGCAACTCTTTACAATTAGCTTTCTTGCTGGCCTCTACTAATTTTTTAAAAAAGATTTGACGTAGTGCCACAGGCCATATCGATGTGAAATCTGGCTATATTCTTCTCTCATTTTTTTTTTTTTTTTATGCCCAGATGGTTCCACGAACTTGAACATCATATTTATCTTCATATATGAGATCCAGGCAATTCTGAAATGCCATTTTTTCCATGGCAACAGACAATGTAGTTTGAGTCACCTGCACTGTTTCAAAATCAATAATGAATTGTGACTCAAGTTCTATCATTGTATATGTGCAGTCAGAGGCGTAACTAGAATCTTCAGGGCCCCGATGCAAGAAACCATGGAGGGCCCCCCTGACCCCCGGACAGGGCTCTTTTCTCCGAGCCCGATGGCGGAACACCAGGGTCCGGTCGCAAGTGGGTGGCTGCATGTAAAGGAATAGATTTCTCCCCCCCCCCCGCTTCTCCTCCTCTCCCTCCCACATGCATTCAGCGGCTGCAGGAGGAAAATGGAGCGATGGGTTCCTCTATGAGGAACCCATCGGTGTTTCTCAATCTTTTTCCAGTCAGGGCACCCTTGAAGTGGCTGCACTGCAACCACCCTGCAACTGTGTGCATTGCATGCAGTTGCAGCATAGTGATGATGCATTTAAGGGGTTAAAACAGGCGGTCAGGAGGCAACATATTGCCTCTTTACCGGCTGTCAAATGCCTCTGAAAAGCGATCTGAGCATGGATCACTTTTCAGAGGAACAGCATTTTTTTTTTGCTGGTACTATGAACAAGCAAAAAAAAAAAAAAATTGGTTCCAATGGGACACATATAGGGGGTCAGGATTAAAAGCGCATACATAAAATGTGCATATATACATGTAAACACACATACATACACACACACATACATAAATACACACACATATAAACCAGTGGCAGATGGTGCTCAAAATTTTTTGGGGGGCGCAAGCAAACTGAAAAATTCTTTAAAAAACGCATCAATTGCAGCCTCACTGTGCTCATCAAACGCAGCCACTGTGCACATCAATTGCCACCACTGTGCCCATCATATGCAGCCACTGTGCCCCTCATATGCAGCCACTGTGCTCATCAAATGCAGCCACTGTGCCCATCAAACGCAGCCACTGTGCCCATCAAATGCAGTCACTGTGCCTATCAAACGCAGCCACTGTGCCCATCAATTGCCACCACTGTGCCCATCAAATGCAGCCACTGTGCCCATCAAACGCAGCCACTGTGCCCATCAAACGCAGTCACTGTGCCCATCAAACGCAGTCACTGTGCCCATCAAACGCAGCCACTGTGCCTATCAATTGACACCACTGTGCCTATGAAACGCAGCCACTGTGCCCATCAAACGCAGCCACTGTGCCCTGAAACGCAGCCACTGTGCCATCAAATGCTGCCACTGTGACCCCCCTGCCCGTTCGCAGTCTGCCCGGCACTTACCCTGTCTCGTGGGGCAGCGGGTGACGTCGACGAGCGGGGTCCTCCATGCGTCTCCTCCCATCCTCTCCTCCTGATAGGCATCCAATAGTGGCGCCTGTCGTTTCAGCCAATCAGGTGACGTGTAACAGACCCGAGCACCTGATTGGTGGAGAGGCGGTTCAGTGTTAGGAAAGCGAATATTTATTCGCTTTTCTAACACACCTGGGTGGACTGTGAGTGCCAAGCATGGCACTCGCAGTTCACCTATTTTGAAGCCTATTAGTGCTTTAAAAACACCCCTGCCGGTGTAATTCAGGCGCCCGGCGTCCATAAAGGGGCCAGGCATCTGAATAGGGGGGGCAGTGGCGGCCATAGATAGATTCACACTATGCATGAATCTATCTATTTGTGATAGAGGGGTGCCTGGAGGGAGGGGGCGGCGCCCATGCGCCCCTATGGACGCACCGCTACTACATACATACACACACATGCACATATACATAGATGCACACACACTCACACACATACATGCACACACACATGCACATACACACACACATGCACATACACACACACATGCACATACACACACACATACAGTAGATAAAAAACAGCAGAACTTTACCTTAGCTCTTCCTGTCGGGTACTGCACTGTAGGGGGAGACAAAGAGCACAGCACACACTGCTTTCACTTTGTAATCAATGTGAGCAGCTCCCTGCACAGTGCCGAATACAGTTCGGCTTAGAATCGAGGAGCTTGTCTCCGCTCCCCTATCAAAGTAGTGTATACAGGGGGCCCTCAAGGGCCCCCTGCAGCAAGGGGCCCGGTCACCATGGCAACCTCAGCGACCCCTATAATTCCGCCACTGTGTGCAGTATTTAGCTGAAATACCCGAGCTATGAACTGTTGGTGACATCACAAATTGGAAATGGAAAAAGACTTTGTTCAGTGGATAATAATATTGGCGTAGCACTACTCTCTGCTTCCGTAAAGTCACCATATGACAGTGTAACAGCAGACTTGATTGGGGTGATTTTTAATTCTGGAATTACATTTTTGGTATGTATTTTTGCAGGAGTTGATCTTAATAAAAGTGGGTCAACTATAGGGCAGGACATTGAATAGTCATGATCCTGACATATGTCATGGTAACTTGCCATAAATCCATAAGATTTCTCTGAAATTGAATAATTAAAATCTTCTTCTACGGTTTGGGTACCCATTTTACTTTTTGTAATCATGTTTTCCAAGCCAGATTGATGACATGGGCAGCAGCAGGGAGGTTCCTTTTATTTTGTTAAGGACATTGAACTGTCATTGGGAAAAATTGACGGAACAGCATCGGGTTTCAAAAGTCTTGTTTTTTTTGTTTTTTTTCAAGTAATATGACTCTGCTGAAAAATGGGCAGAGCACATTCTAAAATGATCTCCGTTTGTGTCTTTGAAAATTTGCAGCAATACTTAGTTCTTCTTCTCTCAAACTAGATGAGGCTATCCATAGTTTTATCACATCCAATTTTTTTGGAAAGATATGTAATTTAACATCAGGATATCTATATTTTACCCCTGTCCTATGTGGGCAGCAATTAAATATGCACTTTGGCATTTTTCTGTAATGAGAAAATAAAATAATATATAAAAAAAGTTTAATAATAATAATTTTAATATATATTTGGTTACATTATTAGTACATTTTAATCTAAAATTTAAAATAAACCAACATTTTTATTATGCACAATATAAAAAATATTGCTCACTAATGCCTAAAAATATATTATAACAGTGCTTCTCAAATCATTTTCTATGGACCCAATGTTAGCAAGATAAATGAAATACATCACAGGTTATATAATTTAATGATCAATAACAGCAGTCTTCTAATCTTTATCTCTACAACAATATACTTAAAATCGGGCCTGTTACTGGGTCCTGAGAAGCGGAGTTATGAATCAAAACATTAGCTACAAAATATAAACAGGGGGAAAAAAATGTTAGATGACAATACATGCACGCTGTGAGTTATCGAGGAGAGTAAAATATGATTGTTTTTGACATTTTAAAGTGGTTGCATACCCTTATTTTTAATTTATAAATGCAGGTAATCCTATAATAAGGCTCACCTGTACGTAAAATAAATATCTAATAAACATGTACGGTTTAGGAGATATTCAGTTTGTATGCAGCCGCTGACTTTAGCGGTGCATTCGCTGGGGATGAATGGCTGAAAGGTCCGGCATATGCTGATGAACCTTGCAGGGAATAAGACTGCCACATGCATGAGCTTGAGTGACGTCATTCTGGCACCGGGTACTCACAACACCCGTGCCACAAACCCGTAAGAAACACCATGGGAAAAATGTCAGCTACCCTGGCATGGAACGGGGTGCGATACGGGGACCTTGTTCTAAGGTAAGTTTTTCTGAATAAGCTGGTATGCGGTGCATACTAGCTCATTATGCGTTTGCTTAAAAGGGTTTTTTATTATTCCTATTTTTTTTTTTAAACATGTGTGGGTATACAACAGCTTTAAAGTATGATAAAGAGCAAGATGGAGAAATCAAACAAAAAAACACCACATCCCAAACATGAAAAATTTCAAATAATTGAAAAACGGGACAGAGAGGTAACAAATAGGGATGGGCCGAACACCCCCCAGTTCGGTTCGCATCCAGAACATGCGAACAGGCAAAAACTTTGTTCGAACACGCGAACACCGTTAAAGTCTATGGGACACGAACATGAAAAATCAAAAGTGCTAATTTTAAAGGCTTATATGCAAGTTATTGTCATAAAAAGTGTTTGGGGACCCGAGTCCTGCCCCAGGGGACATGTATCAGTGCAAAAAAAAAGTTTTAAAAACGGCTGTTTTTTTGGGAGCAGTGATTTTAATAAAGCTTAAAGTGAAACAATAACAGTGAAATATTCCTTTAAATTTCGTACCTGTGGGGTGTCTACAGTATGCCTGTAAAGTGGCGCTTTTTTCCCATGTTTAGAATAGTCTGACAGCAAAATGACATTTCTAAAGGGAAAAAAAAAATCATGAAGTAATAGTGGCTATAGTGAATTTTCGGCTATAGTGAATTGTCTATGAGAGAAATCAAAAGTGCTAATTTTAAGGGTTAATATGCAAGTTATTGTCATAAAAAGTGTTTGAGGACCTGGGTCCTGCCGCAGGGGACATGTATCAGTGCAAAAAAAAGTTTTAAAAATTGAAATTTTTTCGGGAGCAGTGATTTTAATAATGCTTAAAGTGAAACAATAAAAAATAATATTCCTTTAAATTTCGTACCTGGGGGGTGTTTATAGTATGCCTGAAAAGTTGGGCATATTTCCCGTGTTTAGAACAGTCTGAGTGCAAAATGACATTTCTAAAGGAAAAAAAGTAATTTAAAAGTACTAGCGCTAGCTCCGGCTATAATGAATTGTCGGTCTGGGAATACACATAAAAGTTCATTGATAAAAATGGCATGGGGTTTCCGTTTCCCTACTTGGGGAACCCCGAACCAAAATTTTTTTTAAAAATGCGCGGGGGTCCCTCCAAATTCCATACCAGGCCCTTCAGGTCTGGTATGGATATTAAGGGGAACCCCACGCCAAAATTAAAAAAAAAAAAATGGCGTGGAGGTCCCCCTCAAAATCCATACCAGACTTATATCTGAGCATGCAACCTGGCAGGCCGCAGGAAAAGAGGGGGGGACGAGAGAACCGTACCAGGCCTCTTGAACCGTACCAGGCCACATGCCCTCAACATTGGGAGGGTGCTTTGGGGTAGCGCCCCCCCAAAGCACCTTGTCCCTATGTTGATGGGGAGAAGGGCCTCATCCCCACAACCCTTGCCCAGTGGTTGTGGGGGTCTGCGGGCGGGGGGCTTATCGGGATCTGGAAGCCCCCTTTAACAAGGGGACCCCCAGATCCTGCCTCCCCGTGTGAATTGGTAATGGGATACAAATATACCCCTACTATTTCACAAAAAAGTGTCAAAAAGGTTAAAAAAGACGAGACGGTTTTGGACAATCCCTTTTATTAATCTTTTCTTCTTTCCCCGCTTCTTCTTCAATCTTCTTTCTTCTGGTCTTCCTTTGGTGTTGTTCTTCTTCCTCCATCTTCTTCTTCCCCGGCATCTTCCTCCGGTCTTCTCGTCCGGCATCTTCCTCCGGCTTCTTCTCCGCTTCGTTCTCCGCACGATCCGCCTCAGTGGGAATCTTCCCCTGTGTGATGCTTCTGTTCAGGGGAAAGTTCTTATATAACGGAGGGCGGGGCCACCCGGTGACCCCACCCCTCTGACGCATGGGGGCTTCCCTATGGCTTTCCCCATGTTGTCACAGGGGGTGGGGTCACCCCTTTTTTTTGCACTGATAACATGTCCCCTGGGGCAGGACCCAGGTCCCCAAACACTTTTTATGACAATAACTTGCATATAAGCCTTTGAAATTAGCACTTTTGATTTTTCCCATAGACAATTCACTATAGCAGACAATTCACAATAGCCGCTATTACTTCATGACTTTTTTTTCCCTTTAGAAATGTCATTTTGCTATCAGACTATTCTAAACACAGGAAAAAAGCGCCCACTTTACAGGCATACTATAGACACCCCCCCAGGTATGAAATTTAAAGGAATATTTCACTTTTATTGTTTCACCCACGTCCCCAAACACTTTTTATGACAATAACTTGCATATAAGCCTTTAAAATTTGCACTTTTGATTTCTCCCATAGACTTTTAAAGGGTGTTCCATGGCTTTCGAATTTGCTGCGAACACCCCAAATTGTTCGTTATTCGGCGAACGGGCGAACAGCCAATGTTTCAAGTCAAACTCATGTTCGACTCGAACATAAAGCCCATCCCTAGTAACAAATCTCGGGACTTTTTTTTTCCAATAACATTTTTATTTTATTCTGTTACCAAAATTTACATTGCATAGAGTACAACGGGTGATGCATTAGAAAAATGCGATACATGGTATTAAACATACAAGTACAGGTACATGTAGTGTTCTCCTTAGTGCGTTGCGAGAGGGTTATGGTTTCTAAGCTAGCATAGTTACAACAGCTTCTCAGCATCACAAATCAAGGATAAACTTCTGATGTCTAATAACAAAAGTAACTTTTGTAATAAGAACAAGAGAAGGAGAAGAACAAAGAAAAGGAGAAGAACAGGGAAAGAGAAGGAATAAAGT
This sequence comes from Aquarana catesbeiana, assembly GCF_042186555.1. Lineage (NCBI taxonomy): Eukaryota > Metazoa > Chordata > Amphibia > Anura > Ranidae > Aquarana > Aquarana catesbeiana. Next base: position 468,143,251 of record NC_133327.1, read on the forward strand.
CACCTGAGTGAGTCAATGATCCGTTTATAAAGAGTCCTCCCGGAGGTGCCAGAGCTCCCAGACCTTATCGTGGGCTTCCAATCTGTCCTGCATCCTGGCCGTCATCCTCTCCATCAGTTCCACATCTTTAATCCTCGCATACAGTGCTTCAGGGGTGGGGGGGGGGGTTTCTTTTTCCAATTCAATGCTATGAGGCATCGTGCTGCCGTTAGAATATGGCGTACTAATTTTTTATTGTTTTTTGAAAGCTTTAGTGGAGATAAGCCTAATAGGAAAAATGTAGGGGTCATAGGAAGCGATTTTCCTAGGAGATTGGTCAGTAACTGCTGAACTTTTCCCCAGAAGGTGACAATTTGGGGGCACTCCCAGTAGATATGAAGAAGGGTACCCCTGGCTCCCGAGCATCTCCAGCATCGATCTGAGCTGGTGGGGTAAATGGCATGGAGTACATCTGGGGTCATGTACCAGAAGAAAATTATTTTGTATGCGTTTTCTTTATATAGTGTGCAAATTGAACTTTTCGCTGCCTGAGACCATATCACCTGCCATTGTTCCGTGGAGAGTTCCTCCCTAAGGGCTTTCTCCCACTTAACCATATAGAGGTGTTTGCCTTGTGTCTCTGTTGAGTAGGAATTTAAGATTTTATAGATATCAGAGATCAGCCCCCTCTGAGTTAAACCTGTCATAACCAAGTTTTCAAAGGGGGTTAAGGAGGAAAATCGCAGGTCAGGCGCTATGGTCAGGGCATAGTGGCGAATCTGTAAATAACTATAAAAAGCTTGGTGTGGTATATCATATTTAGTTTGGAGTTCGGAGAAGGCTAATAGCCTACGTATTCTGGGATCTACTATGTTGCCGAAGTGGAACAAGTTTCGGGAGGACCATGGGAAGGACATCTGGTGTGTGAGGCTATCCGGCACTTTGGGGTTGCATATAAAGGAGGTTAACAGCGATTTTTCAGAGGAGAGGCCATGTGGGGAGCGCAGTGCTTTCCATGTTTTACGGAGTTGGGACATAGCTCCTAATAAACGTTCAGGGGGCACCTCCGCATCCGCACACCAGAGTAAGCTATTTGGGTGGGTTGGGGCCAGCCAGATCTTCTCAATTTCTGTCCACTTATTGTAGGACCAGTGGGTGGACCACGAGATTATAGCTTTGAGTTGAGTGGCTTGGTAATATCTAATTAGATTCGGTAAAGCAAGGCCACCGTCAGACCGAGCTGCCATAAGGACTGATTGGGGAATTCTATGCTTTTTATAATTCCAGACAAATTTAAGTAGATCTACCTGAAGTTTTCTGAGATGTTTGTATGGGACTGAGATGGGTAAAGTTTGGAATAGATAGAGTAATTTCGGGAGGATTGTCATTTTAATGGATGTTATTCGCCCCAGGAGGGAGAGGTGATGTTTTTTCCATCTAAGGAGCATGGCTCTGATAGAATGAAATAGAGGGGGGAAATTTTCCTGATAAAGAGTTGCGAATGTTGGAGTAATGCGGATTCCTAGATATTTTAAAGATATAGTTTTTAAGTGGTATGGGAAGTAGACCTGTAAGTGTGCGATTTCCGGTTCTGGGATATTTATTGGGAGGGCTTCTGATTTGGACGCATTAATTTTATAGCCCGATAGGGCCCCATATTTATCAAGCTCGGCGTGGAGATTCGGGAGGGATATTCTAGGTTGTGTCAGGGTCATAATGATATCATCAGCAAACAATGAGATTTTAAACTCCCTACCGTGAACTGGTATCCCGTGGATATCCGGGTTACCTCAGATGTGGGCTGCTAAAGGTTCCACGCATAGCGCAAACAGTAGGGGAGAAAGGGGGCACCCCTGCCGTGTACCGTTGTGTATTGAGAACGGGGCCGAAACGGCAAAGGGAGTTCTGACCTGTGCAGTGGGGTTGGAGTATAGGTGCTGCACCGCTCGCAGGAAGGGGCCCTTCATTCCTATGTGCTGTAGGGTGGCGAACAGGAAGGGCCAACCCAAACGGTCAAAGGCTTTTTCGGCGTCCAAGCTTAGAAGCAGGGACGCCGAGTCCTCCCTGTTCGCCACATCCACCAGGTCAATTACTTTCCTCGTGTTATCTCCCGCCTGTCTAAGCGGCACGAAACCTACCTGGTCTTTATGTATGAGAGAGGGGAGAACTACATTCAGGCAGATTGAGAGTATTTTCGTGAAGATTTTTAGGTCGGAATTCAGAAGGGCAATGGGTCGATAATTGGCACATAGTACGGGGTCCTTGTCTGGCTTGGGTATCAGGGTAATAAATGATCTTTGCATATCAGCTGGAACCGGAGTGTCTCGGAGAAAGGTGTTAAAAAGTCTGCTCATATGTGGGAGTAGGAGTGGAAGGAAAGTTTTATAGTATTCGTATGGTAGGCCGTCGGAGGCCTGGTGATTTACGGGATGGTAATGATTTGATCGTAAGTTCTATTTCCTCCTCTGTAATGGGTGCGTTTAGGGCCTCTAAGTCTGTGGTTTGTAGGCGGGGGACACCACTTTGTTCTAGATAACGATGTAATCTAAGTGAGATCTCTGGGGTGGGGGGATTTTTTGGGATGTCCGGATTGTTATAGAGTTCGGTGTAGAAGTCTGCAAAGGCATGCGCAATATCTTTGGGATGAGATAGTAGGCAGCCCTTTTTATTCTTAATTTGGTGGGGCGTTGTGTTAAGGGAATCTACCCCTGATGACCGCCTTATGGGCCTCCCACAGCGTAGCAGGAGAGATGTCAGGGGTGTTGTTTTCCTTAAAGTAAAATTTCAGGGAAGAGGTTATTTCCGTGGTTGACTGAGGGTGTTGAATGAGAAAAGTGTTTAGTCTCCAGTTGCAGGGTCTAGGGTTGGGGGACTCCACATCTAATGTAAGAGTGATCGGGGCGTGGTCAGACCAGGAGATCGGGAGCACCCTGGCCTCACGAACTATTCTAAGAGTAGAGTTGTTAACAAAAAAGTAGTCGATCCTGGTGTGGGTTTTATGGGGAGCTGAGTAGAAAGTGTACTGCCGATCACCCGGGTGGAGGGCCCTCCAGGCATCAAAGAGAGCATGTTTTCTAAGTAGTTGGCGAAAAAGCTTCGAGTCTCTAAGGGCTCGAGCTGATGGTGCCCGGGGGTCCACCACAAGGCGGTCGGTGTTTGCGGAGTGGATTAAGTTGAAGTCACCCCCCACCACCAGGATCCCATGTTCCGAGCGAAAAAGACGTGTAAACATTTTAGATAGAAATCTATGTTGTTTGACATTAGGTGTGTACAGAGCGCACAAGGTGATCTCCCGTGACTGCCACCGACCCCTAACGATAATATAGTGACCATGTGGGTCCCCATAGTGACTCTCATAAACAAATGGAGAGCCTTGCTTAATGAGTATGGCCACCCCTGCCCGTTTATGTGGACCTGAGGAAAGGTAGCTGTTTGGGAAGTGCCTGGATGCGAAAGCAAAGGTGCCCCCCCCTGTCAAAGTGTGTCTCTTGGACAAAAATAATATCAGCGCCAGATTGTTTAAATTCCTTCAGTGCCAGATGCCTCTTTTTGTTGGAGTTTAATCCATGGACATTTAATGAAAATATCCTAGCCATGGTCTCCAGTTGGGAAGGGGAGGGGGCTCGTGTTACCTGGGTTGAAGACGACGGCCATGGATCCTGGGACTGGAAGCGGGCAACCTCCGGCGAGGGATCTGGACCTAATCCGCGGTCCATGTAGAGAGTCACTCAGGGGCAAGGGATAGTCAATGAGAGAAGAGGAGACTAGAGGAAAGAAACAAAGGTTAGTGTTAGACAAAACAAGACAAAACCTAAAAGGTGTTTTCAGCTGACCTTGAAAGGTCGATGGACCTAGGTCAGTACGGTTTCCCAAGGATCCGCCCAGCCCCGCTCCAGCAGAGCAGGCCAGACGGATGCAAGGGAGCCCTGGGTTGATCATATAACAGGATATTACCAAAACTATTGTGACGATCATCACTTAGTTAGGGGAGGGGTTGGTGAGCTTAAGGAAAAATCACCTACACTCCCAAGCCTCAACGGAGACGTGCCCATAGAGTAAAACAAAAGCAAACTTAAAAAAATAAAAAGACTGGGGCAAAAAAATTGGGGACTGAGTGAACAAAATGTCCAGGACAGATCCATCGGCCTAGTAGGATGGCTGAGCATCTATAAATTTAAGGATCCAAGAGAAAAAATTTTATGAGTTCAATTCAGCCATTTCTGGATTTGGAACTCTTGTGGGGGGTGCCCTCCTTCCGGGTGCGATTAGAGGGGGGAACCTTCTGCCACATTGTAGGCGGCGGGGGTGGGGTGGTTACTAAGTCCCAATCTGGGAGTTGAGGGGGGCTGATCCCCAAAACATCACAGAAGTTGGTTAGATCTTCTGGATACCGTAGAACAGCGGATCTGCCTTGGTTCTTGGCTGTGAGGGTGAAGGGAAATCCCCATCGATAGGGGATATTTTCTTCTCGAAGGGTACGTAAAAGAGGTTGCAAGAGTCTGCGCTTCTGTAAGGTTATCCAGGAGAGGTCTGGAAACAGTTGCAGGTGTGCATCCTGGAAGGTTATTTTGCGTGTCAGGCGGGATTGACGCATAATGTCCTCCTTTAAGGGATATGAGCTTATTCTGCAAATAATGTCCCTCGGTTTGGAAGTAAGATTCTTGGGGCGGAGGGCCCGGTGGGCTCTATCCATGTTGATACGATTGGTTAGGGGGTCCCCAAGTAGATTGTTAAATATGTGTTGTAATTTGTTGTGGATGTCTTCCGGACCGTCCGTCTCCGGAACCCCCGCACCCGAATATTATTTCTGCGCCCCCTATTATCCAAGTCCTCAAGGTGGCGCTGCATTTCTCTTAGTTGGTTACGGTGATCAGCTCCTTGGAGTTGAGTCCTATGGACTGCTAGTTTAGTTTCTTGAATTTCTTCTTCGGCCATTTCCACCCTGTCAGCTAGGTGTTTAAGGCCTGTTTGTAGTATCTGTATTTCTGAGCGACAGGTGGATTTTACATCTGCAATCAGCTGTTTGAAGTCATCTTTGGTGGGCATCGCCTGTAAATAGGAGTACCACTCATTGGGGAGTGGGTGATGGGGGACTGGCAGCGGGTTTTGCTGTGGTGGTTGTTGATGGGATGCTTGCTGGTGTTGCACTTGTAGTGCAGCTTCACCCCGCGTGGCGGGTATGGGTTGTAGGAATACAGTCCAAATGTTTTCCCAGGGCTGGCTCTGAGTGTGTAAGGGAGCCTCGATCTCTTCCAGAGCGTGACGTTGGGGGACATAAGCTGGGTCCCTTCGGTTTGAATTGGGAGGGCGTGCGGCTTGCTCTTTGGGTGTGCTCAGTGCTTGAGAGAATGAGAGTCTCTGCGTTTTAGGTGGGGGTGAACCAGGTGTGAGGGTTCTGAAGGCCGCTGCGGAGTCATCCGGTCCAGATGAGGTGTTGGATGCCGGGAATCTTGGGTCCGGTAAGGCCGGAAAGTCCGCTGATATGTCAGAAGATGATGGGGATCCCGGGGCATCCCCTGTCAGGCAGGGGTCTGAGGCTGTCCGCAGCAGGCGCGGGAAGGCCTCCGAACATTGAGTGTAGAGGGAAGGAGGGGGGTCAAACATGGCGGCTGGGGGATCACATGGTGAGGTCCCGGGATGGCCAGGGCAAATCATGCTCACCGTTCCCAAAGGAGAGGAGATGTCTGTGGCGTGTTGTAGGACTGGCGGTGTGCCGACCGTGTCTCGGTGTGGGCTCGGGTCCGGCTGGGAGAGCTGCGCGGTGAGCTTGGAGCGGGCTGCCGCGGGCTGCCGCGGCCTCCGGCGCCATATTGGCTGTGCTGTTAGCCGGACTATCGGTCTGCGGGAAGAAGGACCGGAGGTCTGACGACGAGCCGGGTGGAGGTTGTGACGACCCCCGTGCTTTAGCGGATCGGGGGGGCCTTAGATCTGCCCATGTAGCTGTAGCGTAGCGTCCCCAAATAGGTATTTAGCTGCGGGCTTAGAGAGAGCAGACGGCTCAGGCGTCCATCTAGGTCGGCTTCCGGTCACGCCTAATCTCGGGACTTTAAAGGTGTTGGGTGTAGAGATCAAAACTCATCAAGTAGCATTAAAAATTTAAGTTTTTTTATTAGGGAAGAGACTAAAAACATGAGAAGGAAGAATACATCCATATCAAAAGATAAATTAATTATTAAAGCATATACAAGCAAAGCACTACCACTCACAATGTGTTTCACTCAATAGAATTTCTTCAGGAGATTGATGGTGTGGCTCTTTTTATACTATGATACTTTTTATACTATGAATGAAAAAAACAATCAGTTATTTGCCTTCAGCAGTACCAGTTTAACCCCTTATTGATTCAACCTTATTGAAAATATAGGTAATCATTTTTTTGGTCAGGTGCTATTTTGTTTACACTTACTGCACTGGCTACCTAATACCCGTGCTCTATAGGCTTATTTATATATTTCTTTTTAGAAATATCACCTTTATAGCTCTTCTCTGCAAGCAACCTAGGTGTTTGAGCTGGATGAATGGGATGTTATACGCACAAATCGATTTAATTGCTTTGTTTACATCTTTTATGGACTTAAAGCAATCCTTGGTTCCTTTCCGTGTCCATATGTTTCTATGTCCTTATGTTTTGATATTATTGTTTTTCCTTCAAAAATTTTTCTGCATAGTTCCCCTTCTAATTCTATGCCAACTTGTATGTTTAGTCACGTTAATGTATTATCCTCTAATATGTTCATAAGATACTTACTCAAATGTTTTTTCATTCATAGTATAAAAAGAGCCAAACCATCAATCTCCTGAAGAAACTCTATCAAGTGAAACATGTCGAGAGTGGTAGTGCTTTGCTTGTATATGCTTTATTAATTAATTTATCTTTTGATATGGATGTACTCTTCCTTCTCATGTTTTTATTCTCTTCCCTAATAAAAAACTTAAATTTTTAATGCTACTTGATGAGTTGTGATCTCTACACCCAACACCTTTAACCACCTCAATACAGGGCACTTTCACCCCCTTCCTGCCCAAGCCATTTTTCAGTTTTCAGCGCTGTCGCATTTTGAATGACAATTACGCGGTCATGCAACACTGCACCCTAATGACATTTTTATAATTTTTTCCCCACAAATAGAGCTTTCTTTTAGTATTTGATTACCTCTGCGGTTTTTATTTATTGCGCTATAAACAAAAGAAGAGGGACAAGTTTGAAAAAACACAATATTTTTTACTTTTTGCTATAATAAATAATAATATATAATAAAAATTTGCTATAATTTTTTTCTCAGTTTAGGCCCATATGTATTATTCTACATATTTTTGGTAAAAAAAATCGCAATAAGCATATATTGATTGGTTTGAAGTTATAGCGTCTACAAAATAGGGGATAGATTTATAGCATTTTTTTTTTTTTTTTTTTACTAGTAATGGCGGCGATCTGCAATTTTTATTGTGACTGCAATATTGCGGCGGACATATCGGACACTTTTGACACATTTTTGGGACCATTGACATTTATACAGCGATCCGTGCTATAAAAATGCATTGATTACTGTGTAAATTTGACTGGCAGGGAAGGGGTTAACACTAGGGGGTGATCGAGTGGTTAAATGTGTGTCCTAGGGAGGTGATTCTAACTGTGGGGGAGGGGACTGACTGGGGGAGGTGACCGATCTGTGTCCCTATGTACAAGGGACACACCATCAGTTACCTCTCCTCTGACAGGACGTGGATCTGTGTGTTTACACACACAGATCCGCGGTCTTGCTCTGTTACCCGGCAATCGCGGGTGCCCGGCGGACATCGCGGCCGCCTGGCACACGCAACGGTTCCCAAGCGACATGGCGGGCATGCGCGCGCCCCCTAGTGGCCCAGGAGGGCGATCACGTCATATGATGTCTGCCAAGAACGAGAGCTGCCTCGTCCCACAGTCATATGACAGTGGGCGGGCAGCTAGTGGGTAAAGTCCTGAGGTTTGTTACCTCTCTGCCCGTTTTTCAATTATTTGAAAGCTTTAAAGTATGCTTATGGGGCAGCACTGATGGGCACTGATAGGCTGCACATATTGGCACTGATAGGAGGCACTGATGAACACTGATAAGGCAACACTGATGGGCTCTGATGAGGCGGCACTGGTGGGCACTGATGAGGCGGCACTGGTGGGCACTGATGAGGCGGCACTGGTGGGCAATGATAGGTGGCACTAGTGTATACTGATAGGTGGCAGTAGTGTGCAATAAGAGGATGTACAGTCAGGAAGCACTTATAGGCATTGATAGGGGGCACTGATGATCACTGATAGTTGACACGGATAGTCATAACTGGTAGGTGGCATTGATCATGAGTCACTGACGGGCACTGATTGGCACAACTGGTGTGGATTGATAGGTGGCACTGGTGGGCATTGATAGTTGTCATTGATAGGTGTCACTGCTTGGTGTTCCTGATATGCACTAACAAGTGGCACTCGCAGGCGGCATTGGTGAGCACAGAAAAGTTGGCTGTGGCTCTTCCTTATTGGGACCGATGTCACTTTTAAAGAAGAGGGTGATTGGGTCTTGGTCTAGGTTCCTGATTATATATCAATAATTTGTAAAAGGTGCGCTTACAGTCTGTATGCACAAGTGATATAATTGAGTGAAAAAATGTGTAAGAAATAAATTAAACTTGCATGAAACAAAATAAAAAAAAATAAAAAAATGAAATCAAAATAAAAATAAAAAATCCTATATTGAATGGTATGTGGAGTGTGCACTGATGTGC